>NC_040288.1:9717080-10038151 GCF_004118075.2 Vigna unguiculata | reverse complement strand
ACTAGACATACCTGTTTTCGTGTTTACGGGGAGATGTCTGCTGAATTTGGGAACTAGTCAGACAATATGATGCTCACAAGATCTCTGAATTCAAAACTCTCGCAAATGAACCAAGTAACCCCTCACCCGTTTTGAAACCTATATTTATAGTCTAGGATCCCAAACGACGAAAACCCCTTCCCGCCAAAACAATACCCCAGACCAATCGACACCATCATTCCGAAAGATATAACTTTTAAAAACGACGGCGCCAAAACTTCTTGATTTGACCCCTGACACCCCTTCACCTACCTTCAGACGATTACCACTTTTTAGCCTTAACACTGTTTATCACACTTAAAGGCTGGGGAACTGGTGTACCACACCTAGCCGGTTCCGCTAGCATACCAACACATATCACCCTTGACCGATAACTCATATCGGAAAAGGCTGGGGGACTGGTGTACCACACCTAGCCAAACTCGACCAAATAAGTAAACAATGCATATACCAAGGCAGCCAAGTATTCAGCCTAGGCCGAGTCAGCCTAACTTGTACCGGTTTTAACCTATACATCTAGAAGAATAACCTACACCTCATGTAACCAATATAAGCTGTCAAGGTAGGTAGCCGGTCCAGGCCGGCTACTCCAGCAGACCCGATAAGATTAAAGCCCAGGCCGACAACTCCAATAAACTTAGTAAAATAGAAGCCCCCGCGTTCAATAGGTCTTAAGGGCCTAGGTTAGGGCCCAGGCCCACTCATGGCCCAAGCTAGAGCCCAAGTCAAGGCCCGACCCATGAGGTAATCAGACATCATTAATGCTCTATAAATACGCGTGGACCCCAGTAATTAAAGGTAGACATTCATTAATCACTGATTTGACCTTCTGAGAGCTTTGACTTACTTGAGCTTCGGAGACTCTTCTGCAGGTAACCCCTCCTGGGTTCAAGCTGACATGTATCAACCGGGAAGAGGCCAACTAAGAAGATAGCGGACTACATGGTAAGGTGACGCTTGTGCCTAACTCATCTTAATTGTTATCTGCAGGAACAGGAGCCAAAAAGTATTTTAAATCAATTAAATTTGATGTTTCTTCAATTTTGTTAATGTTTATTAGTCAAAGTATTCATTTTTTCCATTCTAGAATACTTAATTTGAGCATATTAGGTTAGATTCCTCCCTTAGGATCATTTTTGCATTTTCATAGAATTAGTGTTTGTAGAGTATTTTTAAACATCATTTGAGTGTGGTTGCATCATTTTTTTTTAGTCCTAGGGTTATAGGTTAGCCACTATGACATAGTTCACTTTAGAGTTGACTTTTTGAAAATCTTCCAAACTGGGTGATTTGACATTAATATGGAATCATCATAAATGCCTAAATACACTTGTTGGAGGTGGTCAAACACCAAAATTTGTGGTTTAGGGCCAAATGAGCAAAATTCTTAATTTTCATGTTTTTTGTCATTTTAGCTTAATTGTTCATGTAGTGTCTAAGTAGAGCTAACCCTTGCACTTGAGTTTTTGATCAATTTGCAGGTCCTTTATCCTTAGGCAAGGTTTTATTGAAGATTTAAAGGCCTATAAGTTCACATAGCAGCAAGGTCAAGTTGGTGGCAAAACATGAAATGTGCAAAAGTGGCATGGTTGACCTTAGAGTTGACTTTTGTTAGTTGGACCGTAAATCAAGAGCCAATCATTTGAAGCACTTTAGGACACTTAATGTGACTTGTTTGGGCCTGGGGATTGCCAAAAATCCAAGAGAGGGTTGCACATTGAAGTTTGGGTTATTTGATGGGAGGTGGCTTAGTGTTGGGAGTTTCTAGGGTAAATTGGAGGAGGTGGAATGGGGGGGGACGACCTAGCAACCTTCTAGGTCATTTTCTGAAAATTGAGGGACCATGGCAGACCAATTTTTGATAGCACCACACCACCTCATGCAATAGACCCCAAATTCCATCTAAAATCACTCTTTTTCACTCCATTTATTTCTTTTGGAAGCTTAGATAGCTCAAGCCTTGGTGAGAGGAAGGTTAGCGTAAGTCCTTGTACTCATTTTTGGTATTGTAATCTGGATTTGAGCTTCAATAATGAAAATTTCAATACTGTTCATTTGGTCTATGGTTTCATAATGTTCATCATCATTTTCCACAAAACCATCACCTTGGCTACCACTTTTTGAACTTGAACTCCATCCTACCTTACCAAATCTAGGTTCTGGAACAAAGCCTATGAATTGGTGTGTCCAAAAGACCTCTGTACATCACTGTTTCAGAGTAAACAAGATGAATGGGTTGGATTCAAGACCAATGGTAGTAGTTAAGTTCATTTCACTCATATTTCTCCATTTCATTGCACTTTTGCTACAATTTCGAGTTTCTTCTCATTCCACCACTTCACACACATCACTTGTGAGTTCCTTTAACTGTTTGCAAGTTTAATTTTGAAATTCCATCATCAAATCACCAAAACCCCAATTCTGCACCATTTTCAAGTTCACACACACCACTAGTTACTATTCCATTGAATTTCTCACTTGTTTCTTAATCATTTTGAGTTCTATAAATTCATGCACACTCTTTGGATGATTCCCAAGCTATTCGAACCATCACACACCCAATTCCATCACTATTTCATAAATTCACATGTTTATGCAATTTTTATAGTTCACGTTCACTTAGAATCATTGTTCCATTTGAATTTCGCGTGATTTAAGCTTTTTGATTTATTCTTGAGCTTCATTCACCGTCCTTGAATGCTCCACAAGAGATTCGAATAATCAATTTCGAATTTCCTTCCATGAATCATGGAATTCGAATTTTTGCATCTTCTTAAATTGCATTTTTGCATAATTTAGTGATTGCGTGATTTTGTTGATTATTGAAGTAAATTTATTTGGCAGTTCCATTCTCTACATCATGACAAAACTTTATGCTCATTTAATTGCATTTTCGTTACACGAGTTGGTCGAATTGATCGAAATCGCAATTCTGCTCAAATTTCAGAATTAGGGTCCTTGAAATTGAGAACTTTGTGTATAGTGCACCAAATCGAGTGATTCTAGTGTTTAAATTCAATTGAGAAAATTTATAATCTTTTCATCATTACATTTTCAATTGCATCACCAAAAGATCACAATCTGAGGATACCATGCACTTTGTTCATGAACATGTTCTTGATTTTGGGCAAATTTCAAGTTTGATGAATTTGGACAAATTTAACCATTGCATTAGCCTAGTTTTAATCATTAAACATGTTTCACGCATTTAGGATTAGCTAATTCATCATTCCCTACCATTTTGTGTATTATATGTCATGCATTCATGCATAGTTCATAACATTTCTTGCATTTGATGATTTTGAGTTTTCTGTTTTTAAGTGTTGATTTTGAATAAATTTCCCCACCACAATTCAAGTACAAACAATGCATTTGACTTTAGCCAAGTCCACAGATTGATTCCCAAGGTTCTCCCTATACTACATTTTTAAGGGAAATTGGATTTAACTAAGTGTCGCAACCAGAATCGCGACGGGAAGGCGAACCGAAAAAGAAAACGGGTTTAAAAAAAAATTAGGAGTCGCCACCACAGTTATTTTTGGAAAACTATGGAAAACCATAAAATAAAGAAAGTCTGCAAAAACCAAATTTTGGATCCGGGAGTCGGTTACGCGTAGGGAAGGTGTTAGCAAAGTCGATGTGGTTTTCAAAATATTAATTTTCCCCCAAAAGAAATAATAAGAAGAAAATGCAAAAAAGAAACAAAAATATTTTTTTAAATTTTTTGGGCCCGACAAGGATTGACCTTGGTCCTAGTTATTCTCATTAAGGATGAGAAATCAAGGTTACGTAGTTCTTTAAAAGATATTTGTTTGAAAATGTTGATGCTTTTATATTTTGAAATTTTATATTTTTTGGTATTTTTGAATTACTTGAAAATATGTGTTACACGACGCGAGCGGTCGAATAGATACTAAAAGAGAAAGAAAATTATTTTAGTATTTTTTTTAAATTATTTGGAAGAAAGTGTCACACGACGCGAGCGGTCGGATAGACACAATAAAAATGAAAGAGAACTTTTTTGAATTTTTTCTATATTTTAATTTTTATAATTTTCAAATAATATTTGTTTTTTTAAATAAATAAAAAAATAAAAATAAATAAATAAATTTATAAAAGGATGAAATTATTTAAGATGGATAAAAGTGAAAAAAAAAAACAGGGTGCATGAGTGATTAGTGGGGGTGCACAAAGTAAACACAACAACAGACCCGAAAACAAATAGACAAAGGTACGGGGTGCAGGACTATCACATGTGGGAGGTTCACGAAATAAACAGGTGGGGTGTATAAAATGAGAAAGAGGTGTAAGAAATAAAATGATGTGGGGTGTATGCAGTAAATAAAGAGGTGCGTTGTGTAAACCCAAATAGATCCAAAACATAAACTAAGAGGTGTGAGAAGATTGAAAGCGGGGGTGTGTGGAATAAAGAGGGGTCTGCGAGCCCAAACCCAACTTCTTTTTTCAAAACAGAAACCCTAAAGGGAACATTTTTTTTCTCTCACTCGGACAACCTCATGGAGTTATCGCAGCCATCATTCCAGCTACCGTTTCCGTCGGCGACAACCCACCTTCCATCTTCTTCTTCCGCTAGACCTTCCATCTTCTTTCGCTAGCCTCCATCCTCGATCCACCCCGCCGCCTCAAGGCTATCATCGTCGAGGGAATCGTCAGTGTCGCTGGGTCGAACAGGGGTGCGTCTTCTCCTCTATTCTGCAAGCTCTCCAAGACCGAACAGAGGCCCACAACGACGATGTTGGTGATTGAAACAAAAGCTGCTGACGTGATCACGTCGGGGTTATCACCACAACTGCGATTTGCTGCCGCCACCCCTAGTGTGCTATTCGAACTCCGACTCGTCGCCGGCGATTTTTCTTCTTTCCTCTATGCTTTCGGGCTATGAATCACATGGTAAGGAAAAAAGTGGAATGCGAAAATGGTGGTGGTTCCGTGTAGGTACAGTGGCGTGACAAAGGTGAGGATTGTTTGGGTTTGTCTAATAAATTTGCGTATTGGATGGAGAAGAGGTGGTAGACGAGCTGGTTTGGCTATTTTTGTTTGTAAAGGTGAAGGAGAATAAAGTTGTGCTTTGTTTTTTATCGTGCAGGTGGCAGAATGAGGGAATAGGAAGATGACCGAAGATGATAATGAAGATTGATGGGTAGGAAATAATATAGTGATACTGGATTGAAATTATGAGTGGTTTTCCTTTTATGCAACAGGATGATGGAAAGAAAAGGAAATGAGTGAGGGCTGGTAGAGGGGGATAAAATTCGTGTTGAATGTGGCAGGAAAGGAGTTAATGATTATGGCGGTGAGAGGAAAGGGAAGAAACACACGGGTGAATGGTTGAGAATGAGGTTGATGAGTAAATTGTTTTCCAGCACTCATTCGGTCAGCAATAACACCCAAACAATAGCAAGATCGAAACAAGAACATGTCGTAACAATGGTAGATAAAATAAAAAATAAATAAATAAATAAATAAAAACATAAAAAAACATTGTGCTCTGTTCTTTACTGTATGCAGGTGCGATGAGAATAAACAAAATAAATAACAGATGTAACTATGCTCATCTCAAACCATCTTTCATCCATACATTCATGAACATCAATAGCAAATCACGTTAACAGAAGCTCCAATTCATACATCCATGAACATCAACAGCAATATCAAGTCACGGTAACATAAGCTAAGGAGGAGTTAAGAACATTTACCGTAAAAATAAAACTTAATGCAATAACAGCTTTGCTTCCGTTTTCAATTTTGACTCCTTCTCTCCCTCTCTGATTTCTAGTGCCTTCTCCCCTCTGTAGTAATCCAAAAAAAAAGAACCCCCCTCTCATGAATTTTCTCCTTTTTATTATGTAACTATCTCCTTTGTTCTGTTCACTTTTCTCTGCACCTTCCAATCTCGGAATTTGGGATAAGGCTGAAAGCAGATGTTACTTCCTGCTCCTTCAGCCATCATGACCATTTTACAGGTCATTCCCAATACAAAACCATGATAGCATAACAGGCATGGGTCTAATAACAGAGAGACCTTACGTTACCTCTACCTTTCTTTCCCTTTTTCCTTTTCTTTTCTTTTTTTTTCTTTTTGTTGTTTTTTTTTGTTTTGTTATTTTTTTTCTTTTTTCTTTTTTTATTAAACTAGAATGAGAGACGTAAAACAAAAATGGAGTTGTAATAATATAAAGGAAAATAATATAATTATAAAAATAATAAGCCCAAATAAATAAATAAATAAAACTAAACTAAATTAAAAATAAAATAAATAATAATAATAATAATAAAATAAACATAGATATTTTTTTTTCTCAAACTAAAACATATTTTTTTTACTATTTTCTTTTCTTTTATTATTTATTTATTTATTTATTTATTCTTCTCAATTGAACTTTAATTAATTAATTTTTTTGTTTATTATTTTTATCATTGTTACCCGGATGAAATTGGGTGTTGACAACTGTCCCTCTTTACTTAGATTTTACTTGATAGTATGAAATTTAACTTTCACAGGTTATCAAAGTAAAAGATGAGTAAAGATAAAAACACTAATTTCCTTTGGGTTTCAAAGGAAAAGAGGAAAAAAAAAATAAATCAAGCATATACAATGACCAATTCAAAGAAAAGGGTCGTGATCCAAAGAAGAAAATAGACTCGACCATTCTGAAGGAGAGGGTCCTGTTGTGACAAAGAAATCAATGACCATTCCATTGGAGAAGGCCTTGACGTGAAGAAGGAAATAAATGACCATTCCATCGGAGAGGGCCTTGATGTAAACATAACAAAATCAATGACCATTCCATTGGAGAGGGCCTTGATGTAAGCATATGAAAATCAATGACCATTTCATTAGAGAGGGCCTTGATGTAAAGAAAGAAAATCAATGACCATTCCATCGAAGAGGGCCTTGATGTAAACATAAGAAAATCAATGACCATTCCATCGGAGAGAGCCTTTATGTAAAGAAAGAAAATCAATGACCATTCCATTGGAGAGGGCCTTGATGTAAGCATATGAAAATTAATGACCATTCCATCAGAGAGGGCCTTGATGTAAACATAAGAAAATCAATGACCATTCCATTGGAGAGGGTCTATATATGAAAGGAGAACCCGAAGTTTGATTTTGATGTGTCAGTAAACACTGCTTGAATGCTTAGCATCGACAAGATTCAATCTTTAGGCAAACGATGTAATGCGGTGAGGATGCATAAATGCATGGATGCATGGATAAAATTTATAGGAAGCTTTATTGTTTTGCCTTTTTATTTATTAATTTTTTTCAACGACACCCTCCAAAATGAGTCTGCTCTTAGTGAATGTACCCGTGATGCCTCGATGGTATGCACATACTTTTATTCCCTTCTTTTTTGTTTATTATTCTGTTTACGAACTTAGCTTGACATTCATTGCTTTAAATTTATAGAGAGAACCAAATGGTGTTTATTGAATGGAAAACAATGCAGAATACAACAAAATTTGGAGACAATGTCAATATCCCCTAGTAGCACTTCCTATCAAGGAATCATCATGTATAAAATTTTTTGACCGCATCAGAATTGACCGGTAACGGTAACTCCTCTCCATCCATCCTTGTGAGAATTAGTGCCCCACCAGAAAATGCTTTCTTCACCACATACGGGCCTTCATAATTTGGAGTCCACTTGCCCCTATGATCCTTTTGTATAGGTAAGATCTTTTTCAAGACTAGCTCGCCTTCATGGAACTCTCTAGGGCGCACCCTCTTGTCAAATGCTTTTTTCATCCTTCTTTGGTATAATTGTCCGTGACACACTACTGCTAGCCTTTTTTCCTCAATGAGATTAAGCTAGACAAATCGGGCCTGAACCCATTCTGCATCTTCCAATTGGGTCTCCATTAACACTCGTAGGGATGGGATTTCTACTTCGAAGGGTAGTACTGCCTCCATTCCGTACACCATAGAAAAAGGTGTTACCCAGTTGATGTACGTACCGAGGTGCGATACCCATGCAAAGCAAAGGGAAGCATCTCATGGTAGTCTTTATACGTCACCACCATTTTCTGTATAATTTTCTTGATATTCTTATTAGCAGCCTCGACTGCCCCATTCATCTTTGGACGATAAGGAGAAGAATTATGATGTTGAATTTTAAATCCTTCACACAATTCAGCCATCATTTGATTGTTCAGATTGGTGGCATTATCAGTGATTATCTTGCTAGGCAATCCGTACCTACAAATTAACTCTCTTTTTATGAATTTAGTCACAACTTTCCTAGTCACACTAGCGTAGGAAGCAACTTCCACCCATTTAGTGAAATAATCAATTGCAACTAGAATGAAGCGATGTCCGTTTGAGGCTTTTGGCTCTATAGCTCCGATGACATCTATCCTCCACATTAAAAACGACCATGGGGCAGACATTAAGTTTAAAGTAGTGGGTGCCGTATTGATATTATCTGCATACTTCTGACATTTCTCGCACTTTCACATGTGTGTGCAACAATCATTCTCCATAGTCAACCAAAAGTAACCAGCCCTCAAGATCTTTCTAGCCATCGAGTGTCCATTCATGTGTGTGCCAAAAGTTCCTTCATGAACTTCCTTCAATATTGACTCAGCCTCTTTTGCATCCACGCATCGAAGGAGAACCATATCATGATTTCTCTTGTACAACACATCCCCACTCAGGATAAAATTTGCAGCCAACCTTCTCAGTGTCCTTTTATCATTCTCAGATGCTTCTTCAGGGTATTCTCTGGTTTTTATATAGCGTTTAATATCAAAATATCACGGCTTACTGTCTAACTCTTCTTCGATAAAATGGCAATATGTTGGCTCTTCGTGGCTCTTCATTTGGATCATCGACATTACCTCATCCTGATTAATCTTGAACATCGATGATAAAGTAGCTAAGGCATCTGCCAATTGGTTATCCTCTCGCGGAATATGGTGGAATTCAATGAAATCAAAATACTCCACCAATTCCATGATATAAGTTTTGTAGGGAATCAACTTCTGATCCCTGGTTTCCCATTCTCCCCTTAGTTGATGGATAACCAACGCTGAATCTCCATATACATTCATAAATTTTGACTTTGACTCAATTGCGGCTTGGATGCCCATAGCACATGCTTCATATTTAGCAATATTGTTTGTGCAATTAAAACACAACCTTGTTGTCATCGGAAGGTATTGGTTTTCTGGAGATATTAGTACTGCCCCTATACCATGTCCCATGATGTTAGAAGCCCCGTCAAATAATAGCGTCCATTTCTTTATGTTCTCATCTTCTTGGTCATCTTCGAACAAGGCCATGATGTCCTCATCGGGAAATTCAGGTTGCATCGACTGGTAATCGTTAACGGGTTGTTGGGCCAGATATTCAGCCAAGGCACTACCCTTCATGGACTTCTGACTGACATACACAATGTCGTATTCTGACAATAGCATTTGCCACTGGGCTATCCTTCCAGTGAGAGCGGGCTTTTCAAAAATATACTTGATAGGGTCAATCTTGGATATCAACCAGGTAGAATGACTCAACATGTATTGTCTTAGACGATGGACAGCCCATGCCAATGCGCAACAAGTTCGCTCTAAAAACGAGTATCGTTGTTCACATTGTGTGAACTTCTTGCTCAGGTAGTATATGACATGCTCTCTTTTTCCAGTTTCGTCATGTTGACCCAACACACAACCCATTGACTCATCGAGTACCATCAAATACATAATGAGTGGCTTTCCCGGTTCGGGTGGGCGTAACACAGAAGGATCTTGTAGATATTGTTTAATTTTGTCAAAAGAAGCCTGACAGTCTTTATTCCACTCAACAACCTAATTTTTACGCAATAGCCTGAATATTGGTTCACAAGTGGCGGTCAACTGGGAGATGAACCTAGCAATGTAGTTCAGTCTGCCCAAGAAACCCCGTACCTCCTTTTTTGTATTGGGAGCAGGCATTTCGATTATCGCACGCGTCTTGTTGGGATCGACTTCTATCCCCTTTTGACTGATAACAAAACCCAACAACTTTCCAGATTTCACACCGAATGTGCATTTAGCTGGGTTTAGTTTAAGTTTAAATTTCCTCAATCTCTCAAATAATTTCCTTAGGTTGAGGATGTGTTCTTCCTCTGACTCAAACTTGGTGATCATGTCATTGACATAAACCTCGATTTCTTTGTGCATCATATCATGAAAAAGCGCCACCATAGCCCTTTGATAGGTTGCCCCAGCATTCTTAAGCCTGAAAGACATCACCTTGTAGCAAAATGTTCCCCAAAATGTGATAAACGTGGTCTTTTCCATATCTTCAGGTGCCATCTTAATCTGATTATAACCCGAGAAGTCATCCATAAACGAAAATAGTGAGAACTTGGTTGTATTATCCACTAATGTATCAATGTGCAGTAATGGGAAGTTGTCTTTTGGACTCGCACGGTTCAAATCTCGATAGTCAACGCACATCCGAACCTTCCCATCCTTCTTGGGCACTGGTACAATATTTGTCACCCATTGAGGGTATTTTGCCACAGCTAAAAATTCAGCATCAAATTGCTTTTGCACTTCTTCTTTAATCTTTAATGACATTTCTGGTTTTACCTTCTTAGCTTTTGTCTGACTGGAGGACATTCCGGTTTGAGTGAAAGCTTATGTTGTACTATATCAGTATCTAAACCAGGCATATCATTGTATGACCAAGCAAACACATCCCTAAACTCCTTTAGCAGCGCACACAATTCTTCTTTCACTTCTTTCTTCATACTCGTGCCAATTTTCACTTCTTTCTTTTCATCCCCCTCACTTAGGTCAAGCACTTCAACATCTTCTTGATGGGGTTTTATTTCCCTAGATTCTTGTTCCACTAATCTCATTAGTTCAAGGGAGGGTTCCGAATCACCTTCATAATCATCTTCCATATTATTGACAGGGTGCTCGAAATTAGGGATATTGACATTGTTATTTTCAAAACATTCATTATCATATCTGCATTATTTGAGTTTATAAAAAAAGATAAATAAACAAACAATAGTGAAAAATGCAAACTAAGATAACAAAGGTAGCAAACACAAATTGATTATCACGTTGAGCATAAAGGAAAATGTGTCATCCCGTTAAGTCATGAATCCTAAAGCTCCGGGTAAAGCAATAGGATAAATTAAAAATATTACATTTTAATCAAATTAAACATTACGGGTAGATCCAAAGTCTCCCAATTGTTGAGTAGTGCATTTGGAGCACAAGGCTGCACAAAAATCGAGCTTTCAGGTTTATCTTCATCTCTGACAGCTGCTATCTGACTAGTGTTGATCTATCCTGCGTTGCGGAAGCTATCGTTGATGTCGCAGATGTGAATCTTTCCTAACTCCAGTTCTTTTCCTTGGATTCGAGCCACACCGCGCTCTCTCCTTCCTTCCGCCAACCTCCTCTTATCCTCTCTAGTAGGCTTGTATCCAAGGTCGTATTTATTCTTTTTCTCGGTGACTTCTAAAGGATATGTCAATCCTTGCTCGTACTTGCCTAGGCCCTTTTCGTAATCATATCCCTATTTCAACATGACCTTGGCCGTCATAAGGGAAGTACGCGACAAGTGTGGGTTCATTGGAAAGGGCTCCACATAGGCATTACCCACAATTTCCAAAGATTGGAAGGCTGTCTCGAGGGCTTCCTTTGCTGCTTCAATATAGCGAGAAGATGAAGGCCCACTCACTAAAATATCTTCCTCCCCTGAAACAATCACTAATTTGTCACCCATAACATATTTTAACTTTTGGTGCAAGGTTGAAGGTACCACGCCCGCTGAGTGAATCCAAGGACGACCCAACAAGCAGCTGTATGCTGGAAGGATGTCCATCACTTGGAAAGTTATTTGAAAGACACATGGCCCTATTTGGATTGGTAATTCTACCTCTCCCATTACTTCTCTTTTATTCCCATCAAAAGCTCTCACTATCATTGCGTTTGGTTTCATGTGAATACCTTCACACAATAGCTTTCCCAATGTTGTTTTCGGCATTACATTCAAGGAAGATCCATTGTCGATTAATACACGTGCTATGACATGATCCAAGCATTTTACAGAGACATGGAGGGCCTTATTGTGTCCCCTCCCTTCAGTAGGTATCTCCTCATCGGTAAAAGTGAGGTAATTGTTAGGAGTGATATTGTTAACAATTCCCTCAAAACTGTCCAGAGAAATATTTTTCTCCACATGCGCACCATTGAGTATCTTCATTAACAACTTTCTATGAGAGGTTGAATGCATGAGTAGTTCTAAAAGTGAGATTCGAGCAGGCAGGCGATTCAACTGTTCGACCACTTTATACTCGCTTTGTTGTATGAACTTCAAGAACTCGCAAGCCTCCTCACCAGATACTTCTTTCCTATCGTCTTTTCTTAGACCCTCGTCGGTTTGGATGGTCTTCCCTTTCAAGAGTTCCTTAGCCTTTTTGGTATTCACTGATTCACTATTGCCAACTCCATCTTTCACCAAGTTTGGAGGCGTAAAGATTCGACCACTCCTCGAAATTCTACCGATGCCTGATATATTTTTCACCACTAACTCACTACTGATAGGTTGACCACCTACCCGCTGTTCCTCACCCAACACATATGCACCATATTTCCATGGGACAGCTTTCTCACTTTTGTAGGGAAATGGGGAGGGTGCTTGGATAATAATAGATTGTCTTTCTTGAATTGTCGGGGTAGCGGTGGATCTAGTGAAATGAATCACCAATGGCTGTGGCAAAGTCACACCGGGTTCCGCACCATCTTGTGCAAATACTTCTTCTTCCATGTCCCCATGACATACTTGCACAAAGTTTCTGTCTATAAGATTTTGTAGAACATCCTTGAACTCGGTGCATTCATCGATAGAATGTTTAGCACTCGGATGGAATCCACACTTTTCACTCATGTTATATTCCCCTTTTAACAAACCCAATTTCAATAGTGTCTCAAAAGCAAACTGTTTGGAGCTTCAAATTTCACTCACATCCCTCACCAGGCGATGTTTCTTAACCTCAATGGCATTTGTCGAAGGGTTCCCAAGACTAGGAAGCGGATTAGCCTCAACACTGGGTTTGTCTTCGTCGAACTTTGTCCATCCTGAGTTGATTAAAGCTTCCACCTTGTGTTTAAGGGACACACAATTCTCAGTAGAGTGACCAACTCCCCCTCCGTGATAATCACATTTGGCATTTTGATCATAATTCTTGGGGAATGGAGGTTGCACAGGCTTCATCGGGCAAATGGCCACCAAACGCTTTTGGAGGAGATGAGGCAACAATTCCGTATATGACATAGGAATAGGAGTGAAATGAACGAAGTTCCTCTCTTGATTCCTCCTCAGATTAGCATTTTGTCCCACGTTTCTGTTGAAATTCGAGTTAGGTTCGGTTTTCCAAGCATTATTTGGAGCATGTTGTGGTTGATAAAGATTCGACGGTTGATAAAACCCTTGCTGTTGAGGTCGTGTTTGATGAATAAACACTGCATTGGCCACATAAGGAGGTTGGTTCAAGTGTGGTCGATAATTATGTGTAGGAGCCCGACTTTCCCACACAGGCATCACTGAGGTCGCCTGTACTTCCGCTTCTTTCTTCTTTCCTGGAATAAAATTGGGTTTCTTAGGGGTTGCAGCCGCGAATGGGCCATATGCAGTCTTTCCACTTTTTAACCTGATTTCTATTCTTTCCCCTATGATAATGATATCAGCAAAATTGGAAGACACATTCCCCAACACATGCTCATAAAATGATGGTTGCAACGTGTTTACAAACGTCGCCACCATCTCCTTATCAAGTAGAGGTGGCTCAACCTGTGCAGCCAACTCTCTCCACCGTTGTGCATATTCCTTGAAGGACTCAGTATCCTTCTTGGCCATGTTTTGCAATTGTAATCTATCTGACACACTATCTGTGTTGTATTTATACTGTTTCACAAAGGCATCGGCCAAATCCATCCAGGAATGAATTCGAGATGGCTCCAAGTGTGTATACTAATTCAATGCTACCCCAGCCAGACTATCTTGGAAACAATGTATAAGCAATTTTTCATCATAGGCATAAGCAGCCATCTTTCTACCGTACATTGTCAGATGGCTTTTAGGGCATGTGGTGTCGTGATACTTTTTAAATTCTAGGACCTTAAACTTGTGTGGTATCATCACACCAGGAACCAGGCTTAATCTCGCCACATCACTGAACCCATAGCTTCCACCACCCTCAATGGCACAAATCCTTTCCTCAAGAATTTCAAGTTTACTTTTAGCCCCATCAACAACAATGGATATTGCTTGGACTGTAGCATGTGGTACATCTTTAGTTGTAGCATCTGCATCAATGAATGTTTTCGAAGGCTGGGGCGCCACAGTCATCCTCGGTCCTGTGAATGTGATTGTCTCATTCATCTCCGCTCTTGTGGGTGTCGAAGCTAACATCGGCCCTTGAGTACCGTTCGATAGTGTGTTGTTAGCTGCAGGAAAAGAAAAATAAGTTTGTTCTGCATCTGAATATTCTCCAACTGGAGGAGTGTATCCCAGAGGCAGACCGTACATTGGGAACGAAACTGACGC
Source organism: Vigna unguiculata (assembly GCF_004118075.2). Lineage (NCBI taxonomy): Eukaryota > Viridiplantae > Streptophyta > Magnoliopsida > Fabales > Fabaceae > Vigna > Vigna unguiculata. Next base: position 10,023,541 of record NC_040288.1, on the reverse strand, counting down.
GCCCAGAGGCATACCATAAGAATGAGCATTCTCCTCGACCCTGGCGGATGAGGCCTCTCCTGAAGCCTTCAGTAACTTCAAAGCCTCCAGGATCTGGCCCACTTGATCCTTCAGCTCGTTAATGTTAGCCTTCACTGCTTCATGGGCCTCTTCCCAATCTTCCATGCTTCTGTGATTAGCTCGTGTGCGATAAGGGTGTCGTGGAAATTTTGCTGTCGTATTTGATTTTGCTCTATTATTTCGTTAAATGGAATGAATTATGAAAAATGAAAAGAAAGAAAATGAATGCAAAACATTTATTCTAGTTGGAAATTTTAAAGCTGTGAGAACCTTAAGATAAATATATCGTAGAAATTAACATGAAACTGATACAACCCAACCATTAACAAGTCTTCTACATTCATTAAACGAGAAAAGAAAGAAAACCTATTCCCTAACCCTGACTATCATGCTCTTCATCTCCCTCATCAACTTCTTGCAATGATTAAAGAAGGCTTCAATCTCCCTTGGCAGATTGAAGATTAGTAGTGCAGTCTCTACTTTAGCAAATAATCGTGGGATTTCTTCAATTGCTCCATTCGCCAAGGCATCCAGCTGTGAGAAACATCTCTTCCAATGTTTTATAGTCATTTCCTGCTCAGTTGTGTACTCATTCATCTGACTTATCACCTTTCGATGTTCCTTTTCCAATTCAGCTCTATGCCAACGTTCCTCGTCCATCTTCACCTCACAGGTCGACACCACCTCTCTCATTTGTTGTTCAACCTCACTGATTCTCATTTGGGCATTGTGCAACCATCTCAATGCTTCGGTTTTCTCTCTCTTAAATTCCTCAGACAACTGATCCCTTTGGCGCTTAGATGTTGCTGCTGCATCTCTCTCTCGGTCCCTTAATGTTAATGCGGTGCTTGTTGCGGCCAAATCCTGTTTCACTCTGAAAGCATGATCTCGTTCTTCTCTTTGTTGCCTAAGAATCCCTTCATACACCTTTGCCATTTCCTCATTATCACGCCTCAGATCCATATACTCATGTCGGAGACTTTGAAGCTCGTTAATTAATTTGGCATTTTTTAGTTTCATCTTTTCCATCTCTTCTTTTAGCCCTTTCACCTCCACAGACTCAGCAGGTTTCAATCGCTCCGGAGCAGGAGAATCCGATTTGAAGGGTAACTTGATCACATTAACCCTTTCCAGAATCCATCGTCGGTAAGATATCTTTCTGTCTATTACCCATGGCCTTGGGTCTTTTTCTGTGTGCAGAACCTCACCCAGGCACTCCTAACTCGTCGAATTAGATCTTGAGAAATTCCTTCTTCATAATAAGTCCATATGGCAACCAGAGATTCTGGAGTTGGAGAGCTCTTAATTGGACACCCAAATTGTCGTTGAGCCAGAACAGGGTTATAATTCACACAACTTCTGGTGCCTATCAGAGGGACGTTAGGGAAATCCCCACAAGAAATGACATGCGACTTGGGCAGCCCAGGGACACACCATCTAATCTTCCCCCCATTCAAACCTGCACAGAATTGGGCCCATTCTTTCGCCCCTCGAATTTCAACGCCGCCATGTGGCAATTCCCCAATTTGACATTCAACATTTACCGTAACCAAGCGGACTCGGGATATAAAGCATACATACAATATAGGTACATAACATAACATCTTCTTCCTCTTGAGTGCGTAGCACAAATTCAAACCCCCGTACACATCAGCTAGAACCGCAGTGACTAGGCTTTCTGAATGAATCTTGTAAGTGACAAACACATCGATGACCACTTGATCAACAAAATTCTCCATGTTAGGGAAGAGCACGACTCCATATAGTGTGAGAGCCAACACATCCATGAATGTCTCCCCTATCTCTTTCTCAGCCAAACGACGCAAGTGCCCTTCTAAATACCCTGGGGGGATCCCCTTCGAGTTGCCCTTGGAGGCCATTTTACTCTCTAGCTCAATTGGGTGTACCTTCAGGATTCCTGCCAACGTAGAGATAGATGTGCGTTGCCCGGAATATCTGTAAGGGACTTTATCTTCCACCGACAAACCCAAAATTTGCTCGAACTCTTCTATTACTGGTGCCAACTGAAAATCCTGGAAGGTGAAACATCTGAGCGGCGGATCATAATATTGGGCCAAAGCGGTGATTGCCGACACTTGGACTTCCACATTCAACAACCTCAATAAGTTCCCATACCGCTTCTTGAAAGCATTCTTCTGTATAGTCTTCATTTGTTGCACTATTTCCCTTAGACCATTCAGATTGCTATCTATAACCTTGATAGGTAACTTCTTCTTCAAGGCATCCGACCCTAAATTCCCTCCGACTTGAAATCCCATGTTAATTTCTTTTGTTTCCTTTTTTTTTCACAAACTCAATCACAGCCTTAAAATTTCTGACCTAGAATCACAAGAAATGTTATGGCATGGCATGACAAAATACATGTTATGCATGAATAAATAATCAAAATGCATGTGTGATGATGCCACGAAAGAATGTACAGAATTCCAAGATAGTGTCTATTCAAAGTGACCATGGTGGGGAATTTCAAAATGAAAGGTTTGAACACTTTTGTGAAAAACATGACATTAAGCATAATTTTTGGCACCAAGAACCCCACAACAAAATGTTGTTGTTGAAAGGAAAAACAGGTCACTTGAGGAACGAACTAGAACTACGTTAAAAGAAAACTCACTACCTAAGTATTTTTTTGCTGATGCAGTCAACTCTGGTTGCTATATTTTAAATAAAGTGTTGATTGGGCCAATTTTGAAGAAACACCCTATGATATTTTCAAAGGGAGGAGGCTTGTTTTAAGTCACCTAAAAGTATTTGGATGTAATTGTTTCATCTTAAATAATGTCAAAGAAAGTCTTGGCAAATTTGATGCAAAAGCGAATGAAGGTGTTTTTCTAGGCTATGCTATACAAAGTCATGCATATAGAGTCTATAATAAGATATTGATGACTATTGAAGAGTCTATGCATGTTGTATTGATGAAACTAACCTAAAGTTGCAAGATCAAGTGCCAAAGAATGCAGATGAAGAAGATCTACTGCATGAGAAGATTTTTGTTGTAGAAAAGCTCTCTACTGTAGGAAATGAATCGGTTGAAAAGGAAAAATAGCCGATTGAAAAAGTTGCAAACAACAACTTGCCTAAGGATTGAATTCAAACTAGAGGTTTATCAAAGGACAACATCATAGGTGATATCAAACAGGGAGTATCTACTAGATGTAGAATTGTATTTTGTGAACATGTTGCTTTTGTATCTCAAATTGAATCTAAAATGTGAATGATGCTTTAAATGATAGTAATTGAATTGTTGCTATGCAAGATAAACTCAATCAATTCGCAAGAAATGATGTGTGATTTCGAGTGCGTAAAACTAATGATATGAATATAATTGAAACTAAATGGGTTTTAGAAACAAAATGGATGAAGATGGCAATATTGTAAGGAACAAAGCTAGACTAGTTGCTAAAGGTTATAATCAAGAAGAAGACATTGACTTTGATGAAACTTATGCACCTGTAGCTAAGCTAGAAGCTCTGAGATTACTCTTAGCATATGCTTGCTTGTGTAACTTTAAATTACATCAAATGGATGTGAAAAGTTAATTCTTGAATGGTTTCCTAAATGAAGAAGTGTATGTATCATAACCTCCTGAATTTAAGGATCATCTCTATCCTAACCATGTTTTCAAATTGAAAAAGGCCTTATATGGTTTGAAACAACCACCGCGATAGTGGTATGAAAGGCTAAGCAATTTTCTCTTATCAAAATGTTATGCTAGAGGTGCAGTGGATAAAACACTCTTCAGTAGAAAACATGAAAGTGATGTTATACTTGTTCAAGTGTATGTTGATGATATCATCTTTGGTTCAAATAACAACACATTGTGTGAAGAGTTTGTTGCAGCTATGTAGGGAGAATTTGAGATGTCCATGATGGGTGAGCTTACCTACTTTCTAGGGCTGCAAGTCAAGCAACTCAAGCATAGAACATTTTTAAATCAATCAAAATATTATTTTGACCTGTTGAAAAAGTTCAAAATGGAGGATTGCAAGGAAGTTGCCACTCCAATTGCTTCAAACTACCTTATGGATGCAGAGGGGCTAGCCAACCAGTGGATTCAACCAAATATAGATGGTTGATTGGTTCTTTGCTCTATCTTACAACAAGTAGGCCAGATATCCAGTTTGGAGTATGCTTATGTGTTAGGTTCCAAACAAATCCAAAGGAATCACACTTTAAAGCTGCAAAAAGGATTATAAAGTACCTTAAGGGAACAACCAATGTTGGTTTATGGTATCCATGTGATTCTAACATAACTCTTAGTGGCTTTTCAGATTTGGATTATAGAGGGTGCAAATTGGATAGGAAAAGCACAAGTGGCACTTGCCATTTACTTGGCTCAAGTCTAATCTCATGGAATAGCAAAAAGCAAGCATGTGTGACAATCTCTACTGCTACTGGACATGGTTGTGCACAAATCATATGGTTGAAGCATCAAGTTTTGGACTATGGTGAAAAGCTAAGTAAGGTACCTTTGTATTGTGATAATACTAGTGCCATCAACTTAACCAAGAATCCAATACAACATTCTAAAACCAAGCATATAGAGATTAGGCATCATTTCATTCGTGATCATGTTCAAAAGGGAGATTGTGAAATTTAATTTGTTAAAACTGAAAACCAATTGGCTGATTATTTTAGCAAACCATTGGCTAAAGATACACTACAAGAAATATGCTTATTATCTACGCTCAGAATTCGTAGATAATGGACAATTTTCGTAGATAACTTGATGTTATCTATGAATTATCTACGAAACGGATTTCGTAGGTATTCAGCTGGTAGGTAACTTTATCTACAAAATGTGCATTCGTAGGTAACTTTATCTACAAAAATTATCTACGAAGGTATCGTAAGAAAGAACTTTAGTTACCTATGAAAATTTTTGTATGTAAGTTATCTACGAAAATCTTCGTAAATAAGTTACCTACGAAAATCTTCGTAGATAAATTACCTACGAAAGTTTTGGTAGATAACTTACATACGAATTTTTTCGTAGGTAATTTAAATATATATATATAAAAAAAATATATTATAGACTATATATAGAAACTAGTGCATTTATTAACAATTCATACTGTTTAGCTTAGTGGTAGAGCATTTGTTTATACATCTATAATTCCAAGTGTATTCACAGTAAAATATACTAAAGCTGTGACAATGATAAAAATGAAATTTATTAAGAGATAGTATAAGAATATTTAAAAATTACAAGGACAATAATAATATCCAAGTTTGTATCAAAGTAAAAGTACTATTCACGAAAACTAAGCAAACTAATAATATTATCTTCTTGCTTTCCATCAAAAAAGCTGCCACCTGACGATCTGCAAAGGTTGAATTCAAATACATAAATATAACAAAACAAGTTTTATTCACCATAATAAACAGGATGCCTTCTGCGATCCTAAAAAGAAAATTTTGTTGAAATTAACTTCAAGACAACATTTTTTTAAGACCGAAAGACCTTCTATGTAGTATTGATTAAAATAAAAAGTTAAAATTTAAAATATAAGTCAAGAAAATGTATGATTAATAACAATAACAATTTGTCTTGTTCCACATGATCCACACTCTAAAGAAACTAAATAACATTAGCATATAACCTTTATTTATACTAATAAAAGAAGTAAATCATGAAATATTAGAAAATATCGAAATTAATCCTAAAAGATAATCCAACATATTGCAGATTACTATTAAGATATAAACACAATATTGTTTGGAATTTTAATATATTATAACATCTCCTTAGGTAAAGCTTATTAAACTTTAAACTTGTTAACAATAAACCCTATAGATACGAGTTTAAAAGTATATACAATCCTACTATCTAATATAATATTGTAGCAGCTACAGTGTTTTTTTTTTCTATATTAAAATACATGCAAAAATATATTTTAAATATGATTAGTATAAAGTTTTGGGTCATTGAAAGATCACGAATGATTCTCAGTAGGTTACATGTCTCTTTCTTAATGCTTAATTACATCATTATTTACATGACATCTTTTAAATTATATGAAAAAAGACTTTGACGTTTAAAGCATGTGGAGAATCTAACATACTAGAGCAAGAAAAAATACCACATAAGGTAACCATGTCTTTAGTAGAGAGTCATTGAGCATGAACCATGTTAATAAGGGTGTGATTAGAGGTATAAGGTGGAATAATACCAGTGTTGGCTGTAGTGAAATTTCTTGTTCTAGAATCCTTTTTCCAACCTTCACTTTCCAAAATGGCCCTCCAAGATGCACCATACAAATCACATAACAAATAGATATTGAGTTAGTATGATGCCCATAAGATAGTTTAATAACAGTGTAAAATAGTGTTGTTTACAAAACATCCAAACTTGCCACACAATTTCTCAATGGTTGAAATTAATAATAAAAAACAGATTGTTGCAGGACCTTGATTATAGTTAGCAGAGATGTTAGAAGTTCAAATAATTTACTAATAACACTGCCAATTGCATCAAGGAAATATTTTAGAAAGGGGCCCATAGCATCCAAATAGTGAACAAGTACTTCAACAAGTGCAAGTTTTGTCCACTTTATGGAAATTAATCATTGAAGTATACCTACAAGACACAGTAACCATAACTATCACAAATGTCTAAGCAAGAAATTCTAAATGTTTAATTTGGAAGATTAACCAAAGTAACCTCCAAACGTTCTACATAATGCAAACTTGACCTTAACATTTGTCTTGGTGAAGTCATTGGATCCATGCAAAATTGCATTTACAACACCCTTTATAGCCAACTGCATGCTTGCCATCACAATTAAGTCCTACAATAAGAAAAGTAGAAGCCATAACAGATAATAACATAATAAGGTAGAAAAGGTGGAGGGATCACACCTAACACAGAGATTAAAGTATGTTAGAAACAAAAGTTGGAAAACATACCAGCGAAAATTGCAAGGATTGAAAATGAATAGCAAACTTGAAATGTTGGAAAAATCCCAACATCTGGAGAGAAACATGAGTACTTGTATATAATGATGTTTGTTTGTGAACACAAATGAATCGTAGATACATGGAAATATTGACATCAAGGATATCGTTGACCTGCACAAACTAGTGAACATGTAAACATAATCTAACGTTGAGAAAGTGGAATGTATTCACATGCAATGCCTCATTATTGGTTTTCTTTACTCAACCCTAAATACATGTCTTTCCTTCATTCAAACGCAACCCTTAATTTTCTTACCCTTCTTCCCTTCTCTTTCTCTGTCTCTCACACACATTCATTTTCCGTTGAATTTGTATCATGAAATCTTGCAGCAGCCAAATCATTAACCTCTCATTGCAAGTTGATCTCATCCATCACCATGGCTAACATAAACACTTGAATCCAACCAAAACCATCTTCTATCAAACACTTTCTGCATCAAGAAGATGAACAACACAAGTGATTCATCTGGGTACCTTGGATCCAGCAACATAAGAGGGTTTGGCATGGGCATAGGAATTTCAATTGGGGTTCTTCTGCTGATCACAACCATCACACTCACCTCCTACTTCTGCACCAGGTCACATGTTCCAACTGCTTCAAGGAGAAGAACTTCTTCTAATACTGGCCCACAATTCCTTGAGCCACACCACACAATAGTTGATGTTGGGTTGGATGAAGCCATAATCATGAACTACCCCAAGATGCTGTACTCTGAAGCCAAGCTAAGAAATTTGATTCCACACCAACAAGTTGTTCCATATGTCTGGGAGATTACAAAAGTTCTGATGTGCTAAGGGTTTTGCCAGATTGTGAACATGTGTTTCACCTCAACTGCATAGACCCATGGTTGAGGCTGCATCCAACTTGTCCTCTCTGCAGAACATCACCTATCCCAACACCTCTCTCCACACCTCTTGCAGAAGTTGTCCCATTAGCACCAAGGCGAGATTGATTCATAGTTTCAAATGTTTGAACAAAAGCATTGAGAAGATGAATATCTTGGGAAAATGTTTTTCCAAAACCTGTAGAGCACTTGTATTCCAACTAGTATATCGACGATTGAATATATAAGCTTATGTCATCCCAATGTAAAAAAGATGATTGTTAAACTGACGAATGTTCATGTAGAAGTGATTTTCTTCTTCTAAAACAAAGCACACACAAAACTCAACAATAACTTCTCTAATAGAAAAAAATGTCTAAACAGGTTTGAACTCAATTCAGAATCCCTTCACCAGTGCAACAGATACTCTTCCATACAAAGACGGAGGAAAACGACACAAAGAAGTACCGAGTCAGCGGAAGAGCATGACGGAGGAGCACGAGTCAGCGAAGGAGTGCGACGCAGGAGAACGAGTCAGTAGAGGAGCACGACAAGCGAGTGCTGTTGAGCACGACAACGAGCTCTGGTTCGCAAAAAACTATAGTTCGATTGAGAACGAAGGGAAGAAAAAGATTTTGTGTGAAATTGGAGTTAGGGTTTATAGATAATACCTTGGGGATGAGGGATTCAGCGAAAATTCTTCTATCGAACAAGGGTTTGACAATGCTAGGGTTCCACAATGTGTTGGCATGAGGGTTGCACGACGATAGGTTTGCCGACGACTGGATTCACGATTTCCATTAGAGAAGGTGTCAAAGGTGATGAAGGTTACAGAGAAGGTCAAAAGGGAGATAAGAGAACGTCGTGAAGATGTGTAAGCAGAGTTCAAATAAAACCTAAGACTAGTAGGTGAAAAATGTTATCTACGAAATTTTTGAACGTAGATAACATATTATTTTTAATTAAAATATATATATAATTGTTACATACGAAATTTATTTTTGTAGATAATATTTTTTATTTTATTTTTTATAATATTTATTTTCTATGATTTCTTTCGTAGTTAAATTTTTGTATGAAAATTTTTTGTTAAAGTTATTTATCTTTATGTACGAAATTTTTATAAATAATTATTTTTTTGTGTTACCTACCAATATAGATGTTATCTACAAAATATTTTCGTAGATAAAACAAAATTATCCAGGAAAAAAATTTTGTAGATAATTTTTCGTAAATAATCAACGATTTTCTTGTAGTGATAGGTTTAACAAGCTAAGAACTGAACTAGGCATATTAGACATGAAGAATGTGGTTTGATGTGTTTTTAGCATGTTAATCTTATACATTCATGCATTGGTTTCATAAAAATCAATTGTTGTATGTGAAAATTGAAAATTGTCATATTTAACCTCTTGATTTTTAATTTCAACGTGTTGATTTCACTTAAATCTGTCTCTTTTTGCAAAAATCATGATCTGTTAACCTGTTGATTCTACTTTTCAACGTGTTTATTTCACTTAAACTACCACTGAATGATGAAAATTTGATCTACTATGGTTTTTAATTTGCTGATTTCATAATGCACTATGTTGATTTCATTAAAACTGAATCTGGAAAACTGAAGTTCAATTTTACGATTTTCAATCAATTCATTTTCAAAATTAGTCAATTGATTTCACTTAACCATATTCTAGTTTTAATCTTTGATACTCTGATGCTATTTTAATCGACTAGTTCTACTTTTCAACGTGTTGATTTTACTTAAACTATACATTTACTAACGAATTGAATTGCAAAGCTAACCCAGTCAAAGAAAGCATCTTTTTGCCAGATACTATCTGCTCCTAACAGTTATTTCATCAGCCATGTGTTGCTTTTACTGATTTGTTTGACCAAAAAGAATGTGTTGTGTACAATTCCAATGTGCATGCAGCTCACATGATCTAAACTAATTGATTTACTCATAAAAACTTATTGGAAACATCATGAATGTGTGAGATACTGTATTGAATTGGATTAATCTGGTTTGGATAATCTAAAATGAATTAATTAGGAAAATATGCACCATTTAGTCGACTGTTTCTGAAAATCAACCTATTCAATTATAAATGTTGCACTTGATTTGTTGCATTTGCATCATACATTTCTTAAAAACAGTCATACCCACATTCATCATTCATCGTCGTCAAAAAAGAGCCACCCAATCTGATGTTGAGCACTCCACTCCTCCTACCCCAAGGTCTCCAAATCAAGAAAATCATGGGAGAATTGAAGCATGGTTCGAGGATCATGAGGAGAACATTCAAGTGTTCCTGATTGAGATGAACAGGAAGCAAATCAACATTCCTAAGGTGTTGAGGTTTTCATGGCTGAGGGCTGAAGGCTTTGAGAGCTTATTTCAACAACTCAAGCATAAAAGGTTGAAGTCCTTCCTTGAACTTTCAGGGAAAATCTATCCAGACTTGGTGAAGGTGTTTTTCACCAACTTGGAGTTTAAAAATGATGTGCTATTGTCAAGAATCAAAGGAGTCTGCATGGAGATTAACAAGAAATCTTAGAAAGATGTGGCTGGACTCAGTGGCGGAACTTGACCAAAAATTTTAGGGGGGGCAAATTATATTTGTTATATATAAATTATTTTTTTTAATTAAAAAAATTAATTTCTTACATCATTTTTTATTCAAAATAAGCACTCATGACAATATAATCCAAACAATATAACAGTAATATATATGAAAGAGTAACATAAAGTTTATCATCAACAATAATATATAAAAAGAAAAACAAAAGTTACTTTTAGTCAAAATGGTCCTCCAACTTTTAAAACCTATAAAAAAACATTCAAAAAGTTAAAACATGTTAATGACAATCAACTTATTGCAAATTAGAATTCAATGAAAATAAACTCAATTACATGTAAGAATGAAAACATCTGAGTCAAGTCCTCCGCTTGGTTTTTTACTAAAAAGATAGCACGGTAATCAATACATAGCTTCTTTTAATGGCGAAAATAAGTTAAACCATGTGTACTGAAATCTTCTTGGATGATCATCTTTACCAGACAACGGATAATTTTCTAGATGCATTTGATATGGATCCCATTTTAGATAAGCCCTTCGTACCTCATCAATTTGATTTGGTGGGTATTGCCAGATTTGAAGACGCTTCCTCGGATCATGTTTTAAATTATTTTCAAATTCATTATAGGTAACTTTAGGAACCTTAGAGAGTTGTTTTTCATTTTCTTCAATATTTTGATTATCATGAAGTTTCTCAATTTTAGATGACGTAGATGCATTTTTTCATCTTTATCACAAGTCTTCCTCTTGAAAAGAGAATCAATTCTTTTACTCTTTATCATAATTTTTCTAATATAAATTTTTCAATTCTTTTACAAAAAAATAAAATTATGAATAGCCCAAATTAAATCTTAAAAGCAAGACTCAATATTTTAAGATAACTAATAACTTATAAATGATTAGCTTCCCTTACCTTAGAGTAGATTCCTAATCTTGCTCTTCACTTACACAACTTCAAAGCCTAAAATAGTTCTATCTACACAAAAAAGAGTTTGATCAACAATTAAAGCATGATTTTATGATCTCTAATGGATAGAGATATGCCTAGAGTATAGAAAAGCCACATACAAGAGGAAAAAAAATTGCTTTAAAAAAAGAAGGGAAAAAATGAACTTACTCAAAAGAAGAAATTGTTCAGTCCAAAATGTTTCTTAACTCTTCAATTTTGTCGTAGTGCAATTTGATTTTGAAAATAATAAGGAAATGATGATGAAAATTGAGATGGAAATAAAATGAGAGAAAAAGATGGAAGCACAGAAGAGAAAAACTAAATAAAAAAAATATAAGAAATTATAATAGAAAAAAAACATGATTTTTAAATTTAAAAAAAATAATTCAAACTAAATTAATATAAATAAGGTAATAATATATAAATAAAGTAATAATATATACATATATATATATATATATATATTTAAAATATATAAAAAATAAAATAAAATAAAAATCAATTAATATAAATAAAGTAATAATATATAAATATTATTTTTTAAATAAATAGAAAAAAGGAAAAAAAATGGTTTGGGGAGTCGTGGCTCCTTTGTCTTAACCTTGTTCCGCCCCTGGCTGGACTCAAATCAAGGGGTGTGCAAGTGAGGAAAGGTGAAACTGGGGTTGTTCCAGAATTCAACAAGGTCCAATACTATGGCCAATGCTTGAGGAATCCAGCTGGTGAGATCAAGCACTTTCATGTTGGTGGTCTCAAGGTGGATCAAAGGTTGCTTGGTATGATTGTCACAAGAATCCTTGTTCCACGTAGTAGCAACCATTCAACATTGAATGAGGAGATTTGATACTCATGTACTACATCCAACACAACATTGAATTGGATTGGATCTATGTGTTTCGTGATCACATGCTCAAGGCCAAGAGGCTTGTAAGACCTGATAGATTTAAATAATTAATTAAATAATTATTAAATAAATGTTGGTAGTAGAAGCCATTAAGGCATTAAATACAGAATATTATGTTGTGGAGAAGTACTAGCTCAAGTAATTGAGAGTACTTTGATTATGTGAGAGGACTTAAGTTCAAGTCCTATGTATGCCAATTATGTGTTTTTTAATTACTATTATTTTTTATATATAAATATAGACCATGTTGTGAGATATTATAATAATTGAACCATATTAGTTAGCATGAGATATGAATTTGGTGGAATGGTTGTGCATTGAATTGGCATTGGCATGGTTGTGGGTTCAAGCCTTGGAGAACCTAAATTAAACTTTATTTTTGCTATTTTTAGTTTTGGCTTGAAGTTAAGGGGTTAAAGGAAACCCTAGCAGACCTAGCAGCCAAGGGTGGCTGGAAAACAATCTATTAAGTGTGCTTGAATGATAATTAACACCATCAATAATACATTTTCGTTTTAGGACTTTAACCCACCATTAAAATACCATTAAAAAGCAATTTAAGGGGGGAAAGAAAGGTTTCTGCAGTTGTTATTGTTGGATAGGCAGAGAAGTGCGAAAACCAGTGGGAATTGAGAGTGTGAGTGGACCTTTGAGGCTGAATTGAGAGAAGCCAAGGAAGGCTATTGGTGAAGCAAGGGAGAACCAAGGGATAATTAAAGCTTTAAGCAAAGGAAAATAGGTTAGGTGAGTTTAGTTTTGTGTGTTGTATGCCATTTATATGATTTTGTGCTATTCTGGATGAATGGGTTGTGTATTTTGGAGTTACGTTGAATTCATGCCTCCAGAACCCATTTCTGGATTTTCTTCTATGCATCGTTTAGCGGCTAGGTGCTGTTCGCCAAGCGATACGAATTGGCTTGCCCAGTTCTCTCGGGTTTTTGGTGTTTCAGTGATGTTGGGATGTTTGGAGTTGATTTCTATGATGTGTTTATGATTAGTATATTGTGTGATTATCTGTAATTATTTAATTAGTGGAATTTTATGGATTCTTGTATGAAATCGGGATTAGGGTTCACGTTGGGGAAATTGGAAATAATTAGGTTGAATTATGTTTGTGATTAGTGTACAGTTATATGGATTGAGGCTAATATAAATATAGTATGAATTTTGTCATATGCGAGCATGCAAAATTATGTCAGCATGAATATGGGTACTGTGATTGGGGGTGTTTGAGAATTGTGTCTGAATTGAAATAAATCTGGACATAACCCAATTGTTCAAGCACCGCCTGACGGCGCCTTGGCTGCCGCCAGGCGACACTACAGTCCTGGTGCTCTTTGTGAGTGCTGTTAAAATTGCGTGCATTGGGTGTTATGTGGGATAACTTGGCTTGTGTGCTGGAAAGGATTGAGGCAGTGGAGTGAAGGAAACCTAACGCATTGGATAGTAAAGGATTTTAGTATGAGTATGAGATAGTTGGGATACATATTTTAAACTATATAAATTGGTATGTTGAACATGATAAGTGAATGTATTTAATTGGAAGATGGAATGAGACATCATGTATGGATGATTAAATAGTATGGGTTGGTTAATTGGTAATGGGATGAGTGTAAAATGGAATGTATCATGGTGGTTTAAGGGAACAATGTGCCATTAACTGAGAAATATGCTAAGTGCAAAGTATGTTAAAGTGTAATTTTGTGATATGAATATGTCTGGATGAATGAGAGGTATGTCCCTGAAGCGGTCTAGATCCTATGCCTCCTTATTTGGGGTTGTTTTAAAAGTGTATGTGTAATATTGATTCATTGGCATGACCAAATGTATGCATTGAGGCCTAGTCATACTTTTATGACTAGATGATTGTAAATGTGTTACAATTATCGTACTGTATGTTTGTGGTCCATTAGGACCTGTTTGATGTGCCAAAAACTAGTAGTATTGCACTACTGGTATAGTGTCTGGCGGCACGGGGCAAGCCGCCAGGCGATAGACACCCAACATAGTGGCAGTAGCCATTGGATGTGTATGGCGCCTGGCGGCAAGGAGTGTTTCGCCAGGCGATGACGGGATACCCGCCAGGCGGTCTGGAATCAGTTTCGTCGAGCGGCGTGTAAGCTGCGCTAGGCGAATTAGCTACTTGGAAATCTGGTTGTTGTTGTGATCACTAGACTTGAAGGACTAAGTTCACACACCTTGTGCTAGGGCTTGAAGGACTAAGTCCAATAGGGGTCTGTGATGTGCTTGGTGGTGGGACACATGATGGGCATGGAACTGGTTAGTTCCCGTCGGCTGCTAATAGGCAAGGAGTCCTTAGTATGGTGATTACATGCGTCGGACGCACGATGGGCAAGGAATAGTTATGTTACCGTTGGCTGCAATTGGGCGAGGAGTCCATAGTATGGTGATTGCGTGCGTGCCAGGTCTGAGCAAGGAAGGCTTGGATGTTTTGCTACAAACGAGGAGTCTATGGGGCAGAACTATGAGCGGGATAGGCTCGTAGAGTTGGACCACGAAAGGGATAGTTTTGTGGGAGCATAGTAAAGTCCCAAGACCTAGATTCAGGGATGGGTAATTTGAAAGAATAAAATGATTATGTAAGATTTTTTTTTTTGTTGGGATGGGTGTCATATTTATTGGATATATATATATATATATATATATATATATATATATATATATATATATATATATATATGCATTGCTTACCCTATCTGTTTGTTAGTGGCAATGATCGGATAACTTGTTATCCGGGAGTAGATGATTTGACAAGTGAGCCAAGAGATGCTTGAGTTCAGAGCGCAGGATTATATGGGGACTTTGAAGACTTTTAATCTTTTGATATTTTCATGTTTTCAAACAGTTGCTATTTTAGTTATTTTATGGTTTGTAATAAATGTTAATCGCGAATAATTGTAAAGTATACGATTCCATGGTTTTAATTTTCCCGCGTTTTTGGGAAAGTACGGTTATAAATGAGGTTTGACAATTATTATTATTATTTTTATTATTTATTTTATTTATTCCACAATATTTATTTAAAAGTAATATTACTTAGGGATGTTACAAGGCTCACGGATTTTAGGCTGCCATATGTGATTTTGGTGTCAAAATTTATTGAATACTTTGGAAGTGATGTAGAAGATGAGTTGGAAGAGTCAACTGGACTGTTGAACCATACCTCCAATCAAAATCTACATAAAATGGGTTTTCTTTAAGTGGGAAATGCATGGAAAGCTGCTAGTGTTGTAGTTGGTGGTGCACATGACCATAAAGCTAGCCCAAGTAGTGCAACTAAAGAGGAAGAACCAACTGTTGGACCCATGGACCTAATTCCCTACAACCCTCCAAAGGATAGAGAACTTGTGTACTCACATTTTGAAAGGATGGTGCTGAATCAACTGCATGAACTCAATGTGTCCCAACATGCACATCACAACTATTGCAATGAGAGATTTAATGCATCGGATGGCCAAATCCATGATATCCATGACCTGTTGATCTCATTCTAGATTAGAAATGATCCTCAGGATGACTGAGTGTGTTGGCTTTTACAATCATGCATTGCATCCATGTGTTTGTGATTTTTCAGTTTGAGTTTTGTCAGTTTCAATTAGTTGTTTTTATTTTCAGTCGGTTGATTGTATCAGCTTTATGCTTATTTTCTTTGGTTTCAGTTTCTGGTGATTGTATCATGTTCTAGTATCAACGAAATGTAATGCCATGTGTGTTCTCTTAATGCATTTGTTATATTTGATGAATCCAAAAGGGTTGAAAAAAATGAAAAATGATCAAATTAGACTAAAAGTAGAAGCATTAAAATTGGAATCAATAATCAAATCTGAAATTGAACCCATATTATTGATAGAGGGAGCATGGGCATCTTTTTGTGCTTGCTAGCTTGTGTGTATTGCTATTGTAAATGTTTTTCAGGTTCACAAGTTTCAAGCTTAGGTGTCACTTCATCAACTTAATGGTATCCAACCAATGGAAGCATTTTGCAATGGAAGATAGAGGTTGGCTTCATCAAATCAGGGGGAGAATGTTGACATGTGAAGCCAAGGTGGTATGTCTCTTGAAGATTTAATGAAGATTTGATGAAGATTTTTGAACTACTTAGAAGTCATTACCATTGGAATCAAGCTTACATTAATGAAGACAAGGAGATTTGATGGTATTCATGTTGATCAAGTCTGGAATGTGTGCTCTCCACATGGATACATCATTAAGAAAGAGTATTTGATGTTTGTAATTCATATTGTAGACCTTATAGCATTAATTTGATGTATTTGGTCTTTGTTGTGTTTTTAAATCTATTGAATGGTTTTTCAACAGGTTAAAATGTCTCTTTTAATCTGTTGAATGGTTTTTTAATAGGTTAAAAGGTTGGTTGTAGTAGTCTTAAACTGTGATTTATTCAATCAGTTGATTTATTTTTTAATCGACTAATTTCACTTAAGTCAAGTGAAATCAACCGATTAATTTGGAAATTAACCTGTTGCATTTCGTTAGAGTTTGACTATAAGAGCTGTAATTTGTGAAAGAGAGGTAACTTGATCATTTTTTAGCATGAAATTGTTCTAGAAACTTGGGAAAACTCTCTCTTTCGTGATCATTCAGACTATAGTTGTTGAAGATTGATCTTGGATCAATTCTTGGAGCCTTTGGCTTGTGTTTGAAGCTTGGAGAAAGTGGTTTGTGGTAGGCTGGGTTGTGCTATCACTGAGGTTTGATCTTTCTCAAGCTTTGTGTGTGTGCCTGGTGGTTTTCCAGGTCTATAAGAGGGTTCTTGCTGTGCTGGTGCGATTCTTATGTAATTCAAGAGTCTTGTTTGTGGTTTTCTCTTTTTTTGAAAGTGTAAGGGTGGATACTTTGTAAATCTTTTGAAATAGTGCAAAGTCAAGCTCAGGTTGCCTTGACAAACTGGATGTAGCTCAGGTTTAAGTGAACCAATATAAAAATCTTGTGATCCAATCTTTTCTCTAACCTTTCTCTCTTGTATAATCATTTAAAGTTTAAAGAACTTGAGTTTAAATAATCTTTTTTGTGTTCTTGCATGTTTTCATGACATGTGCAACACTGGGCATGTTTGCATTATCAATTAGAACATGTCTTGATCATTCTTGTGCCATGTTTCTGGTTTAAAACTTGAATATGTATTTCTGCATTTTTTCCAGTATTTCAGTCGTCTGTTTTCCTATTTCAATCGGTTGATTATACCGTAACAGAATCTGTTTACTAAAATCAATCGATTAACTCTGTTTTTGACCGATTAAATGTATATTGTCCAGTAGCTTTTGCATCCTAACTTGGTGATCGAATTGATTCAATTAAAGGTGGTTTTTAACTTTCGAAGATAGCCTAAATTTTTAACCAGCCAATTTACTCCCCCGCCCCAATACCTCCCCCCCTTCTTGACATTTCAGCCATTTCAAAACTAACATGTCATTGACATAAAATAAAATAAAAAATCAATGAAGCATTTCCTAATGCAAATTATTTTACTTCAAATTCAAATTTATCTTTTTACTTCTTCATTTTTTATTTAATTATATTAAAAGCATTACGTATATTATTAATTTTAATTGAACATCAAATTAAAAAACTTCAATATTGTTCAATATTTTACATTTTCAAGATTTTTAGCATATTACAATTTCCTCATATTTATTAAACACAGTTTATTTATCCATAGAAATATGTTACAAATATGATTACAAAATACATAAAAAAATTAACTTTATTATTTAATCGATTTTTCAGCATGAAGTACAATTTCTTTATTAATTATTTTTTAAATATTATTTACATTTTAAACATTTTAATTGGTTATTTTATTTATCCCTAAATTTTTGCCATTTTTTGTCTTTTAGCTAAAAATAAATCAATATTAATATTACATATTTTAATTCAACACAAACACTAAATAATTACTTGTCTAATATTTATTTGTCTGAAAACACTACAAAAATAATTATTTTTACTGGGATTATATTTGGCATTTCTGGCGGTTTTAACCCCCACTAATGGGTTTACCCGGGATTTGCAATTTTCCTGAAAGAGCCAACATGACTAACAGATTACTGGGAGTTTTTAGCAACTCCTGAAAAAACACAAGTTATCTGGAGTTTTTGAAACCCCCACTACTGCTTAGAATTTTTGAAACTCCCACTATTACTTGAAATTTTTGAAACCTCCACTACTCTTGGGGTTTTCTAAACCCCCACTATTGCCTAAGGTTTTTTTAAATCCCCAATAATGTTTGGGGTTTTTGAAACCCCAGCAATGTTTGAGGTTTATTTAAAACCATGTATTGCCTAGGGTTTATAAATATATAAAATTATATTTTAAAACTGTTTAGTTTGATTTTATCAATTGGTTGTATTTTAATCAGACTTATTTAAACATTATAATGAGACGTAAACATGTTTTACATTAAGTTTGATGCCCCGGAAGCAAAGTGATTGAACTATTTACAATTACAATACAAAGAAAAAAAAGGAACAAATCTGAAAAAGGTAATGAAATATTCATATAATATTCAACTTTAGGTACTTTTGCCACATAAACTAAATAGCTAAGACACGTTAAATAAAAGGAAATGAAATATTCATATAATATTCAACTTTAGGTACTTTTGCCACATAAACTAAATAGCTAAGACACGTTAAAATAAAAAGGCAAAGATTATAAACTAGACATAGTTATTGCAGGCAACATAAAGTAATAATATAACTAGTATGGTAATGAAATCCAACAACAATTATCTCTCCCAAGTCTTCCACAAAATTCTGCACTATGATCTCAGAAACACTTTGCTGAAAAGAAAACCAGAAGTAAATGAACAAGAAATTCAAAATGAGAAAATAAATAAACTATAAATAGAAACATGTATATAAACTAATGACAAGCTTACCTTAAGTGCAGGTAGATGTAAATGCAAAACTAAGAAAGTCATCAACCTCTTTAGTTAATTTTGTTGTCTAGTATCAAAACAATGTGTGATACGTGGCAATTAGTAATGATCTTTCTAATGTTATTGAGCAAGTTGCAAAGAGCTTTGCCACCACTCTGTAGGTGTGGAAGTTGTGGGAAACTGATGGAAGAAACTAATAAAAGAGACAATTGGCTTGATGGCTGAATGATTAAAAGACCCTTTTTAAATATTTCTTCATTTTGATAAAGAAAAAAAGGATTTATCAATGTATGTGTGACTGTCAGGTCTCGATCACCCATTAAAATCCACTCTTGTAGTCAATTAGAATTTTAGTCTTATAGTGATGCTTTTCCAAACCTATTTTCATTCGAAAAAAAGGATTTTAGTCAAGTAAAACTTATCTTAATAGGTTGTACAAACACAAGTAGAGTCTAAAATAAACTTTAACGCAAGTAGTCAAGCATGAGATTTGAAAAGTAATTAAGAGAGAGTTTTCTACGGTAATTAAGAGGAACTTTTTAAGGAAACCATTTTTGACTAGGAAATACATGATTTAACAGTCTTCATAACTAAAAATGGGCAAAGTGTTCATGGTTACTTTCATTGGTTTAGTCTATGACAGAATGCAGGACTTACCTATCGCTAACAAATCTCCACTTTTCAATGTCCAATCCGATGCATCCATACCAACATAAAAGAAGATAAAGGTTTCAAGAACAAAAGAGAGAGTTGCAAAAGCATGTCTGTAACAGCAAGAAAAAACAAGTTGCAAAAGAAGTAAGAGAAGAACTTGGGGAATGGAACCTTTGTATAGTTGCAAAGATTTTTCTAATTGGGTTCAAGCCAAACACTATTTGCATTCAACTCCAAGCAGTGGAATGTGGGAGTGTCCTGATTTTGATGATGACAAAATAATTGATGATAACACGAGAAAGATAAAGATAGAGAGAGAGAGAGAGAATTACTTGAAGTTCTCTTCTCTTAATAATCTTCTTGACCTCTTTAAGCATAGTTATTCCACTTGTATCAACGTTTCCAATACTTGCCAATAAAATTAAACTACAACTCAGACTGAAAAGTCTAAAACAAAAAGTGTTAACACATTCTTTATCATTCCTATAATTAAATTCACAACATTACAAATGTGACTCATTCAATAGGAAGCAGAGACCTTGAGATTTTGTAATAATTTCTAAAAAGTTTGACCAGTAATAGATAATGCAATCAAAACATCCAGTTAGAGATTATCTGTGATCAATGTTTTTTGTTTTACTAATAATTAATCAGATGTGAGCTACCACATTAACAGGTCCATAACTCACCACTCATATCCATTATAACATACTGCAAACTTCTCTCTCCAATAGCTTTGATTCTGTTTTCTTCTTCATCAATCAGATTATCAAGACACTAAAGCTCCATCATTTCTTGGAGAGAAATTCAAATGAAGAAAATGTGAAACTAAACGAACAAACTTGAATCTGTTTTCATTGCCGCACGTGATGACAGTATAAGCATTTGGATTGCCTATTAATTTTGTACCAACAAGATCCTTAACAGCGAAAAGTTCTACCTTGAAAGGGAATTTTAAAAATGCAACCTCAGTTACTGTCAGTATATTCTCACACACACACACGAGAAAATCTTCGCATGAAAAAATTATTAGGTAGTCTCAGGATTACACAGTATCCATGGTTCCAATTCCTCTGTGTAGTTTTATTCAAAAATTCAATTCACCTTATTGAAACTATGATGATCCGCGATTATCTAATATTTTTCCAAACGAAAGGAGGTATATTAGACTAAACGTTGCTAGAAAAAACAATACCATTATCTGGTATCCCAAACTAGTATTTGAACCCCCTTTATGTTGTTCCATCAACAAAGATACGCAGAATTGCATGTGAAAACGATAAAAATTACTCCAAGAAGTAATTAACGTGAAAATTTAGATACACTAAGTTATAAACCCAAAGAGCAACGGCGGACCTAGTAAGGGACGGGGGGAGCCGTGGCCCCCCCCAACGTTTTTTATTTTTTATTTTATTTATATTATATGAATTTTTTTTTGTTTTTAATTTTTTAAATTATTAATAAGAAATTTAATGTTTTGGAATTTTTTAAATAATAAAAATATATATTAGGAATTGATAAATATTAAAATAGGTATCTTTTTATTTATTTTATAAAATATAACATTTAATGTTAATAAATAATAAAACATAAAATTAAATTTAATAATAAATAAATAAATTTATTAAGATATTTTTTATTTTGTCTCTCACTGTTTTTTGAGTTTCTCACATATTGTATTCACTTTAGACTTTTACTTGTTTTGTTTTCTTTTGTTTATGAAGAAAAAAATAAAGTTGAACACAAATTCATTATTTTGTGCTCTCATTTTTGTATGCTTTCTTCTATTATTGAAGAAAAAAGTAATTCTTTTTTTCTCAATTGATAGTGAAATATTAGTTTAATAATTAATATTATTTTTTATCTCACGAGCATTTGGTATATTCATTTTTATAAATATCAAGAAAAAGCAATGCACTAAGTGTTTTTTAATAACTGGTTTTTAATTGTGACTTGATTATCATATATTTTTCTTTTATTAATTACATATCACAATTTTTATTTAAATTATGATAAATTATCTTTTAGTATTTCTTTTAAAACATAAGTATATTGATGAAGAAATAAAAGAATAAATTAATTATTTAAAAGTGATAAAATGGAAGCTACGAGGAAGAAAATAGAAAAAATCAATCTTTGACAAAAATAGGAAGTCAATTACATCTATTTCATTGATTTTTTAATCTGTCTCGTCTTATTTTAACTCTTCTTGTTTCTACGACTATATCAAAAAGATAATTTTCTACAATGAAAATTATCAAAATAAGACTGCAAAATAATATGGAAGATGAATTTTTTTTGCTGACGATATGATTATTTACATTAAAAACAAAATATAACTACAAATTTTAGTATTGATTCAATTATTATTAAGTTAAATAATCTTACGGATCTATAATTAAATATATAAATTTTAAGTATATTTTGGCACCCCCATAAATATCGAGCAAGTTCTGCCACTGCCAAAGAGTATTTTGGTTCTTCACAAATGAAACACCATCCATATCAATTGACAAGAATGTGTTTGGAAAGACACTAAAAGCTATAACCTTAACTTGTTAAAACCACGTTTGGAAATAGAAAAACACATTGGAGACGAAAGGAAACACAACAATAGATACATCAAAATCATGTTAGGTAATTGAAACTCTTTGAAAGTGGTGAGCTAATTCATCATGCAGATTCAGTTTTCAATTCAAGCAAGCAAACATTAAGTAAATTCATCATAATCTAAAGCGAAAGTTGAGGTTCACAACAATACTCACTTCCAGGCTAGAGAAATTCCACTTGTATTGAAATACCCTCCGCAAGTCCTCCTACAAATATTTATTACCAAAATGCAAGAATCATTAGACGCACAATTTTACAATATGAAACAAATATCACTGCCACTAAATAGGATCAAGAACCATAAGCTACAGTTCAAACCCTTGGCAAAGACACATAATCAACTTAAAAAAGAAGATGAAATTGAAATATTAGGATGTAGTAGTACTAAATTGCTTTTGTCTTCGAAGTATTCGTCTTGCTTGGGAGGCTTAATTTTAGGGGATTCCTTCTTGCGTTGCTTGGGCTCTTTAGTCCATTTCGCTCTCTCTTAATCACTCAAACCTAATACACCACAATAATTTCAAAATTTGTTTACACTATTTCACATACTTGAGAAAGTAATGAGAGAGAAAGAAGAATGAGAAAGAGACTAACCAGAGAGACACCAAATTGCTCTGCTGGTGTTGGATCTTGAGCAAAGATTACAAACACCGAACAACTGGCATGAAAATGCAGCAGTAGTTCTAGAAAATGCACCACACACTAGAAGGAGGAAGACGCATTCTCGAAGGCAAGAAGCGTTAGACGCAACCCTAGTTCTGGAAGACGCACAACACATTGGAAGGAGGAAGGTGGAACCACCAAAAGGTGGGAGATGCACTATCGAAAGCAAGATGCACGCAACCGTGGTCTGGAAATTTTTTTCTAGGACACCAATTCGAAGAGAAGAAGAGATGACAGAAGGAATAAAAGAGGGAAGCCTAAAAGAACAAGCAAGAAATCAAAATTCTAACTATCTTAACTGGGGTTTAATAAAGAACCCTCTGTACTTATCAGGGGTTTAAAAAACCTCCAGTGTACCCTAGATAAAATTAAATTTTTTTGTAGTGAAAATATATTTTTCTACTAAATAATTATTTATTAAAATAACTAGTTTTCTAAATTGTTATTTTTTTAAATAATTACTTTTGTACATAGTTTTTAAGTAAATATTTGGTAATGTTTTTCTATTTCTAAATTCCGTTATCTTAAATTTTTAAAAGAAATGAAAATAAAACTACTTCAAAATTTGGATTATGTCTAAGCGGTGAAAGCGTACGTGTGTTTATCTTTTATATAATAACAAAAAATAATAAAATTATTATTATTTCCATTATTAAAAAATATAAATAATATTTATAATAGAGTGACTTTACAAAATAGAAAAGTTGTTGCTTATTAAAATAGTCACTATTATAAATAAAAATTTATAATTATTCTCTAAATTGGTTTCTAAAATTTAACTATCAAAAGAAATTATAGCTACTAACATTTTTTTCTACCAAAAGAATTGTACTCTAAATTAGTCTCAAATTAATTATTGACCAATTTAGCGACTAATTATAATTTTTTATTCATAATAGTTATTTTAGTAACCAATAATCTTTTACTTTGTAAATTAATATCTAAATTGATTTGTAAAGACTTGGAAAATAGTAATTTAGAAGTAATAGTGGTTTAAAAATACTTAGACTCAATTATTTTAATATTAAAAGGTTTTAATATAAATAATTTTGTTATAAAACATACTATCTTTCTATAAACAACTTTTATAAAGTTCTCTGACTTCTCTCTAAGAATTCTTCCTCCCTGGTCGTCTGATTAAAAAACTGAAACCGTAGGATTGATCCTCTCAGCGAGCTCTTAAATTTAGATCGATAAGTTTCTCCATTCTTGTAAGTTAGTTTTTTACTCCTTTTCTCGGTTCAACCTGTTTTTCCGTGACATGCAATCTTTTTCTTGGTTGAATGTGTCGTTTAAATCATTAGTATGAGTCTTTGCTGATTAGTGATCATAACGATATGTCCTTATCGTTCTTGTGATGTTTTTATGTGTAGATAGAGCATCATGTAGAGTGAAAGGTGTTTAGTGTTTATATAGAGCTATCTAAGCTGGATAATAGGTAAGGGAAGCTAACTGCCACTGTTTTTTATTTATAGACATGTTTGAATAATTAATTGCATGATTGTAATGTGATTTGCAAGCATGATTGAATTGTGTGATGAGTTTTACCTGTTGAATTGGGGGTTAAATCCTCAAATTTAAATGATTGAAATGTTGTATGGTTAGTACTGCAAATGTGATAAATTGAGTTGATAAATGTTGTGAAATTGTAATTGGTATGTTTTGGCATTTGTAATGACTATTATAATGTTTAGACTAGACTGGGATAACATAATTATGTAGAATTAGGTTCTACAAAATTATTTAGATTCATTGAGTGATGATGTACTCCAGTGGCAAACCTTTCGCATGATAGAGGGGAGCCACGACTCCCCCATTTTATTTTATTTAATTTTTCATATATATATATATATATATATATATATATATATATATATATTTAAATTATTTATTTGTATATTATTATATTATTTATTTATATATTATTATATTATTTATATTAATTTTTTTAGTTTTTTCTTAAAATATCATACATACTTTCTCTCTCTCTTTTTTTTCATTTTTTGTTTTGTATCTTCATCTCTTCTTTTTATCTCAATTTTTACTTTCAATATCACTTCTTTTTCAAAATAAAATTGTACCAGAGTAAAATTGATGAGTTAAAGAACATTTTAAATCAATTAATTTATTCTTTTGAATTCTTTTATTTTGTATCTTTGTTTTTAAGCATATGTTTTCCTCTTACATATGATAAATTTGTTTACTATGTACTGCTAGGTGGTGACAAATTCATATTTTTCTAAATAGGTGAGAGGTGGTAAATTTATATTAGAAAAATTATGATAAAGAGTAAAATAATTGATTTTTTTTTTCAAGAAGAAGACTTGTGATTCATGTACATCAATTAAACTTGAAAAATTTCATGAAAATCTAAAAATTAAAGACTACGAAAAACAACTATCTAAAACTCTCAGAGCATTGCATATAATGAATTTAAAAAAAAAATCTAATTTGGCACCCCTAAGTTTTTTTTCCAAGTTCCGCTACTGATGTACTCGTTGAGCGAATCCAAAATCAGGAAACTTACTGACTTTGTAGTCGTTTAGCAAAAATGCACTCGCTGGACGAATTTTAGAGGAATTTAACTATGTGAGTTCCAGTGATTTATTTGTTGAGCAACCCATTTTGGTCGTTGAGCGAGTGGAGCTCTAGTACTACTCATTGAGCGAATGGATGATCTCGCTAAGCGAATCCAAAGTTAGGAAGCTTATTGACTTTGTAGTCGCTGAGCAAAAATGCACTCGCTAAGCAAATTTTGGAGGAATTTACATATGTGAGTTCCAGTGATTTATTTGTTAAGCAACCCACTATAGTCGTTGAGCGAAAGGAGCTCTAACACTACTCACTAAGCGAATGGATGTTCTCGTTGAGTGAATACATCATAATCTAGTAGTTATTTTCTATGCTAAATTTTTGTGTGTTATGGCAAATGCAAATTATTACTTATGAAATTATTGATTTGTATCATGAAACAAAGGTATGTTTTGATGCTATTGTAGGGTATTTCCGAGGGAGGAAATCCTATTGGTAATGTGTTTTACTAGGGTTGAATTGGGAAATGAACACTTGAGTCATGGCTCTAATTGGTATCATCTCACTTTGCTTGATAACCATTTTGAAAACTAGATAACATTGCCATGGATGTGCCCATTAGGGACATGAAATCAAGTGAAAAATCTCCCAAAGAAAACCAGAAATGTGTGTTGTTTACTGATATGACGCTAAACCTCATAATCAACGCTAAGCGTTGAAAATTGCGAGAGGATCAACGTTGAGCGCCACCTCAACGGTGCCTAGTGGTGAAAAATGCAAGAAGAATGGCGTTGAGCGCCGGCCAAGCGGTGCCCCAACGCTGGGACCTCTGCAGGTCTAGAATGAAAATCAAATCTTGACGCTAAGCGTTGGATTTAAGGCTGAGCAGTGAAATTTGCGAGGTGAACGATGCTTAGCGTTGGAATTTGACGCTGAGCGTTGAGTTGCTGGTTTCATATGATTGCTGTTTGACCTGTTTTAATGCACTAAATGGATTGGAAATGAATTCTTATGATTGTATTGATATACTCTGGATGAGATTTGATGATGTGAGCATGATTTATGTGAATTATGAAAGAGTTTTTTGGAGAAATTCTAAGTGTGGATGAGTTAGTGTAGGCAATAACATAAGGACTCAGTTTTGGTTGGTATCCTAACGCTCCAATAACTATTAAGGCTCATGTAGAGTATAATAAGTTATGTTGTGAGGAGTAGCAGGAGGTCTTAGCCATTGGACTTGATCAAGTCTTTGGCGCGAAGGAGACTTACCTGGTGTGATGATTGGGTGATAACCCATTGAGGCCAAACTCTGCAGAGTTTGGGAATCATACAC
Organism: Vigna unguiculata; assembly: GCF_004118075.2. Taxonomy (NCBI): domain Eukaryota; kingdom Viridiplantae; phylum Streptophyta; class Magnoliopsida; order Fabales; family Fabaceae; genus Vigna; species Vigna unguiculata. The sequence goes on along the minus strand of NC_040288.1, from coordinate 9,996,533 downwards.
GGTGCAAGCCGCCAAAAGGTCCGATGTCAATTGCATGTATCCGGATAATCGAGTCTAAAGTTGTCTGGTGTATGTGTATATTGGAATGTTTCTATATGAATTGGTGATATGAGATTGTTATTATTTGTTTACTCTAGTTCAACTTTCCTTAATCTTTATCAGCTTACCTTGTGTGTTTTGTACTTGTCTGTCCTTTGGTGGTGTTGATAGTAGGACGGAGTAGTTGGTCCGAAGGTCCTGTAGATAGGAGTTTTGTAGTGCATGGTGGGAACCTATCTTTTCCTCCTCCTGGTAGTCTTATACATATAGTATTATCCTTACTCAGTTTTGGATGACTGTATAAGACTATACTCTAACTTTTATGCTATCTGCTTTGGGTTATCATTATATAATACTTTATTTAGTAGTTTAAAAGCTATTAAATAAGATGTTACAGATTAGCCGGTGAGAATAACACGGAGGCGCTGTCATAAGTTAAATTGGTAAAGTAATTGTTTTAATTTTTAAAAATAATTACTTAAAAGATAAAAATGAAAAAGTAAATATGTATATCAAAATATATACAATATAGTATAGATATTCTTAAATTGCGATAATGACGTGTGGGTCGAATTTTGAACCATATATTGTTTTGGTATAATATACCACTAAGGGAATAAAAGAAAATAGAGTGCGAAAAAAAAAACTTTAACCAACCTTAAACATTTAAAGCAACGGCAATATTAATAAATAATTTAATGACTAGTTAATGATGTCTATAATTTCATAAAAAGTACCTAATGTGACTTTTTTGAGTGAAAACTCTATTTATACTTTATTGAATATTTTGAGTTCATTCTTCTCCGAAAGTTTATACAGATTTTTTTTTTATCATATCTTATATCTATCATATATTTTATATTTTTATAATTTTTTAATATTTATTATATTTTATAATATAATTATATGACTCATAATATTTAATATTATAAAATTCTATAGATCTCATTAAACGTTTATGTTCCTGCAAAGAACAATTAAGATAGGTTAGGCACAAGCGTCACCTTATCACGTAGTCCGCTATCTCCTTAGTTAGCCTCTTCCCAGTCCATACATGAACCCAGGAGAGGTTACCTGCAGAAGAGTCTCCGAAGCTCAAGTAAGTCAAAGCTCTCAGAGAGTCAAATCAGTGATTAATGAATGCGTACCTTTAAATGATGGGGTCCACGCGTATTTATAGAGCATTAATGACGTTTGACCATTTCATGGGCTGGGCCTTGACTTGGGCTCTAGGTGGGGCTTGCGAGTGGGCCAGGGCCCAAACCCAGGCCCTTAAGATTTATTGAATGCGGGGGTTTCATCATACCGAGTGTATTGAAGTGGTCGGCTTAGGCTGTAACCTTACCAGATATGCTCGAGTAGTCGGTCTAGACCGACCACTTGCCTTGATGGCTTATGTTGGTGATATGAGGTGCAGGTTGTCTTCTTAGACATTTAGTTTAGGTTAAAACCGGTACAAGTTAGGCTAACTCGGCCTAGACTGGATACTTGGGGGTCTCGATATGCACATTGTTTATTTATTTGGTCGAGTTTGGCTAGGTACAGATTAAAATCAGAATAGGTAGTTAATGAAACTTAATGGGATGTTTAATATAATTTTGTCATATTCACCTAAATTAATAATTAGATTGAATAGATTCATTAAATGGAATAATTATAGAATCGTAGCGGAGATGTAAAAGTAGAAATAACGTATCTGATTAGCACAATTGGCACATTTATTGCAACACATTCAATTAGTTTCGTATTGGTCTTATAAATAACCTCGCCCAGGGATCCATCAACTCACAAGAGAAAAACAAAGAGAATAGAAGATCTTTGCATAATGGCTCTTAAGATGATCAATCAAAACATTCTTTTGGGAATGATATGCATTGTTTTCGTTTTGGCTTCAGGTGCTTCAGGTAACAAAAGTAACAAAAACCACAAAAAATAAGTTCGAAAATTGTTTCAGAGTACTAATTCCTTGGTGTGTTGTCAAATTTCCAATTTTTCATTGTTACTTTCTCCTATAATTAGAAATTTCCTCTATTTTTTTTTTGAGAAATGTTTCATGCCAATTTTCTTATTATCCTGTAGACCTAATTTTGTTTTTTTTTATCAATAACAGTTAATCATGAGTTTTTGTTAGTGAAAAAATTAAATTCACACCCTCTTCCACTCTTTTTTTTTTCTGAACTCTTTCAAACTCACCTTATTTCTTCTACTTTGTAGATCTAATATTAATTTTGATACTTGTATTTATAATAACTATTCAACCTTTCTTCCGGTTTATTTTTATTTTAGTGTAACTTTTATGTTCTTTTAAAAAGATTTAATGTAAACTTTTCCGTTTAGAAGCTAGAGGTAACGATGATTCAGAAGTTCTCAGCAGTTCAACCGGACTTTCAGAAACAATCTCATCCCCTTGAGCTGTTTTTTATTTTTTAGTGGAAGTAGAAACCGTATTGAATCTTAAGAAAAATATGTATAAATCACATTGAATTAAAAATAAATTGAGTAAAAACATCAATACGTTGGAGATCCAACATCAATAAGGCGTTTCCCTTGTGCTATTTTTTAGTGGAAGTAAAAATTGTATTGAATCTCTTAAAAAAATTGCATAAATTCTATTGAATTAATAATAAATTGAGTAAAAACATTAAATAATTATTATAGATATGTTGGATATCCGATATCAATTAGAGATAAGCCGAATTTATAGTATATAAATTGGTTGCAAATCTCACCTTACAAGCTGATTTGGTAAAGTTGAATTAAGCTTAAAGTTAGCACGGTATCAGAGTCATGAGTGAAAGTCTATCATAACTAGATTTGTTATTTGTTCGGCCTATTGTATTACCCGTTATCAGGGAATTTGTTGTTTGTTGAACTATGTCACCCACTATTAAACTGTTATCAGATTGTCTATTATCGTCTCATGCTCGAGATAAATATACCTCAGTGTAACGGGATATGTTAAAGATCTTATACCCATTAGGAATAAAACGAGTTTATAACATATAAATAGGTGTAAACCTCACTTTATAAGTCAATTTTGTGAAATTGAATTACGTTTAAAAGTTAATTTCTTAACAAAATATAAAGATAAAAAGAGATTATGTTGTTAATGTATTAATCTTTTAATTTTATCCTAATATATTTAATATATTTTGTTCACTGGAATAAAATTTTAATTTCATGAAAAGAATAATCAAGAATACTCAATTATAATTGACATATGTATGTTTTTTTTAGGGCGAGCAACAAGTGATGGAACTGCTTGGAAGTATTGCCTTAATCCTGGTGAGGGGAATTGTCCAAACAACGCTGCTTGTAACCAATATTGCTTAAGCCGTCCCTTCCCTGGGGGTGGTTCCTGTATCGAAAACCTATGTTGCTGCAGCGCATAGAAGTTTGTTTTTGTTTTTCTACTTTAATAACAGAGATATAATAAAATTGTTTTAAATAATGTGTCCAACTCAAGATGTATAATTCACTGCATTCAGTACCACGTGTTGCACGAATTTATTTTATTCACAATTATTTAAAGAAAACATAAAACCACAGAGAACATTAAGTACTTTCAAATTTTAAAACATTAACAAAACAGAGAAGAAATTAGAATTTACAAAATCTAATAACTTGTAACTTAAGTAATTTCGTAATAAATATTTTGTCTAATTGTATAAATTATTAAGAGTTTAAGATGAATTGAAAGTTTTATATTAGGTAAAAACTAAGTTGAAGCATTCTTTTTTGTCCTAATTTTTATTGAAATATTACTATGTGATCCTTTTTTTTATTCAAGTAAGTCATATTTGCGGAAACGATTCAATTATATCATTTCTGTTAAATTTACACATATAACGTTAAAGAATTAAAGAGATATCACATATCAATTCATATATTTTAATTATTTATGTTATTATTTTGTATTTAATCCAATTTTTATATTTATTTTTTAATTTAATTTTGTCTTTATTTTTTTAAATAGAACAACGTTATTCTTTCTTTCAAGATCAAATTTATTTATTTTTATGTAGAACACAAATGTAAAATCAGATAAAATATTATTAAAATATAAAACAAAAGCTATCATATTTTTTTTAAAACAATAAGTAAGCATGAATAAAAATAAAATGTAAACGTTGTGGATAAAAAAAAAGTCGTTAATAAGTTTCCAATACATTCACGCGGGAACTGTTTATTATACAGCTTAAAAAAAGTAGTCTTTTTTCCAAAATAATAATTTTAAAAGATATTTTTTAATAGAATTACTGAAAAAATATTTCTTTAAAGGTTAAATATATTTTAGCTCCTCAATGCGAAATTGAAATTCGTTCTTACCTAAAACATCGATACATTTCAATCCTCAAACTTTAAAAATAGATAAATATAATGTTTTTAATCCAATTATGTTAATTACATTGTGAGAGTGATAAGACCTCTTACCAACAATAGTGCAAAATCTTGTTTTTAACTCGCCTTATATGTCTCGGTTGTCTAGAAACCAAAGCATATAATGGCGTGGTGGCATTTTTGCAATTCCTGCAAAAATTTATGCCTCGGTTCACTTTTCACCCGAAGTCAAAAACGGTTTTATGCTTCGTTTGCAAAAAATCGGTGCCAAAAAGTGTAATATGCTTCGGTTCAAGAGACCTGAAGCCAAAAACTTGGCTAAAATTTCAAAAATGCCACTGATCGTTTGATGTTTGGCTCCGTGTGTTAGGGAAACCAGTGCCAAAAGACTTTTATACCTCGGTTAAAAATAGAATCGAGGCCATATCCTTTACTTAGGGCACAAAATCGCGAACCATTTCACTGTTCTTTTTCTTCCCCGCGTGCCTGCACTTCGTTCTCTCTTCTCTCTCTCTCGGGGACAATGACCATTACTTCGGCGAACTCCTCTGCGACCATTGCTTCGTGATGGTGGATCACACTTTGGTTCGCGACCTCCCTCTTCTTCGTTCATGGCAGCGGCTTCAACGAGGGTGGTGACCTGTGACGTCTGCTTTGCAACGTGGTGGTTCGTTGGGGCGGCCTAGTTTCGTGACGCAAACAACCTCTGGTTTGGGTTTTGCAGGTCTCACTTCGTGTTAGAGCTTCTGGTTCTAGTTTCATCTGCAGGTAAAGGATTTGTTGCGGTGGTTTCGTCTTCTCGTGACGGTGGAGGTCACAATGGCTCAGGCGCGATGTGTAGTGTTATTCACACGAGGGTTTCGCACTTACATTTCACTGGTTTTAGTTTTCTGCAGATGGTGTGCATTGTTCCTAGCGGTTTTGGTTGTGTGTTTACGATGGTCGCCAATATGGTTGCCGCTGATTTCGACGGTGGTGTCACAATGACGCAACAGATGGAGCTACGTTGCTTTATGGCTTCGGTTCCAGAGACTCGAGGCAGAAAAGTGAATATATGGCTTTGGTTCCAAAGACCTAAGGCCAAAAGCCACCCCTTTTGGGCTCACCCAAATATGCCTCGGTTTTGGAACCGAGGCAGAATACAAAAAAAAAAAATGGGGCCAAAAGCCCTTACTGCACTGGTGAAATCATTCTCTCATACCAAGACATACACTATTATTAATCAACACTAGGGATTTCCCATGAAATTCCCTATTTTCAACTTGTTCATTCATCACAATTACAATATATTCAGTTCATATCATAATGAATTTCATAATCATGCCTCATATCACTCATATAAGAAATAAAATATTCAAAACCAGCAAAACAACTGAAATAGGGCTTCAGCGCTCAACGCCCATTTGTCTCGCAATTTTGGGCGCTCAACGGTAAAACTGGCGCTTAAAGCCGAAGACTTGAAATACCTCCAGACCGATAGAGGTCCCCAGCACTTGGGTGTCGCTTAGTAGCGCTCAACGTTGGTCGTCTTGCAAATTTCGACGCTCAACGGTGAAAATGGCGCTCAACGTCACACCAGAAAACAACGTAATCACTTTTAGATTTTTGAGCAATTTGTACCTATTTCATGACTCTATTTAGTACTCCTACTTCATACATTGGAAGAAAAGGTTTTAAATTTGCAGCAAGTAGTACCAATTAGACTCATGACCCTAGTTCCAATTTTTCAATTTTCCCCAAATTCAAACAATGCACAAGGATTTCAATTTGTCAACCACAGTTCAACATATTACCAGCACAATCATCCACAAATTAGTTCAACAAAATAGTTCAAAGCGTCAATATATTACACCACCCACATCAAACATACTATTCAATCGCTCTAAAAGTTTATTAGCTTCTCTTAGCCGAAAAGACAACTCTGCTGACCCAAAAGGGTATTAAACCCTCCTTCGAGTTCATAGAGTTTGCAATTCAACCTAGAAATAATTTAATCACGATCATGGAGCATAATCAAAACCACTGATCAAGGAGAAATCATAGAGAGAACTCAGATAACACATGTGGTCTAAGTTTTTCCACATGCGTTGAATTGAAACCAAAGAGAGAGAAAAAGGGTAGAAAATGAACATACTCAGTTTGAGAAATTGATCAGGCAAGTTTAGACAGGTCGCCTCAAGGGTCACCTTAGCGGTATTTGATCTTCAAACAAATGAGTATAGAAGTGAGAATTCTAGAGAGATGGAAGAGAACTCTAGAGTTAAAGTTTTTAGAGAGATGAAATGTTTATAACTAATGAAACTCGTTTATATAATTTCTATTTATACTTTTTCTTAATATTAAAATAATCGAGTATCATTATTTTAAACACTCTATCAATTCTAAATTACTATTTTCTAGGTTCTTACATTTGTTGGCACAAGTAAGCTTGGAGCAAAGAATTGATAAAGCCTTATGCATGAAGATCACATGTGGTTGACAAAGATTAATGAGGATCCACTTAGAGATTAAGTTTCTAGTGTGTTAAATATGGAAATAATATGTTAAATGTAACGTTTTGGTGTTATATCATGTTGGTAGGCTATATGACATAGGTCATATGTCTTGTTAGCCTTAGTGTGTCTCTTTTAATCTATTAAAATGGGTTTTAATAGGTTAAAAGGCTTGTAGTATTTAGTTTCAAGTATGAATGCATTCAGTCAGTTGAATTATTTTTCAATCGACTGATTTCACTTAAGTCAAGTGAAATCAGCTAACTGTATGAAAGATTCAATCGAATGATTTCACTTAAACCAAACTATATATGTTATGTTTTCGAGAGCAGAGTTAAATTTTTGAGTTTTTGAGCGTAAAATTTTGTCATTCTTCTCTGGAAAACTCTCTCTTTCTCTCTCTACAATACACAACTGCAATGTGAAGTTTGAAGATCTTGGTTGATATTGGAGGCATTTTGGCTTATGAATAGCTTGAAGAACACATGTATTGTTAGCTAGGGAGAGCCATCATCAAGTTTGGATGTTCTTGTGCCTCTAGTTGTTTTGCCTGATGTGATTTCAAGTCTATAAGTGTGATTCTTGCAGGGTAGTTGTCTAGATTTTTATGTGAGTTTAAAAGTCTATTCTTGGTTTTTGATTTGTAAAACTTTTGAATATAGTGGTAACCAGGCTCAGGTTGTCCTGGTAAACTAGATGTAGCTTTGTGATTGAGTGAACCAGTATAAAAACAACTGTGCAATTCTCTTTCCCTCATCTCACTCACTTTGAATCACTTTAAAATCTCAAGAAAATCAAGTAATCCACTCTTTGTTGTGTTTTAATGCGTTCTTGTGTAATCTGAGGCTGTATAACAATTAGAAATATTGATTGGAACAAGTCTTGTATGTAAAAGATTGTTGTTTGAGTTAAATCTCCAAATTCTGTATTCTGCATAAATTCCCAGTATTTTAGCCGACTGATTTGTCTTTTTAATTGACTATTTCATAGCTAAAAAACAAATTAGTCTGCTATTTTATTTTTTGACCGATTGAAAGTATACTGGTCTGCTGCTTTTACATCCTAACTTTCTAGTATATTTGATTCAGTTGAAAAGAGTTTTAAGTTGGCTTAAATTGCCAATTTAACCCCCCAACTTAGCTTAAATCACCATTTCAAAACTAACAACATTTTCCTAAATAACAAAAATTTTCGGCCTCAAAAATTGAACTTACTAGAGAACAAATGCCGATATGAATTTCTCATATCCTCCTCTATCTCCTAAGTAGAATCACTTGTTCTCCTATCCCAAATGACTTTAACTAGGCTAATGGTCTTTCCCCTAAGCTGCTTCATTTGATGATCCTCTATACCAATAGGTTGCACCTTCACTAAGAAATCTTCTTTAACTTGTACATCTTCCACTTCTAGCACATGAGAAACATCCGACAAATACTTCCTTAGCTGAGAGACATGAAAAATCGGGTACAAATTAGCATACTGAGGAGGCATAACAATGTCATAAGCCATTGGTCCAACTCGACTCAAAATCTGATATGGACCAATAAACTTAGGAGAAAGTTTCATTGAACGAATGACTTTTTCCACCTCAGTGGTTGGAGTCACTCTTAGGAAAACATGATCTCCAACAGCAAACTCTAGTTGCCTCCTCCTCTGATCAACATATAACTTCTGCCTACTTTAAGATGCATTCATCCTTTCTTGTATCAATTTCACTTTCTCTATGGTCTGTTGTAACAACTTAGGTCCTACCAAGATGGCTTCTCTATCCTGGTACCAACACAGAGGGGTTTTGCATCTTCTACCATATAGAGCCTCATAAGGTTTCATACCAATGCTTGCTTGATAGCTATTGTTGTAGGTAAATTCGACCAAAGGTAACACTTAATCCCATCCACCTAGATGATCCAACACATAAGCTCTCACCAGATCTTCCAACGACTGAATTGTCCTCTCAGATTGTCCATTAGTTTGAGGATGGTAAGCAGAGATCAAAAACCCCAACACAACTTCCCACTTATTTGCACATGGGTCCCCACTTGTGTGTGACAGTTAGTGTGGTAGTTTTTTCAGTAAAGATGAATCTAGTCCACTATTTTGTTCTTCATAATCAATTCAGTATAATTACCTTGTTCTCCTCACTGCATTGACCAATTTCAAGTCATTTACTCCTTATTTTGTAGTCCTCTCCACGAGCACAACAAAAACAAAATTTATACTTACAAAAGACCGAATGGAGTACGATATCTCAACCAACAGAAACAATAGAATGGAAGAAGCCTACACCCCATCCATGAAAGAACCAACCACAAAGTGGCGAATGCCCCACATTATCTGAATGAAGACAAACCGTCGATGACTACAAGAACGAACCAAACACGCAAGCACACTTAAAAACCACTAATTGTCGTGGAGAACATAAACCTCACGCCCTGCTTCTTTGTTTGTTGAAGTTGATTCTCTATGCCAAAGGTTTGAACTTTTGGGGTTCGTCTGTCGTCTGCCAAAACTTAAAGTTTTACCTCCTTTCCCTTACACGTGTGACACTTCCAAAGAAAATGGAAAAAGGAAAGTAAATGGATACGTCAACAGTGTCAAAAGTGAGTTTAAATATCATTTTCGGTTAAAATATCATTGTTGGATATTTAAATGGTTTTTCCTATAGTCGTTCAACTAAAATCGATTCATATTACGATTCATTTGAATAATATATATGATCAGTATTAAGTTTGTGCCTAACTATAAGTTGCAAATGTCCATAACAAAAAAAGTTAGCATACTCAACACGTATAGATAACTAAATATTTCAAAATTTAAATTTGAACACTCTTACATTAAATCTTTTTTCAGTATTTTATAATAGCTTGCAAATTTATATCAATTCTTTAAAACAAAAACAATATCAATTCAGAATAAAACTATTTAAAAATCATCACTTTCTATAACTAGTTTTCCAATTTCAATCTTTAAAGCAATCAACTCTTCATTCACCAAGCCATACATTTCATTTCACAACCATTAATACTACTCATTTGACAACCCTCAAATCAAAAATTCATCATTACGCAATGAATAAAAATATTTGTAAAATATATTATTTAAAACTATTACACATACAAACTTACTTTACAGTTCCATATCCCCGAAAATATATGACAAAAAATTACACATACAAACTTACTTTACACTTCCGTATCCCCGAAAATATATGACAAAAAATTACAAAAGTGTAGCTTTTTAATTTAAAAAAAAAGTTACCTCCCAAGATCTTGTTAGAAACCTCATTAATTGTTTACAAACCCTAATCTTTGTTTTCTTCTCCATATAAAATTCAAAACTTTATCCTAAACGTAAAATCAAGAAAAATTTCATCCTTATAAAAGTAATTACTCTGACTTTAGTTTACGTTCAATTTCACAAATAAAAAACAACATATATCATTGCTAAAGAGATACATGCATTACTATGAATGACAACCATATCAAAACACACAAATCAAAACACAACATCAACATATTTTGTTTTCTCTATTTTATAAGTACTAGTAGTAAAGATTAATTTTACACAGGCACAATTTTCTACCACAACTTAATGTCTACTACTACCCAATTGTTCTATTCTACATTTCCTTAACACAAACAAACAATGCACCAACTTAAACACAAAAATCATTGTTTGGTTTCTAATGAGTAATGTTGGACAAATTACCCACCAAAGAACACAAAAATACAAACAGAGAATCGAGTGAAATAAGCAACCTACTATCATCAAACCCACACCGTTAACCTCTAGAGAACATCCTCTAAAATGCAACCACTACGACTGAACCCTAAACTCCATATACAACAACAGTTTGCACTAGGAAAATTACAACAGGAAAAAAACCAATGAATTAAGAACAACACACTCCCAAATCCAAAATCACAACAAAAGGGGACAAACGAAATCTCAAAACACTAAAATAATTCATAGTCACACCCCTAAGGCTAAGGGACATCAAACCTCTATTGACAACATAGGTTCTTGCATATCTTAGTTCAAACCTTCTTGCACACCTTGGGACATAGAAAAAGGGACACCAATGGACGAAGAGTGAATGTGAGACGCTCATAGTTTACCAAACTATCCTCCTCTCTATAAGTTTGTGAGACCCGTAATTTCATAAAAGAAAATAATAAACTCTCTAAGTGACCCAATATCAAATGAGAGTAACACTCAAACAAGTATGTTATATAATAAGATAAAAGGCATGTGATTTCGTAAAAATCGAAACATTTGAGAAAATAATATTGCTTTAGGAAAATGATTAGTTGACTCCTATTTCTTACTACTTTTTCTACCACATGAAGTGGCAGGACGTGTGGCATTTTAATATTGATTTTCAATTCATTTTTTAGTTGTCCATGGTGTGAGAGGAAATTCAAAGTGCATTCTGCTCATGACTATGTTTTGAACTTAAAATTCCCAATTCTGGAAGCTACCATTTTTGGACATTCAATTTTGATATGTTATTGTTTTCCATAGTTGTAACATGTAAAATTAGAAGAGTTTGATTCATTGTGTTTGGAAGTATACCTCTTGGGATTACCTTTGATACCTTTCCTTCTGAGATACTTACCAAACCTCTTGACAAGGAGATTCAAGTTCTCACTTTCACTTGATTCAGCCACCTCATCCTCAGGTTCCTCATTCTTCTTGGTGCTAGTCTTCAAGGTTATGTTCCTTACCTTTTTCTCACTTGACTCAAGCTCATTAAGCCTTTGCATCTAAATCTCATGCTCCTTAAGCTTGCCAAACAATGCAGCTGTAGTCAAAGTGGATAGATCTCTTGTTTCTGAGATAGCCGTGACCTTTGGTTGCCAAGATCTATCAAGACATTTCAGCACCTTGATGTTTAACTCTTCTTTGTCAAATTCCTTACCCAAACCCATGAGATGGTTGACTATGTGAGTGAATCTCTTTTGCACATCCATTATAGACTCTCCTTGTTTCATCTTGAATAGCTCATACTCTTGAATCAAGACATGCTTCCTTGCTCTCTTAACATCATTGGTTCCTTCATGAGTCACTTCAAGAACCTCTCACATTTCCTTGGCACTCTTGCATTGTGAAACACAAAAAAACTCATCAATTTTGAGAGATGAAGTAAGGATATTCTTTGCATTGCAATCATATTGAGCTATCCTCCTTTCTTCCTCATTCCATTGAGTCTATGGCTTATCAACCTGCACATTTTCAACAATATGCTTAGGAGTATATGGTCCATTTATGATTGCATCCCATATCCCTTGATCTATTGATTCAATAAAGATTTTCATCTTAATTTTCCAAAATTGGTAATTAATGCCACTAAACATAGGGGGTCTATGAATTGAGGCACCTTCAGCAAAGGGTAACTTGTTTTCAGCCATCTCAAATAGTTCAAAACAGATTTAGGACCTTACTTGAGCAAATTTCAAGTACCTAGCTCTGATACTAATTATTAGTTTTGAAATGGTTGAAAAACCAAGAAGGGGGGTTAAATTGGCTAGTTAAAAATTTAGGTTATCTTTGCAAGCTAAACACCACCTTTAATTGAATCAATTAGATCACAAAGTTAGGATGCAAAAGGTGTTGGACAATATATTTTCAGTTGATCAAAAAGAGAGTTAATAGATTGATTTTACTAAACAGATTCTGTTATGGTATAATCAATCGATTGAAACAGAAAACAATCGACTGAAATACTGGTAAAAATGCAGAAATGCAAATTCGAGTTTTAAACCAGGAACTATGCACAAGAATGATCAAGACCAGTTCTAAATGATTATACAAACATGCTCAATACTGTAGATGTCATGAAACCATGCAAGAACATGAAAAAGATGATTAAAGCACAAGTTCTTTAAACTTTAAAATTAAAATGCAAGAGAGAAAGGTTAGAGAAGAGAGGAGACCACGAGATTTTTATACTAGTTCACTTAAACCTGAGCTACATCCAGTTTGTTAAGGCAACCTGAGCTTGACTTTGCACTATTTCAAAAGATTTACAAAGTATGCACCCTTACACTTTCAAAATATACAAAAACACCATAAAAGACTCTTGAATAACTCTTGAATCACATAAAAATCACACCAGCACAACAAGAACCCTCTTGCAAACCTGGAAAACCACCAAGCACACATACAAAGCTTGGGAAAGATCAAATCTCAGTGGTAGCACAGCCCAGCCTACCACAAACAACTTTCTCCAAGCTTCAAACCAAGCCAAAAGCTCCAAGAATTTATCCAAGATCAATCTTCAACTGCTGCAAGCTATATGATCACGAAGGAGAGAGTTTCCACAAGTTTCCAAAGCAATTTCACGTTCAAAACTTATCAACATACCTCTCTTTTGAAAATCACAACTTTTATAGTCAAACTATTACGAAATTTAACAGGTTGATTTCCAAATCAATCGGTTGATTTCACTTGACTTAAGTGAAATCAGTCGATTAAAAAATAAATCAACTGATTGAATTTGTTGCAGTTTAAGACTAATGCAGCCAACATTTTAACTTGTTAAAAAACCCTTCAACGGATTAAAATAGACATTTTAACTTGTTGAAAATCCATTCAACAAATTAAAAGACACACCTAAGACCAAAAACATCTAATTAATGCTATAAGGTCTATAACATGAATTACAAACTTAAAATACACTTTCTAAATGATGTAACTACATGAAGAGCACACGTTCCAGCCTTGATCAACATGAATACCATCAAATCTCCTTTTCTTCATCAATGTAGACTTCATTGCAACGGTAATGGCTTCAAGATAGTTCAAAAGAGCTTCACTCAAACTTCATCAAATCTTCAAGAAGCAAACCACCTTGGCTTCACATGTCAACAAAATTTTGTGCGTCTAATCAGAATCCATCGAAGAATCCTCCTAGGAAGAAGCAATCCCGAAAGTGGCCATCGTCTAATCCCTTTTAGTTTCATGGTACTCGTCCTCCAATTTGAAAATCAGGTCTGCCATTTTCGAACTCAAGTTGTGCACACCAATAAAACACCTCATCCTAGTTCTTCTAAACCAAATATATGTGCATTTGGGGAAAAACTTCCCTAGCCCATTTTGAAAATTAACTTGCAGCCCAAGATCAATTATGTTGTAACCCACAAAGGACTTTTTGCACAAATAAAAAAAATTATAGATTTGGAGCCAAGCTGTGCACACTAATACCACACTCCAACACAGTTCTTCTAAACCAATTATAAGCGAATTTATGAAAAAAATTCTCTAATCAATTTTTAAATTTAACTTATAACCCAAGACCAATTAAGTTGCAACCCACGAAGGACTTTTTGCACAAAAATAAAATTATAGATTTGGAAAGTGCAACTAGAAACATAATTTCCTCCCATACTTGGTGGGCCCAAGCTGTGCACACCAATGTCACACCCCATCCTAGTTGTTCTAAACCAATTATAAGTGCATTTGTGAAGAAAACTTCCCTAACCCATTTTTGAATTTAACTTGCAACCTAAGACCAATTAAGTTGTAACCCATAAAGGACTTTTTGCACGAAAAAATTTACAAATTTGGAAAGTGTAGTTGTGTACACAATTTCCTCCCACACATGGTGGATCTTAATTGTGCACATCAATAACACACCTCATCCTAGTTGTTCTAAACCAAATATATGTGCATTTGGTGAATAACTTCCATGGACCATTTTGAAAACTAGTATTTCTACCCGTGCAACGCACGAGTTTTAAAAAGTGTAATATATTTAATAAATTAATTTTAAATTTTAAGTATAGTTAAATTTAATATAAATATTATATTTTATAAAAATAAATAATAATTTTTTAATTTGTTTTATGATTAACATATATTTAAGTTATTTGTATATATTTTTAATAAAATGTATTGTATATAATTATTTGTACCCATATATAATTTTAAAAATTATACAATTATAATTAAATTTAATATAAATAATTTATTTTATAAAATTAAATAATAATATCTTAATTTTTTATTATAAAAAATTATTTATGTTATTTATATATTTTTTTCAGCAAAAAATATGTTATATATAATTATTTTAAATAATATACCGAGTTAATCAAAATTAAGAAATAAAGTTTAGTTTTAAATAAAATATTGATTTGACAATGTAGAAAAACGTAAATATTAGATTCTAAAAAAAAATGATGAACAATATAAAAATTGTTGATAAGACTATTTAAAAATATAAAAGTTAGATGACACAAAAAGTTTCTAGTTATGACTTTGTATACCTATCATCATCAGTTAAGATTTTCTAATGTCTTGTATGCGATAAAATGTTTTGGTAATTAAAAAGACTTTTAGTTTTTCATTTATACTTTTTTAAATTTATTTTTCCAATGATGTTGAGAAAAAAAGGACGTTGGTGGTACGATAGTGTTGATATGGTTATATAGCATCTATACATAACACATCTACAAAATTTTTTGGAAGGATGAAAAAGGTGGGGTGTATGAGAATAATGAGGGAACCCAAAGCCATTTTTTAGAAGATGTAAAGTTGTGTCTAATACATTTACAAAAATGTTCATAGAAAACATTTATGGCTAGCAGAGGTTGAAGAATGTGTGTTGGAAGATTCAATATTCATTTAATATTTGTATGAAAATCAATGTATGAGACAATGTGTACTCATTTAATGAGAATAAATTTATTAATAAAAGTATGCAATCAAGTCATCTATTATATATTTATTTACAAATTCAAAATTTTAATATTCCCAAATCTTTTTGAAAAATATATATTATATACTATAAATTATGCGTATCTATTTTGTACTGTATACATTATATTCTTGGACAATTTATTAACAACTATTTGCATTTTATTGAACTAAATGATCAGTGAAAAATAACATTTTTAGTTTACTTCGTAAAGATGCTTTGAAAAAATCTAAAGGTAAATTTCTTTTAAGAAATAAGTTTGCGAATGAGTAAGTAAAAACTTCGCAGAAACTGTTTGGTTTTATTAAATTAAACAGATTAAAAAAAATTAGTATGTCAAATTCATTGATACACTAACATAATAAAGAAAGTATAATGGAGTGAATTTCCAAGAAAAAATTAATAAAATATAAGATTACATGTCATTTGATATTAATATTAATATTAAAAATAATGTTTAAAAACATTTTCAAATAATATTCTAAAATGAAAATCAAATAAAAAGTTATAATTTAAAATAAAAAACATTACAAATAATAATTTAAATAAAAAGTAATAATTACAATTGAAATAACAAATGTTAATTACAATTTTATAAATATAAAACAAATTTGGTTCTTTTACAAAAATGGGTCATTTTGACAATTTTTTATAAAATTGCGTCAGTTTACTAATTAATTACATGAAATGATTAGTTTACTAATGATTTGACTTTTTTTATTTAATTTTAACTTTTATATATTTTCTAAAGTTTTATATACTTTTTTTAAAAATAAATTTTTAATAAAGTGTAATAAAAGATTTTAATTTAGAGTAAATCCAAATGTAAAATTCATAAGTAAACAATAATAATAATAATAAAATAATAATTGATTAAAATATATTTATTAATTTAAATAATAATATTAAACAAAATTAATATTTTTAACATTAACGATAATAATAATTAATTAAAATATATAATAATTGATTAATTAATAATAATAATAATTACAATATTAATATTAATGATTTAAAAATAATTAAAGAAATAAATTAAAATATAATATAATAGTAGGTTATAATTATAATAACAATATCAATAGTAATAATAACATTAACATTTAAAAAAATTGTTAAAATGAAATATAATTATTTGATAGAATTATAGTTATGATAATAGTAACAGTAATTATGTTAATAATAATTAAGACAGAAGAGAGATGGTGTGAAATATTTAAATTTTTTATTCAAAATCAAAGATATGAATTTTTTTAATAATTGTAAATATAAGAACTTAAATTTTTTAAAAATAATTTAAATTTAGAGAGTCCAATTTAAATTAGAAATTCAATAAAAATATTGTATACTTGAAAACCAAATTACGATATGTAGCAACGTTTCCATTTAATAATCTACTATATATAAAAAAAATGTAAAGTAGTAAGTTTCAATTTCGAATTCACTTATGTAAAATGCAAATTCCAACCATGGAGAATATAGACAGCTAATTCAATAATTAAATGCACATTAGGTGATGGTGGAAGATGAGAAGTAATTATGGCAAATTGAAAGGTTTTGACACGTTTATAAAGAGATTAAATTAAAAAAATTAAATTAATATTAATTATAAATTATAATACATTAAATCAATTAGGTTGTAGAAATATGTAAAGTACATTGTATCTATATGGATGTGGTAGATGTGTAGATAACACTATAATGTTTAGAGGTGAATTGAGTGCCACAAAACATCATTGTAATGTTGATATTTAAAGTTTTAATAATTATTAATGCAAACATCTTGGAATTGGTAAACTAATTTTTGAGAAAGTGAGAAGTGTTTGATGTGCACTTATTGGTATAACTATTATTCATATTCAGAAAAATTCTTGATATTCTTTCCAACACTAATTTATTTGGTGGGAACATGCAAAGTAAAAAGTTGTTCATAATTAATGTTTTCAGACTTTGGGTTGAAATGCACATAGATATATGGCATTGCATTGAGACACAAAAAATAATTACTTTCTTAATATGTCATAATTAATGAGAAAGATGTCTTGGAAG
Organism: Vigna unguiculata; assembly: GCF_004118075.2. Lineage (NCBI taxonomy): Eukaryota > Viridiplantae > Streptophyta > Magnoliopsida > Fabales > Fabaceae > Vigna > Vigna unguiculata. Next base: position 9,978,911 of record NC_040288.1, on the reverse strand, counting down.
AGAGAAAACTTTCTTAAATTTTGAGAACCATGAGTTGTCAGTGCACGGAGTCCAATTAATCAGTGATGGATACTTGCAGTAACGTTGGAAAAATAAAAAATTAATTTTGATTGTTGTTAATATTAATTACTTCCTTGGAAGATGAAAAAACTTCTTGAAGAAACCTACATTAAACTTAAAAAACAAATTCTAATGTTAGGTTGGTATTTCATGTAATACATTTTTTATGTGAGTGATAAATATTTTATATAATAAAGATAACTAAACTTAAATTTTAAAGTTCATTATTTATTATCCAAATTACAAATTATAAAAAAAATTGATAGATAATGTGAATAACTTTAGATAATGTGAAGAAAATGGAATTAATATATTAATATTAACATTACTAAAGTAAAAATAACACTTAAAAGTGACATAGTACTTAAACACATAGAACTTTAATATTTTCATTATATCTAACATCATCACACTCAAATACAATATGAAAATCTTCTTCTAAGTCATTAGAAGTATAAACCTTCTTCCACATCACCAGTGTAATAAGGGCTTTTGGCCCCGGTTATTTTTGGCATTCTGCCTCGGTTTTAGAACCGAGGCATATTGGGGTGAGGCCAAAAGGGGGTGCCTTTTGGCCTCGGTTATCACCCGAGGCGTAAAAACACTTTTCTGCCTCGGTTGTCGAGGGACCGGAACCATAGGTTCAACAATATTTTTTTTAATTAAAAATTTCGCAGAGCCTTTGGCCTCGGTTATGGTAAGAACCGAGGCCATATACCCCGTCACTACCCATCAGTAACCATCCATCATCAACAAACCCATTCTCAACAAACCCATTCTCTTCAGATTCACCCACTTTCCACTTTCCAGTTCATGAAAAAAGATTTAACAGCACCAAATTCACCAATGTCTTGTAAGAACAAAAAAAAAACAAAGAAACTACTTTTCTTCACTGGGACAAGAAAGAAAAAAGTGGTGAAGGTGATGGCTTTTTGCAAGAGATAATAAGAAACAGAAGACTTTGACATTTGGCTCATTTGAAAAGGGTCACCTTCTATTCTGAAACCAAACTTTGATTTGTTTGGGTTCAATATTGGAAAGGATAGGGCACTCTCTGATGAGTTGCTGCCTCCGCAAAGAACGTGGCCTGCGGCCTTGTGAGTCTCGCCACCATTCCGTACGTGACGAGGTCGACGTTGCAGTCCGCTCCGTCGCGGCCTCCGCCGGAAAAGCCATCAACGTCGGCGAGCTCGTGTTCAACCTGACGAAAAACATCATCTACCGCGCGGCCTTTGGGTCGAACTCGCAGGAGGGGCAGGACGAGTTCATGGGATTCTGCAGGAGTTTTCGAAACTCTTTGGCGCTTTCAACATCGCAGATTTTATACCCTACCTCGGGCGCGTGGGACGGCGTCGAAGAGGAGGCCATGGTGGCGGCAGATCTGTCGAGCGAAGAAAAGGGTGGGTGGCTGGTGGGTGCAGAGCTTCGCATGGTGGTGGTGGGTGGCTGGAGCAGCAGGTTGTAGAGAGAAAGAGAGAAAGAGGAGAGGTGAAGGAGGAAGAAAGGGAAAGTGAAGGAAGGGCTTCGCGGAGAGAGAGAAAGTGGAATTGCAGAGGCGGCGCGGGGAGGAAGAAGGCTTTGTGAATTTTGAACCCTAAATAAACCCTATGGCTTCGGTTGTTAGAGGAACTGAGGCAATTGACCCCCTTTTGGCACCGGGTCTCCTTGGACCGAGGCCTATACCCCTGACTTTCAGCCACTTTTTGGCTTCGGGTCCTACTGGACCGAGGCCTATACCCCTCTTTGGCACCGGTTTTGAGCGAACCGGGGCCTATACTGCTCTTTGGCTTCGAGTATTTGGAGAACCGAAGCCTAAAACTTGGCTTTAATTGCAAAAATGCCACCGCGCCATTATATGCTTCGGTTTTTGGCCAACCGAGGCATATAAGGCGAGGTAAAATGGGAATTCTGCACTAGTGCATGCTTCCTAGTTTACATAAAAGATAGACAAAGTGCATACAAATGAAACGTTTTAACCTATTAGAGAAGTCATTAGCATACAATTTTAAATACAAATTTTTTAGTTTAGATCTAAACCTGAACAATTCATATTATCATGTTTTTGTGAAAATTGCAAAGATTATATTTAAAAAATTTTGAAATGCAAAAAAAAGCCTAGTGTCAATTATATGACAGTTTTATGTGGCATTAATTACATCAATTAAATTACAAATATTATTAAGTGCTATTTCAAAACTAATTACTTTTCAAATTTTAAATAGAAAGAGATTCCATGAGTTGGAATTAGAAAAGATTTCATAATACAAAGAGATTTTGCAAATGTTTCTTGAGCGGTGTGAAATGTCAGATTATCTTGGAATATGTTTACATTGAATGTAATTGTAATCTTGGAATATGAAAAGCATTAATGACGGTAAAACATTTAATTTCTAATATTTTTTTAATTTAATTAAATTCAATTTAATTCACTTATGTACTTATTAAAGAATATATTGTGATACAAAAAATCATATTAACATGATATCTTTAAAAGTTAAACAATATTTTAAAAAGTTCTTATTATTTATTTTTGTCCATTATTTTCATTAAAGATCTTAACAATTTAACTAATGACTCTTCTAAAAGTACATAAAATATAAAATAACAAAAAATGACAGGTTACTTAATATTTTTGAGAAGATAGTAAACTACATATATTAAAACAATGGTAGATTATAAAGAACTTTTACATGCATGCTTGTTTTTTCACTCACAACTTCGAAAATAACATTATCCTTCTCCTTTAGTGAGTCAAAGACACAAAACTTTTTCTAGCTGCGACCTATCTTCACAGATGTTGTTGTTATCACAAAATTGCATTGGACTTGGTTTAGTGATCCATGGAACACAATAGTTGAAAGTCCACTGTTGCGAAAATACCTCACTAAGTCTTTTTTATTACGAAAAAACCAACCTGTATTCTTCAAACAAATCATTCATCTCCAAAAAAAAAGGAATTATATTTAGTAGAAGAAGAAAAGATTCGACAGAAGTTGGAAGATAGAAAGCTTGTACCTTTCTGGTGTTCTTCAAACCTATTCGGCTAAACAAATTCTACCTTTGTATGAAAGACGAAAAAATTGTACCTTTGTTGTCTTCTTCGAGCAATTCATTGATCTAAAAGAAAACCTTCATTACTATAATGTTCTATACGCAAAAAAAAATCTACAAACAAAGAAAACATTCATTCATTAGAGAAAAAATACATAACAAAGTACAAAAAAATGGTAGAAGCAGAAAAGATCCGAGAGAACAAAAAAAGGTTGTACCTTTGTTGTCTTCTTCAAACATGTCATCCATCTCGAATAAAAAATTCATTCATCACAGCAAAAAAAAAAAACATGCAGAAGTACTTAAATCTGGTAGAAGTGGAAAACATAAGAGATAAGACGAAAAAATTGTATCTTTGTTGTCTCAAACAAATGAACGATCTACCAGATTTAAAAATATGTTGAGAAATTAAAAATTTAAATCAAAACTGAAGAATAAAAACTTAAAGAAATAAAATAAAAAATTAGATCTTAGAGAAGAAGAGAATATCAGCCAAAGTATAAAACTTACCAAAGTATAAAACTTACGTACCTTTATTGTTGTCGTCAAAGAGTAAAAAGTTGAAAGATTCAACCTTTACTATGTTCTTCAAATATTTGATTTGATCCACCTCGCAAAAAATATACATTCATCAGTTTAAAAAATAAAAAAATCATTCAAATCTTACAGAAGAATAAAGGATTCGACACAGTATAAAACTTTTTTACCTTTATTATCGTAGTAAAAGAGTGAAAGCTTCAAAGATTCAACCTTTATTGTATTTTTCAAATATTTGATCCACCTCGCAGAAAATATACATTCATCAGTTAAAACAAATCCAAAAACAATTTAGAATTAGAAACGAAATAATTGATCCACATACCATTGTGATTTTTGAACAGAAAAGACCAAATCATGTTGCAAGTTTTGTGCTTCAGAGACGTGAATGTGGCTTTCAAGAGCTCTTAAATCTTTGATCTTGTCCAACACATGAATGTGGTAGAAGAACAACAATAATCAGAAGTTGTTACCTTTGTTTTAGTAGGGTCTAAGTCCTCAAGAATCTCAGAGGAAAACATCAACAACAAAAAAAGTATATATGAGAAGAACAAATCCATCTAACAATAGATCTAAGAAAAAAACCTCGATCCAACACATTTCGTCAACAAAGAAAATAAAATATGAAAAAAATTCACCGAATAAAAATAAGTAGATCTTAGAGAAAAATATCCATGAGAAACAAAAATAATAGAAAACAAAGTAGATATGAGAAGATGGTAGAAGAACGAAAAAAAAAAAATAGAATTCTTGTTACCTTTTTTATATTCGTCAAGTTGCTCAAGGTTCTCGGAGCAAAATATCAACCAAAAGAGAGGTAGATCTGAGAAGAAAAAATCCATCGAACAATATACATGGAAAAGAAAATCTGAGAGCAAAGAAACCATTGAAAAGAGAAATAGATCTGAGAGAAAAACCTACATCTAACACATCTCGTACCAAAAGAAAAGTAAATATGAGAACATGGTAGAAGAACAATAAAATGAGAAGTGGTTACCTTTTTTTAAGTCTCGTGAAGGTGCTCAAGAATATCAAAGGAAAAAATCAACCAAAACAAAAGTAGATTTGAGAAGAACAAATCCATACAACAGTAGATCTGAGACAAAAACCTCGATCCAACACATTTGGTCAACAAAGAAAAGTAGATCTGAAAACATTCACCCATCCAAAATAAGTAGATCTCAGAGAAAAACAACACTCGAAAATCATCAAGAACAAAGAAAGAACCTAGAAAATGTCTGATGTTTCTTTAAGACTCTTGCATGTCTTTGACCTCTTCATTTCAAGAATTTAAACAAAAAAAAGTAAGCATCAACACAAAAATCACATAGATAAAAGAAAATATAAGAAGAAAATGAACTCTTTGCTTGAGAAGAAGATGAACTCTTTGCCATGGTGTTATCTGTGAGTATGAAGATTATCTGGAAATCATGATGTTGCGTGCTACTGAGAAAGAGAGAGAAGAAGATGAAGAGGTTTTAATGTGTGTGAGTTAGAAGGAGAGAGAATAAACTGCGGTTTGAATGTGTGAGTGAGAAAGAGAGAGAAGAAGCTGAAGTGGTTTGAATGTGAGAAAGAGAGAGAAGAACCTAAAGAGGTTTGAAAGAGGCTGAGAAAGAGGAATTGTGTATGAGACACGTTAGGTCAAAAAAAATAATGAGAGAGTGTTTGGTTTTTTATTTAATTTTTAATGTTCAAAATTATGAAAGATTGACACGTATCCATTGTTTCCTGTTGTAGAATTTTTTTTTTGAATGGAAGTGGTTCAAAAATATTAAAAAATTGAAGAACTTGTCATTTGTTAGTTCAGAATTGTATATAGTATTAGATTATCTTGTAACTCAAAAGAAATTAAGTTGTAACCCACGAAGGACTTTTTTGCAACAAAAAAAATTATAGATTTGGTCCCAACTTGTGCACATCAATACCACACCACATCCCAGTTATTCTAAACCAAGTATAAGTGCATTTGTGGAAAAACTTCCCTGGCCCATTTTTTAATTTAACTTGCAACATAAGAGCATTTAAGTTGTGACCCACAAAAGACTTTTTGCACAAAAAAAATCACAGGTTTTTAAAGTGCAACTAGAAACACAATTCTCTCCCATACATGGTGGACCCCAGTTGTGCATACCAATAACACACCCCATTCAAGTGCTTGTAAACTAGGTCTAAGTGCATTTGGAAAAAAAAATTGCCTTTAAGTTTTTCAAACTAAGATGCAACTCAAGACAAATTAAATGGTAACCCACCATTAACTTTTTGCACAATAAAATGTGGACACTTTTGGAAAGTGCAGGAGGAAACACAATTCTCTTCCTAACAGATACTTGAAATTAACTTCCAACACAAATGCAATTAACTTGTAACCTAGAAAGGAATTTGTGCAAAATCAAATGTTGATAGTTTTGGAATGTGCAGTACAAATATGTGAAATTAACATGCAACTCAAGACAAATTAATGTGTCACCCATACAATAATTTTTGCAAATATATTAGGAGTTTTTGAATAGTGCATTAGAGAATAGAATTCATTATCCTAACATGTTGGACAACATCTGTGTACACACACAACTTTAATTATGAAAAAGTATGAACCTGTGATTCTCCAACACAACACATTACATGAAATACTATAACCTTTAGTAAAAATTGAAAGGTACTTTTTAACTGACATTATTCATCGATAAAAATGTCATAACTTAGTCAAATAATATAACCTTTAAACTTGCTTCTAAAATTAAAACAATTTTAACAATTACACATTTTAAAACAGTTTCCAACTATTTATTCAACTTCCTCCTCCCATAACTCACAAATGAAGTTTGAATAGCATGACTTTTGCAACGCTTGTGTGGTTGATGCTTGATTCACACATACATATTGCTTTCCTCCAATTACTCAATGTCTTCAATTCTTTTTCGACCTTCATCATCTTCATCAACGAAATAGGCACCCAAATGATAAGAATTACAGTGTGTGTCACCAGGAGAACCAATGTCCGCACCACTTCCACCAACATTGTCGTATACATGTAACAAATAAACACAATCATCCACATGAAAGTATTTTGCATTTCCTTGATCTCTCAACAAGAATGAAGCACTAAATAGACTCATAACCAAGTACTCATACACGACACTACCCCAATTATATTTTCCAAGACTTCCAAGGTCATTAAGAATGTTGAGTAATATGGAAAAAACTCTACCACTACGACTAGCCAACAAAAACTCACATACACCTATCTAAATATACAATCTACAAAAATAATCTACAATTAATTCTTCATGATGTTCCAATAGGAATTCATAAACTATTGTCACATCTACAATTTCATCATTAAAGTGTTTCCTACACTCACTATCTACACCAACCTCATTCAAATCAATTTTAGGTCCAACCAAACTCAACCCCAAACCTAAGCATACATCTAATAAAGAAAATTTAACAACTTCTTTACTAAGGCAAAAACCACCTCTTCTTTTAACCCACACATTAACTAACTCATTAAAAAGATTTCTATTTATCTTGATAGACCTTTTCAACTTGGTCATCCAGTCAAACAATGTTCTTTCAATATAAATAATTTGTTCCAGTGTTAAGGTTTTATTCAAAGAATCAGCATATTGCGTCCGACATAAATGTCTAAAATAAATCCACATCCACAAAGGAAACACCACAATTGAGCCATTATTCAATCAATATATGGAAGCTTATAAAATACTTTCAAAACTTTTACCTCCCTCTCTGTGCTACAACCACCGTTTTCACTAATATTACTCATCATTCACAAATTAGATCTTCACTTCACCAGAAATAATCTAAATCAAATATCTCATGGTTACATATAAGAGATATAATCTAAATAAAATATCACATGGTTACACACAGGGGATATATTACTCATGTAATGTTACAACTTCTCCAACACACATAAATGCACACAAGTATTCCACTACAAAGCTTCAATGTCCAAAATAGACAACTGAGGTAAACAATTAATATAATCAGGTATTCAAATAACAAAACAATAAACACCACCACACCCAACTATCAGTTGGCGACTTAGCTACAAATAGTGCAATTAAATACATATTACTCATACCAAAACACCAAACACCAGAATAAAAAACAATCCAAATGCTTATAACCATAAAATCACAAAACAATCAAAATTCTTAAAACCATAAAATCCACACAATGACCTTTTTCTTTATAATCAAGCAATGGACTAGTCAAATTGGAATCCCCTTTCAAAAACAACAACCAACTACACAATGCAAGGGGAAACAAACAAATCATGGGTGCACAAAAAAAAACTTAAGCGAAAATGGAGAAACAATTTACCTTTTTCTCCAAAGTGTTAGAAGGAGGAAGAAAGGGGGCTAGGGTTCAGATGATGAAGAAGAGACAGAAGAGGGATTATGGGCAGAGCACTCTCACACACACAATACACAGGTGAATACTGAAATCATACTATGGTATTATTATTACTACAACTGTATTAGAGAAAAACAGAAACTCTATTTATAGAGTTGGTTATACAAAACAAACTGTAAAACTAACAAACTGTAAAAGGCAGCTTGAATTAACTACATCACTCCCCCTTAATTCAAGCTTAAAGCTTCAAAAATGCCTAGATCGTTTCTCAGATGTTTGAACCTCTCCTTCTTCAAAGGTTTGATTAAAACATCTGCTAATTGTTGTTGTGTAGGTCAATAAACGAGCTTGAGTTTCCCACTATTGACTTGCTCCCTTAGAAAGTGAAATTTGGTCTCTATATGCTTGCTCCTCTATAGTTATCTCTGACAACACACAGTGTAGCCAAACTGCCTGGCATGCAGCATAAGCTCCTGCAATGTACTCAGCTTCACATGAGGATAATGCTACCACTGGCTGTTTTTTAGAGCACCATGAGATTGATGCTCCCATAAACTTGAACAAAAACCCACTTGTGCTTCTTTTGTCACTATAATCTCCATACCAATCAGAGTCTGAATATCCCACCAGCTCTGTTTGCTTCTGATTATTCTTAGGAAACAATAAACCAAACCCAATTGTTCCTTTAATATACCTGAGCACTCTTTTGGTAGTAAGTAAATGCACTTTCCTTGGCTGATGCATATATCTGCTTATTACTCCTACTGCAAAACAGATATTTGGTCTGCTGTTGCAGAGATATCTAAGTGAACCCACCATTTATTTGAATAGAGTGATGTCTATCTCTTCTTCCCCATCTTCTATTTTACTGGCATGCACCTCTGTTGGAGTGACTGCTGCATTGCAGTTCTCCATGCTGAATTTCTTTAATACTTCAACAGAGTACTTATGTTGGTGCAAAACAATTCCTCTGTCAGTCTCAACAAATTCCATTCCCAAAAAATACTTTAGCCTCCCAAAATCAGCTATTTCAAATTCACTCATCAAGGTGGTTTTAAACTTTTCAATCTCAGCCAAATCACTTCCTGTTATCAACAAATCATCCACATAGATACACATGAGTACTAGATTCAAACCATTCTGCCCCTTTACATACACTCCATGCTCTACTGAACCTTTCTGAAAACCATGCCTTATCATGAATGCATCAATCAACCTGTTCCAGTCTCTAGGAGCCTATTTTAAACCATATAAGGCTTTCCTTAACCTATAAACTTTGTTCTCACTTCCTTCAATTTCAAACCCAGGAGGCTATGTCACATACACCTCTTCCTCAAGTGGTCCATTTAGGAAAGTTGATTTTACATCCAATTGAAACATGGGCCACCCTTTACCACTGGTTAGAGCTACAACCAACCTTATAGTTTCAATTATGGCCACAGGAGCAAACACTTCTGAATAATCGAGACCTTTTCTCTGTAGAAAACCTTTAGCAACCAGTCTTTCCTTCCTTTTAGAAATTGTTCCATCTGGATTGAGCTTTAACTTCAAAACCCATTTAACATCAATGGGTTTCTTATTCAATGGTAACTCAGTTAAAAACCAAGTTTGGCTTTTCTCAATAGCCTGCAGTTCCTCCATCATTGCTTTTCTCCATAATTCTTAACCCAAGGCCTCTTGGTGATTAACAGGCTCAGCTTCAGCAAGTAGTGCAAAATGCATTAAATCACCTTCATCTGTAACAACATTATTTGGGAAAATCTCAAAATCCACCATAGACCTAGGTAATCTCCTCTGCCTAGACTCTTTTTGCACCTGATGAGGTTATTCTGGAGTTGTTTCACTATCAGCAGTCTCTCCAAAACTTGCAGTATTTCCAAAACTTTCACTCCTATTTTCATCTCCTCCAATCACCACAGATACTCCTTGATTTCTACTACTGTTCTGAGTTGTCCAGTCCCAAGATTCTTCTTCATTGGCAACAACATCTCTGCTGATGTAGATTTCTTTGGTGACTAGATTACACAATCTATATGCTCCTGTAGGATGATATCCTACTAACACCATGACCTTACTCTTGTCTTCTAACTTCTTTCTCTTAGCATATGGAACATGTGCATAACACACAGATCCAAACACCCTTAAATGATTCACTGCTGGTTTCTTGTTAAACCAGATTTCCTCTAGGACCCTGTTTCCAAGCTTTTTTGTGGGACATTTGTTCAACACATATATTGCAGTTGACACTGCCTCTCCCCAAAATTCATGTGGAAGCCTTTTCTCTTTCAACATGCTTCTAGCCATATCAAGAATTGTTCTATTTCTTCTTTATGCAAGGCCATTGTGTTATGGGGTGTATGGAGCTGTTACCTCATGCTGTATACAACTTTCTGTGAAGAAAGTTTCAAACTCATTTGATGTATACTCTCCCACTCCATTTGTTCGGAAAATTTTCAGCCTTCTTTCACTCTGTTTTTCAGCAAACACCTTGAATCTTTTAAAAACTGAGAACACATCATTCTTAGCTTTTATAAAGTACAGCCATATCATGCGACTATACTCATCTATGAATGAGACAAAGTAATGATTTTGTCCTACTGACAGCACTTGAAAAGGCCCACAAACATCTGAATACACAACATGAAGCACATCCTTTGCTCTCATGTGCATATGTGATTTTAAAGGAGTTCTGGACTATTTTCCAACCAAGCATCCTTCACATACATTGTCAGGAACAACAATTACAAGCAGTCCAATAACCATTTCTTCAACAGCTAATTTTCTTAAACTTTGAAAATTAAGATGACCAAACCTCATGTGCCATAGCCATGCAGTTTTGTCCACTGTTGTAGCAGCCAAACAATGATTTTCAATCGGATTGAATCTTGTCTGAAAGGTTCTGTTCTGGGAGAGTGGATATTTCAGAATGAGCCTCTATTTTGAATCATATACTTTCAATAGATCATCTTTCATGCATACAGAGAAACCTTTTTCCACTAGCTGCCCAACACTAAGAAGATTACATTTCATACCTGGAACATACAACACACTTTCAATATAACAGCCACAACTTTTCCATCTTTCTTGATCTGTATATCACCAATTCCAGAGGCCTCAATTGTATTATCATCAGCCAATTTGACCTTACTCTTCTTGCTAGTGTCAAGATTCGAAACCCAATTTTTATGCCCTGTCATATGATTGCTACAACCTGTGTCAAGAAACCAGTTTTCAGACCCAAATTCTGCATCCTGGGTAGTAACCATCAACATTATTGGTTCTTCTTCTGAGTCCCCTTGAGCCACCTGTGCTTCCAGGCCAGATTCTCTTTTCTACTTTCCTTTTCCATGCCAGCAATTTGCTGCATAGTGTCCCCACTTTTCACAATTGTAACACTGAATCTTTCTCAAATCTTGCACTTTCTTTCCACCTCTTCCTTTACCACTAAAACCACCTCTGCTAGTTTTGTCAAAAGATTCTGATTTCCCTTCACCTGAGGCTTGATCTTGATTGGCAGATCGTCCTCCTTTACTGAATCTGCCAATGGAATTTTTCTTCTTCCATCTGCCACGAGAAGAATGACCCATGTTTGACATTTGGGCCTGCACAACTTGCTCTTCCTTGGCCTTTTCAGCAATCTTGTTCACCATCTTTAGTTCATGAGCTTCAAGTGTTCCTTGAAGTTCTTCTATCTTCAGCTGTCCAATATCCTTGCATTCTTCTATTGCTGCCACAACATAGTCAAATTTAGAGGATACTGTTCTCAGTACCTTTTCAACCATTTTATGATCTGTGATGGTTTCACCACAATTCCTCATTGAATTCACCAGCAATTGCAGTTTATTGAAATATTTAGCCACTGTTTCTTGATCAGCCATAGACAATAACTTATATTGCCTTCGAAAAGATTGGAGTTTCACCATCTTGGTCCTTTCTACACTTGCATATGCATTCTGCAGGATCTCCCAGGCCTCCTTGGTTGTTCTTGCTTTGGATATCTTCTCAAAATTCACCATATCCACACACTGATGAAGTAAACAACGAGCCTTGCAATCTTTCTTTTTAGTTGCAGCATCATCCTTTTCTTGAACCCCATTCTTTACAACCTCAAGAACTTCTTGATAACCAAGAATGACTTCTATTCTTATCACCCAATAGTCAAAGTTCTTGCCATCAAGAACTGGAAGATTTGCCAGAAAATTTCCACCTCCATTTGCCATAGCAACTTACACAGATCCAGAACCTAGCTCTGATACCACTGTTAGAAAGAGGAAGAAAGGAGGCTAGGGTTCAGATGAAGAAGAAGAGACATAAGAGGGATTATGGGCAGAGCACTCTCTCACACACAATACACAGGTGAATACTGAAATCATACTATGGTATTATTATTATGCAACTGTATCAGAGAAAAACAGAAACTCTATTTATAGAGTTGGTTATACAAAACAAACTGTAAAACTAACAACTGTAAAAGACAGCTTGAATTAATTACATCACAATGCAGGATTCCTTTAAAATTCAAACTGTAAGGGTTGACAACAACAAAACCTCGAATCTCCGGCGAGGAAGCAGAACAAAACTTTAACGGAGAAGATGAAAGGAGAAGTCCCGATTTGTGTTGAGGAAGAAGATGAATAACAACCTTTCTCCAAAGACGTTTCGTGGGTGATACCGAAAAAAGAAAATGGAAGGGTTTGAAAATGACAAAACTGATTTTCGAATTGGAAGACGGCTATCGCGAAAGTGAATGGGATTAGAGGACGACCACCGATGCTTTCGCATTTGCTTCTTGCTAGGAGGTTTCTTTAATAGGTTTCATGATTTCTTTTTGTTGTGGGGTTCAATGATTTTTTTGCTAACCTTCTTGGTTGCTATGTTCAAAGTAGAAGGGTAAACGGGGTTCTGTTTGAAAACTTAGAGGAGAGACAAACTGAACGCACCCAAACTTAGTGGAGGAAAGGGTTGCAATAAGATTGTTTCTTGTTGTGAAGGTTCTTCCCTGGGAGCTTGGTGAGTGCAAAGGAATGGATCCAAAAAAGGCAACTTCCAAGATGGGAGTTCGAGAAGGGAAACTTTTAGTCCAAAACATGTCCACGCACGGAAGACACTTTGCATTTCCTCATGCAATGTGGAAACTTCAAATTAAATTAAAAATCAAAATTAAAATGCCACAAGACTATGCCACGTTAAGTTAAGTGGTAAAAAAATTGATAACATTAAGTATTCAACTAATATTTTCCTATGGTTTAATCTCTGTCCATACATATAAGAGATACCAATCTTTTAATAGTATGATCTACACATTTTTTTTATTGTTTTTATTTATTGTAACGTTTTGGTGTCCGTCTTTCCTAAAAAGTTATTATTTTATTTTAAAAACACATTTCATTAGTAAAAATAATAATAAGTGAATTACTTATTAACATAATAAAAAATTATTGAATTTTTTTGAAATTATCCTAACTGATGAAAAATAAATTTTTATATTTTTTATAGAAGTGAAGACATGCGAAAAGACAGAATGAGGCATGGAATTCGTTGACCGTTTCTTTGCCCCCAAAAATCCATAACGGTAATCAACCTGTCTTTCTTCCCTTCTTTTTCTCTCTTTCACTTCCTCTGCCCCCAAACACCGCCACGCAACGCACAAACAAGAAAATCATCACCAAACCAAACAAAACAAAAGATTCCACCCAAGAGCAACCACATTCACCCCCAACACCTGTTTTCGCGCCAATGCACCACCATGGGACGCCGGAAAACGATGACGATGGACTGGGACGGCCTTGGCGATGATGACGACGACGATGCCTTCTTCGAGTCATACAGCCGCCTCTCCACCGCCGCCCCCCTCGACCTCGCCTCCTCCTCCGACGATGACGACGACTTCGATGACCCTCGCCTCTCCTTCGCCTCAGCCATCTCCTCCTCTCCCTCGCGACAAAGCAGCGTCTCTCCCACCAAGGATGCTGCTCCAGATTACGGCATATGGATGGCGGGCCCCGTCTCAATCGACGAGCGGCGAAAGCGTTTGCTCCATGGCATGGGCCTGGACGAGGACAAAGAGTTCTCAAAAACCACGCCCGTGGAACTCGGTCAATCAGTTTCAAAGCCCACCAACCCCGTTTCCTCCCAAAAATCAACACTTCCGTCTACTTGCGCTAATCCCGTTACCGTTTCAACGACGACTGTTACCGATTCAACGACGCCGGTTTCCGAGACAACGACACCGGCTGCCGTTTCGACAGAGAAGATATCTTCGGGACACGCCTCTCATCAGTTAGTTCTTGTTCGTTCGCGATCCGAGGGAGACATCGAGTTGTTCTCATTGGAGGGGTCGCGAAGAGAAGATTTCATCGGAAAGTGTTCGAAGCAGCGGTTGACAAGAACCCGGACGGAGGTGTTCGTCCAGCGCGCTCCGCCGGGAACGAGAAACAGAGTGGTGTTGAGGGATTCCGACGAAGCACCGCAGTCCAAGCCGAAAAGCACGAAAGTTGGGGATCGGGAAGTGCGAGCGTTTTTCCTGATAAAGAACTTGGACACGGGGAAGGAGTTTATTGTGAACGAATGCACCGAAAGCGGTGCGTGGAACAGGCTGAGTGATTTGCAGACGGGGAAGCAGTTAACGATGGATGAATTTGAAACTTCGGTGGGGAAATCGCGAGTGGTTAACGAGTACATGCGACGTGGTACGAGGAGCGAGAGTTTGTCGCGGAAGCTGACTTCGAGTTCGTACATTTCGAGGAGTTTAAGGATGAGCAAGAGAAGAGGGGTTGCGTTTCTGAAGAACATAAAGGGCGTGGCGAGTGGGTTCATTGGGGAGAGAGAGGCTGCGGCGGCTAACGCAGCCGCTGCCTCCACGGCGGCGGAGAAGGGTCAGTGGGTGCGAGTGCGGCAGAGCGGGAAGTCGCACAAGGAGGTGTCGGCGTTGCATCTGTGTCAGGAGCTTCAGGGGCACGAGGGGTCGATTTGGACGATAAGGTTCAGTTTGGATGGGAGGTTTCTGGCGAGTGCGGGTGAGGACAAGGTGATACACGTGTGGGAAGTACAGGAGTGTGAGGTTATGTCGTTGAAGCTGGACGAGGGGAGTTTCACACCTCTTCACCCCTCCTCCCTTGCCTCCAACGACGGTAGTCCTTTCTCTCCGGCGGCGGCTGACAAGAAGAAGAAGGGCAAGTTCGGAAGCAAAAAAGGTCCCGCCATTCCTGACTTTGTTCATGTTCCTGAAACTGTCTTCTCACTCTCCGACAAACCCTTCTGCACTTTCCAAGGACATTCAGATGATGTTTTGGATTTGTCATGGTCTAGATCTAAGGTACTCCTTGCAACTTCATGATGACCCAAACAACAAAATGAGTACATAGCTTTTAAAATTAATTAAAATAACTAACCAAAAAGCAGTTTAGTTTTTAAATGAACAGCCATACCTATAAAATGAAAAACATTAGCTTACTTTGAACAACACAGAAAAAAATCAAATACAAACAAACTCACTTTAAAAGTAACTTAAAACTAAATAAATAAATAATAGAGAAAAAAAAATGAGTACATCTATCACATTTTTCAGACTTAAATAACAGAGAGATTACCCCAATTTTATGTATCCTATATTTTTATTATAAGGGTGGTCGTAATATATTCACATCCATTTTCTATATGCTAATTTAAAATAATAATAATATTTTAAGTATAATTTTATTTTTTAAATTAATTTTTTTGATACATACTATTACATTATTGTAAAAGATTGTAAAATAGGTGTATATTTTTTAAAGGTGTCAAATTAGTATTTTTCAAACTAAATATTTGAGTAGAACATATTCTTTGTTATAATATTACCTAGTTATTCTTTTGATAATTATAAATGATTTTAAAAATTATGTAAAAGTCATAATTATCATAGTGATTTACTTGTAAAACCAAGTTAGTTCACTTTTTCTTATTATTATGTTGATAAAAAAAATTTAAAATATAATTATTATACACATTTTTAAAATAAAAAGGTATTTTTAAAATGATATAAAATGTATTAGTAAAATATGAAAAAAAATTACTTCTACAATTTAATTGTAGATGTTTTTTTTTATGATGGGTAATTAATTGAAATTAAAAAATGGTTATAAAACTTAAAAGATAAAATAGTAAAGATTTATGCATACTTATACAAATATAAATGGTTATAGGTATTTGTTGTTATATAGTTCATTGTAATTAGTTTTTTATTTAATCCATTTTAACATAATTTATACTAATTTATGAATGATACGATCTTCGACAAGTTTTTCTGCATATTAATTTCATACAATTTTATCTTCACTATTATTTTAGTGTGGTTACCTGATCTTTATTATTTTAATAAAGGTGGACACATTATTTAAGAAAATACCTATGTTTAGCATTTACATAAATTATTTTTGGCGTAAATTTGATGACAACTAATCTTTTTATAATTTATGAAAGATTTTTTAATTCCAAAGTTTGACTTATTAATAATTACTTTTCTTTTGTAATTATCCTTATTTTTTCACTTAATTTCTAACATATACATACATATACACATTTACTACAATATTATAATATAGAAATAAAACTTAAAATCATAAATTTGATAGCTATATTATTATTAATAGAAAAAGTATTTAAAATACCTTACCTACTTTTGATTTCTTTTAAAAGGTGTTTTAAGTGAAAAGAAATTTATCATCATCATCATCGTCGTCTAAAATCCATGTGCAAAATCTTTTATTGTACAATTTCATGGTGTATTATTATTGCATGGAAGAAGATAATTAGAACCTAAAATTTTGATGGGTTTTTCATTTTCAACTGCAGCAACTTCTCTCTTCTTCAATGGATAAAACGGTCAGATTATGGGACTTGGAGACTAAGACTTGCCTGTACAAGTTTCCCCATAGTGACTATGGTGAGAGTGAAATGTTTGAGCCTCTGGAACATGATTTTAATAATCTTTTTTTATTTTTAACCCTTTTGGATGGAATACTGCATGCATATTTAGTTGGATACTATTATTTTCACACCCAACCAGCTTTTACACACACTTTATATCTATTATTCTATTTTTTATTCTCTTTCTTTAAAATATAAAAGTAAACTTTTTTTGTAACCAAAATGCTTTTTGAAAGTGAGTTGTTAAGTTGTCCATCTAGTATAAAAAATATTTTTCTATTTAGTTACGTTTGGTTGGCTTAATGTTTGATTGCAGTAACCTGCATACAATTCAATCCTCTGAATGATGATATTTTCATAAGTGGTTCGCTGGATGCTAAGGTCAGAATATGGAGCATTCCTGAACGCCATGTTGTGGATTGGATTGATATCAATGAAATGGTGACTGCACTGGCCTTTACACCTGACGGTCAGGTATCGTTTTCTTCTTCTTACCATTTCTTATTTCTTGTAATCAAATTTATCTGCAATATAGTAGTTAGTAGTTTCTCCATTATTTCCCTAGAGAATTCTTGATTTGGAAGAAGGTAATTTGAAATAATTAACTACCATTTGACATTTTTAAGATAAAATAATCGTAACAAAAGTCAATTTTTATATTTTTCAAAAAATAAAGAAAAAGATAATGAAAAATAATTTTGAATAGTAAAAATATTTTTGGTGTCAAATTATCATTGTTTTGCATTAAAAACTTGGAACAATGAAAACAATGACAAATCTAAAGCTCTAAGTCACCGGAAACAATTAAAAATTAGTTGGGTATCAATCTAATGACCTTTTAAAGAAAAGTAAAGAATTAAGGAAACAAAATTAGGGGACAAATATAAAAAATTATGAGGAAAAATAAAATAAAAAGAGGCTTTAGTGGAGGCAACCTGTGCATCCAAATCAACCTCTTGATAAAGGCAAAAAACATTTCCATTTTCTTAAAAAGTTAAAAATTCAAATTAGTAAACATAAACATGTGACAACCACATGCATGTCACTCTACATGACAATATAAGTGGAATCATACCTGTGATTAAATTTAATGTCATTGAAAATGAGAAATTATTAAAACCATTATTTTTTAAAGTATAGGAATCAAATAGAATTAAAGTTTCAAGCATGAACCATTTACAATTTCTTGTTGGACTATGATATTTTAACAAATTTTTTTTATAAAGTTTGACAATTTACTTTTCAACACATATCAAACATTTTTTTTCTCTTTTCAGATCACATCAAATCTTTTTTTCATCAATTGAGGTGTCACCGTATATACATTGTTAAAAGTTTATCAACAAAACTTTGTTAAAATATATATATATATATATATATATATATATATATATATATATATATATAGTTGAGAAGGGAAAAAGAACCATATTTAATCCAAAATTGAGAACAAAAATAACACAATAGATAAAAACACAATTCATTCAAGTGTTTTTCAAGTTGAACTATTTTAGCTTAAACTATTTTGAAAAAACGTCTTTGACACTAATAATTGGACAATTATAGGAATAAAATGGTCCTAATGATAATAAACCTTTGCATTTGCAGAGGAAAAATATACATTAAAGAATAGTGACAATCAGTGTCAAATAGAAATAAAATATGTTGGGTTTGAAAATATCATTTTCTTAAGTTGTGTTCCATTAATTTGATGTTAACAATGAACAAAAGAAGTCTACATTGTTGATTTTGACTGTTAACCCCTCGATAATTAGCGTTTGAAATATTACAATCACATGAAATAAAACGTCCAAAATGAATAAAAAAAACAGACAAATTTTTAAATATAAGAGATTTGCTACGCATATGCAGAAGATGAGAAAGGAATCCATAAAACAAGATGAAAGTACCTCTTTTTTTTGGGTGCATAGAATAATCATATTTAAACATAGATAATAACATGATAAACTAAATCAAATACTATTTATGCATTGATGTGATCCTTGTTCATATTTCCTCATATTATTGCAGGGTGCTTTTGTTGGTACCCACAAGGGTGGTTGTCGTACATATAGCACAAAAGGTATTAACAATTGACTAGTATATTCTTTACACTTTTATTTATATTGAAGCTATCTTGGAAGCTAAGTAGAAATTTACCATATCATCTAAATCATTTAGACTGGATATATCAAACTGTTAATTCCCATTTCCTGATGGAAAACCAGATTGCAAACTAACTCAAACAGGAACAATTGAGATTCGAAACAAGAAATCCCTACTAAGAAAGGTCACAGGTTTTCAGGTAATTCTTATTTCCATCTCCCATAAGCCAGATTGGGTTAATTTCATGTAAGGGAAACAATTATAATGTCTTTTTGTCTGTACAGTTTGTTCCTGGCAAACCATCAGAAATTCTTGTAACTTCAGCCGATTCCAGAATAAGAATATTGGAAGGTTCAGAAGTAGTTCAAAAGTACAAAGGTGCTGCATAACATTATCCGAACTTACCTTATCACTGATTTAAAATACAATTAAATATACTTTTAGTCTTCGAAACATAATGCCCAATTAAAATTCGTCCATCCGAAATTTGATACATTTTAGTTCTAAAATATTAAGAATGAATGAATATTATTCTTTTAACTTAATTATGTAAACGTGTTTTTCCGTTGATATCGAAGCATGAACATGTCAAATGATGTAAACCGTTCAAATACTAGCATGAAACGTATTAGACAAATAAAAAAATTTAATGTAATTTGAATTAAAAAAACTATATCCACTTGTTTTTTAAATTTAGAGAGCAAAATGTATCAAAATTTGAGACATAAATTTCATTTTCATTTTAATGTGAAAGTTGAGAGATTAATTTTCAAATCTTGCATGAACTATTTTCACAACCCTATCAACATAAAAAAGGTTGATTTAAACTATTGGTTTTGAACATGAGCAGGTTTTCGAAATGCAAACAGTCAAATTGCAGCTTCCTTTACTCCAGATGGAAGATATATTATAAGTGCAAGTGAAGATTCTGAAGTATATGTGTGGAAGCGTGAAGAGCATAGAACTGCAGGCAGTGGAAAATTCAAAAGTGTGCTAGTTACTCGTGCTCACGAGCACTTCCAATGCAAAGACGTTTCAGTAGCAATACCATGGAATTGTCCCGTCAAAGGTGACCCGCTGCTAGGGCCAGTGGCTTCCAAAAGGCATTCAAAACGTTATCTGGGAGGTTCTATTGGTGGGGAAGAAACACCATCGCCATCTTCTGCAAACGGTAGTAAGAAAACTCTTCCACCACTTCCCAGGAAAAGCAATAGTCTTAACTTCGAAGGAGCTTCAAATTCCCCTAGGGAAGAAGCTGCAGTAATTTTCCATGCAGAATCAGGACTCGGAGATTCATTTGGTAACTGTAAGAGAACGATGCCTCGGTCTCCAATGAAAAACTGCCACACCGCAGAGGAAGATGAGCTTGAACCATTTTCACGCACAGATTCAGGATTTAGTGATTCTTTTAGAACTGCATCATCTTCATCTAGGTGCAGTGATGCACTTTCTTCAACTGCGTCATTTTCTTCAGCTTATTCATCATTGGACGGTGGCCATGTTTCCTCCACGGCATGGGGTTTGGTAATTGTGACAGCTGGGTTAGGAGGTGAGATCAAATGCTATCAAAATTTTGGGTTGCCTAGAAGGATTAGACAACCTCATCTTTTTGGAAGCTATAATAGTTTTACTAACATTTAGAAGATTTTTATTTTTATTTTTTATTTTTTTCTTCAGTACAACTCTTATTTTACAGCAACTATTAGTCATCAACTTAAAGAGACAGATGAGTGTCCAACACCGTTACACTGTGAAGCATTTAAATGTAGGTTAAAATACTATGTAAATCTTAAACTTTCTCCAAATTGTTGTATTTAGTGAAATTTTTTATACAAGCATAATTAGAGATAGCAAAAATATTGTACTGCGGATACCCGCAAAATTAAATGAGTATTTTTAATAGATAATGGATATGGAGTATTTAGTTAATCGTTTAATTATTAATGGAACAAATATTTCAAATCAACTATTAAAATAAAATTAATAGTGAAAAGAATATTAATAGTCGCTCATATATTTTTGTCATTAATATCTATTGTTAGATTCTAAATTAATCTCTTGATAAGAATCTTTATTTAATTCACAAATCAATTATAAATTTGTATTAATAATAGAAACTATTTTAAATATAAATAATTTTTTATAAAATAATGTTTAATTATATATATATTTATAAATTTATGTTGTCTTTTAATATTTTTTCCTATTTTTATTTGAAAAAATAAATTAATAGAAAGTATTTGGACTGCTGAAACCGTTTCACAAACAAACATTAACTTTTATCCTAAAGGATTAAACAATACATATGGACAAAAGATACCACTAAGACAATCCATCTGTTGTTCTAAAAAACTTATATAAAACAATCTAATAAATTCAAGTATGCACCATCGTTTTTATGTGAGCTAAAAGTGGACAGGTCAAAATTCTGAGGATATTAGGGCATATCAATCACTCACAGGTTACTGTTAAATCTGGACCAACTCTGCAACATGACAAGATTGCCTATTTTCTTCCTTTATCTTATCGGCATCCCGTATCGTTGACGGATGTTTACTCATTAGTTTTGAAAGACTAAAATAATATAATTCTTTGATTATTAGATTGGATTATTAGTAAAATGATTTAAAAATTATTTTCTTTAATTGAATAATTAAATCATTAATATAATATTTTAAAATATACGTAAAGAAATAAAATTTATCTTGTTTTCATCTTTATTAATAATTTTTCTCTTATCAATAAAAAATATTATTTTATTTTTCATAATATACCAATTTTTTTAATAATATTAAAAAATAATTTTAATAATCTAATAAAAATTTGAGAGACATAATTATTAAAAAATATATTATAATCAAATTACAATTAAAAATCGGTTATGAAAAAAATATATAATACATTTTTTTCATAAAACGAATATACAATGACTCATGAGATAAAAAATAAGGTTAATGAATCTATTAAATTAATATTTTATTATAAAGTGAGACAAGAGAGAGTTACATTTTTTCTCTTCAAGTAAGGACAAAAATAAATGACAAATGAGAGCAGAAAGAATGAGTTTGTATTTAACTTATTTTTTTCTTCAACAAAAAAAAGAAGAAAACATATGAGAGTGAAAAATAAGTAGAATTTTGTAAAAAACTAAAGTGACAATGAGAAAGAAAATAAATAAAAAATATCTTAATAGATATTTTGTTTAATTACTTGTTTAGCTCCTGTTTCAAAAAATGTAAGTTGATCATCAAAATTTTCTAGTCTCAATTTACTCCCGATTTTTTAGTTGCAATTTGACATTTTTAGATGAAACCATAAACAAAAAAATAATTAAACCTAAATATTTTTATTATTTATTATATTATATTTTATATTTTATTATTTATTAACATTAAATATTGTGCTTTAAATAAAAGACATACAATTTAATTTTTATTAATTTTAAATATACTATTAATAATTTTTAATATATATATATATATATATATATATATATATATATATATATATATATATATATATATATTTAACTAAAAAATAAATAAATAAATGGGGCCATGGTCCTTCCCTGCCTATTCTATAAGCCACCACTGCCTAGTATTAGGGGTGGCAATGCGGGCCGGCCCGCCCCGTTTAGGCCCGCCCCGCATAAGGCCCGCACATCGCGGGCCGGCCCGTCCCGCCCCGCACATTTTATGCGGGTCGCATACTCTGGCCCGCCCCGCATATACATTGGCCCGCGGGCCTGCGGGCCGGCCCGCTTTTTTTTTTTAATTTTTTTATTTATTTATTTTTTTTATAATAAAACTTTCAATGTTTAAAAATTGGAAAACTTTAAGAAGTTCACAAAATTAAGTAAAGACTTTGGGGAATTAGATGATAAATTGATAATTCAACATTTTCATCATATTCATACTATGACATACACAATGTATTCTTTAAATTTTAGCACATTAAAAATTACACAATACTTGTCTTTTCCAATTATATAAGAATTTGAAATGTTAATGCAAGAGTCCATAAAAGAAGTAATTAATATATACAAGTGCAAATTTTTTTTTTTTTTTAAATTTTATGCGGGCTTGCGGGCCGGCCCGCGCGGGCCGCGGGCTAGCCCGTGCGGGCCGCGGGCCTATGCGGGCTGAGCCCGCGCGGGCCTGCGGGCTCAATATCCTGGCCCGCCCCGCATTTTTTCTGCGGGCCTGCGGGCCGGGCCCGCGGGCCAGGCCCAAATTGCCACCCCTACCTAGTATCTTGATATTCAAACATCTTGAAACCTGCATAAATTGAACAAACATACATCTACTTTACAAAATACCCTTCTTTCGATGCACTCACTAACTATTCCTACACCAGTCCATATATTTCTTAACAGTCGTGATTGTGCAAGAACAAGTTTCTCATACACCTTTTTGTAGTAAGTTTTATAAAAGTTTAAGAAGGTAACTTCCATTGATAAAGAGTTTATGAGATGCCCTTACTAGTTTTGTTCTACACTTCTAGATATTATCTCAATATACCTTTTCCAAGTAGTTCCACTAGAGGACAAAGCTCTCACTAACTATTCCTACAAAAGAACAATATAAGTAAATATGTAAGTAAGAGTTTCCACACTATAGTATTCCATCATCTCTTTACTACACTAGAGCCTCACAAAATATGTTCACAGTTGTTATTTAGCTTTACCATCTTAGTTCATATTAGAGATGTCAACGGGGCAGATAGTAGCTCCCTTGTATCTTATCTGCTAGATAAATATTTGCCCTGTACCCATACTCATATCCATCGGGCATCTGTTATGCGGGTACATGTATAATTTTTTAATATCCACGGTACCTGCGGGTATTTAGAAAAAATAAAAATAAATATTCAACATCATATTTTAATCGTAAATTTAAATAAAATACAATACATAACATTCATACATTTTAAACAAAGTCCAAATAACTTATTTAAATAGTGTTGAATGACAGTTTGTAAAGAAATGAATTTTTTTAAAAACTAATTGATAAAAAAATAACTCATTCAAAATCAATATGTTAATATTTTAATCATGTTTATTTTTTATTTATTTTTATTTAAATTAGAATATAACAAGTACGTACGGGTATCTACGGGTACAAATACTATGATACTCGTACCCGCCCCGTTAATATGCGAGTATTAAAAATACCCGTACCTGTTACTCGTGTTATAATAACCATTTCTTACCTATTGCGGATTTTATCCGCAGATACCCGCAAGTACAAATTATTTTAACATTCCTAGTTCATATTCACATCCTTAATAGGCTCTTCCAATCATAGCGTTTTTAAACATTGGACTGGGCACATGTACCAATTAGTGAATGAAAACATTACATTCAAAAGCTTATGTTTCAATATGCATTAGGTATGTTTCATTCCAAGTTTTTACCAGACCTTTTTACTAAATAAGATGTTGCTTGTGTTGAAATTCCTAAATGTTATTCTATGATTCTTGCTAATAGAAAGATTCCTATATATTGTGCAGCTCACCTATGGCTGAGAATTGGAAAGAATCTCATCATTCCTTTGGATATCTCCATTTACAAGTTCATCCAGAATAACAGAACCATGGCCACTCTCCGGAACATATGGAATAACATAGCATGCATTTCTACAACCATGACTTTCAAATATTTTGAGTAGAAAAAAACCAAGTCATTTCTTTGAGGAATTGTCTCAAGTTTGTATAAATTATTGATTTCTATATGAATTTTTAAAATATTCGAAATAAATATTGCAGTGCACCAAACACATATTGTTAAATTGGATAACCTATTCGCCCTAAAATCTTTGTAGAAATAGCTAACCCAAAAAAATAGAAAAAACGGGAAACATCAAACCTAGCAAAAACAGTAAATCCAACAAACAAGAGGAGAATAATGATATTACCCGAACATGACAGTGAATGGAGGAGTGAAGCACAAACGTGAACAGAGGAGAGCAACTCTAATGATGGAACGAACGCAAATGGTGAAGGAAAGGAGAATGGAGGAGATGACGATAGAACAGTGAATGGCGAATGCGAACGGCTAACACGAGCGACGAATGCGAATGAAGAAAGCGAGCGGCGAACGACAAACGGTGAACAACGTGACGAGACCTCAACGGCAATAGACGAATACGATGAGACCCAATGTGGCGAGTAAATAGAGAAGGAGAAAAGGGAGAGCAAAAATTCTGGACAAACAAATGGATTGTGAAGCGCGAAACGTCGTTGTGTGAAGAGTCAAGGCTGAGAGAAAATATTCAATATTGTATACTTGTTATAATGCAAAACAGGGATAAATAGTCTTCTCCGATATTAAAAAAATGTCACTAAATCGATTTTTATATTTGTTTTAAGTCCAACAACTATAAAATAACTTATATTATTTACAAAATTACCATTCTCTCTCTTTTTATATTTGACGAATTTAAACAGGTATAATATATAGGTATAAAAAGCCAATTTTGCACTTGTGTGCATATAAACTTAGGCTCATTCATCATTTTCTATTGCATTCTTAGTATAATTTAGTTAATTTAGAATTAGTATATTATATTTCCTCCATCTAGATCACATTAGCACACTCACATGCACTCAAATTCATCACCTCTCCTAGGATTGATATCTTGGTTTGTCATTACACTATATTAGTGAAGAAATCAAGTTTTGCATAAATCTCATGCAACTAAAACGTTTATCAATGTGATGTTCATATGCTTTGTTCTGTAGTGAGAATTAAGTTCCAAATAAAAAAGGATATAAATATATATCATATCTAGTTAACTTTGTTTTTTTAGTTAATTTAGTTAGTTGACTAGGTTAATTTTAGGATCTAGTTTAAATATCCCAAACTTTAAACTTTTTCATGTCCTCATGAAAGCTTAAAAATATAAAGTAAGAAAAACTCAATTCAACCCAAAAGAATAACACAAGAACAAAATGATTTCTCAATTAATCCTAGTCATGCAACAAAATAGAAGTTTCACTTGTAGCTTCAAAACTTAAGATAACTTGACATAATTCTTTATATCACTTCAATCCTCAAAGCAGTATAAGAGATGATAACCAAACTATTGAATAAAATATAACTCATAAAATCAGTGTTCTACACATAAGTGTTTAAAAATGGTCACTCATAATCATCATGTTATAAAACCACTTCATCAACTTTTGCCCATCATCTACTTTACACAATTCACACATCTAGTTATATAGAAAAGGTCTTTCATAGGCGGTAACGAGGCTTGACTAGAAGAAATATGGTTGTTTAGGAATTCAAAATTGCCATTAAGCCAAAGAGAACAACTAAATGTAAATAATTCTAAGGTATACTTGTATTCTCTATCAATAGTTCTTCCAAAAATTTTTGTATCCTTCTCATAACTCAACCCCGTTTTTTTATCACATGTAATTTGTTGGCTTTCGTTTTTTTTTTCTCTTTTTTCCCTTATAAATAGAGAATAACTTTGAGAACTATCCAACAGTCACATTTCAAACCCTTGGGTAGGGTATTCATACCCTTCCTTAAACTTATTCAATTTCATACCTAGGTAATACCCCCAAACTTATTTGATCTCATACCTTTAGTCAACATTTACCTATTCTCCTTTTCTAGAGTGTGGGACAAGATATATGTTCTCAAGAGGCAAAGGGTAGAAGAATGAAACATTTCGGCTCAAAATGGTTTACAAATGTGTAACATATATCAAGGTTGGTTATTTGGCTAAGTAGCTTAGACTCATAAATCAGAACAATTTCCTTTATTATCTAACCATTTATATGACTCTATTAACAAGAATCGGGCAAGAATCAATTTCATGGAAAATATCTGCTTCTCTCACAGCTCTCAACATTCAACTCACTATACTCAAATTTCCAACAATTTAGTCGTAATCTCAAACTTAAAAAGTATTGAATTAGTGTAACCACGCCAAACTTACCTCAAAAGAACTATATGTCAAAATTTATCTCCACTATATGCACAATTATGAGATAAGAATATCCATGCTCAAGCATATTCTTAACATAGTTGATCATTCAAATATTCACTTCACATAGTTTGAGGATATGATTAGAATATGTTCAGATACAAATTAAAATACTACCAAACAAGAAAATAATAAAGAAAATAAAAGTAAAAATATAAAAAAAAATAAAAAAAACTTAAAAAATATTGGGTTGTCTCCTAGCAAGCACTTATAATGTCTTTTAGCTCAACGCTTGATATTCATGGTTCGCGCAATATGATTTTAGTAGTGAGACGTTCCACCTCACCTCCCTTATAATGCTTAAGTTGTTGTCCATTAACGATCCAACTTTTTTTTGTATCTTCAGAATCCGGATACATAAACTCTACGACACCATGTGGCTTGACCTCTTTCATTATGAATGGACCCAATCATTTGGATTTTAACTTTCCCACAAATAATCTAAATCTTAAATTGAATTGAAATACATGTTCATCTGGATAAAATTCCCTCGCCAATAGCTTTTGGTCATGATATCTTTTAATCCCCTCTTTGTAATTTTTAGAGTTCTCATAACTATGTTATCTCATCTCCTCCAACTCTAGCAATTGCAATTGTCTTTTTTCAGATGACATAGAGGGATCAAAATTTAACAACTTCAATGCCTAATAAGCTTTATGCTCCATCTCGACTGGTAAATGACAAGTTTTTTCAAACACCAACTGAAAATGAGATAATCCAGGTGGGGTCTTCATTGTAATCCAATATGCCCATAAAGCATCATCTAACTTTGCTAACTAGTCTTTTGTAGAAGATGACACAATTTTGTTTTAAATTCTTAATCTCCCGGTTGGACACTTTAGCTTGCCCATTGGTCTGTGAATGATATGGTGAAGTAACTTTATGTTTTACCTCATAGTATGAAAGAATGTTTGCTAATTGAGCATTGTAGAAATGTGTTCCTCCATCACTAATGCTAATTCTTGGAACTTCAAACTAAGAAAACAATTGTCTCTTCAAAAATTGTATAACTGTTTTGGCTTCATTCTTTTGACAAGTTGCTACTTCCATGCTAAACCTCTAGTCGCGTAAAGATTTAGTCAAAACTCGATTTCCTCACTAACTAATATAGTATAGTGATCAACCAAGGATCTATTGACATGCGTAGCTTGGATGGTGTGTTACTTGAAGATTTGATGAAGCTTTGATGAAGGAACTTGAAGCCATTGCCTTGGAATCATGCCTACATTGATGAAGACATGGAGATTTGATGCCACTCAAGTTGATCAAGCCTTATATGCATGCCCTCTATATGAATCAATCATGGGGAAAACAAGCTTAAAGATTGTAATTCACTTTGTAGACCATTTAACATTTATTAAATGGATATGGTCTTTATTGTGTCTTTTAATCTGTTGAAATATTTTCAACGGGTTAAAATGTGTCTTTTAATTTGTTGAATGAATTTTTTAACAAATTAAAAGGTTAGCTACAGTAGTCTTAAATTGTGACTTATTCAATCAGTTGATTTATCTTTTAATCGACTAATTTCCTTTAAGTTAAGTGAAATCAACCGATTGATTTGAAAATTAACTCGTTGAATTTCGTAACAGTTTGACTATAAGAGTTGTGTTTTTCGAAAGAGAGGCAAGAAGACCATTTTTGAGCACAAAATCACTCTGGAAACTAAGGAATTCTCTCTCTTTCATGATCATATAGATTGAAGCTAGTGAAGATTAATCTTAGATCAATTTTTGGAGCATTTTGCTTGGTGTTTGAAGCTTGGAGAAGGTGGTTGTGGTAGGCAGGGTTGTGCTACCACTAAGGTTTGATCTTTCTCAAGCTTTGTGTGTGTGCCTGGTGGTTTTCCAGGTCTGCAAGAGGTGTCTTGCTATGCTGGTGTGATTCTTGTGTGATTCA
Source organism: Vigna unguiculata (assembly GCF_004118075.2). Taxonomy (NCBI): domain Eukaryota; kingdom Viridiplantae; phylum Streptophyta; class Magnoliopsida; order Fabales; family Fabaceae; genus Vigna; species Vigna unguiculata. Next base: position 9,949,968 of record NC_040288.1, on the reverse strand, counting down.
AGAGTCTTTTATGTGTTTTTGTGTATTTTAAAAGTGTAAGGGTGGAAACTTTGTAAATCTTTTGGAATAGTGCAAAGCCAGGCTCGGGTTGCCTTGACCAACTAGGTGTAGCTCAGGTTTGAGTGAATTAGTATAAAAATCTTGTGTATTACTCTTTTCTCTAACCCTTTTCTCTTGCATTATCATTTAAAGTTTAAAGAATTGTGATCTAAACCATCATTTTGACATTCTTGAGTGTTTTGGCATCATCTACAACATTGATCATGTTTGTAAAACTCATTAGAACCTGTCTTGACTGATCTTTTACATTGATATTGCTTTAAATCACGAATCTACATTTTTTCCAGTATTTTAGTTGACTGTTTTTGTGATTCAATTGATTGATTATATCAATACTGCATCAGTTTAATAAAGTGTATAGTCTAGAGGTGTTTGCATCCTTGTTGGTTGGGTTGATTCAATTAAAGATAGTTTTTAGCCTTTAAAGGTTACCTAAATTTTTAACTAGCCAATTCACCCCCCTTCTTGGCATTTCAACCATTTCAAAACTTACAATTGGTATCTACACCTAGGTACTTGAAATTTGATCAAGTAAGATTCTAAATCTATTTTTGAACTATTTGAAATGGTTGAAAACAAGCTTTGCTTTGCTAAAGGTGCCTCCATTCATAGACCCCTTATGTTTAGTGGCATTAATTACAAATTTTGGAAAATTAGGATGAAAATCTTTATTTAATGAATAGAGCAAGTGATATGGGATGCAATCATAAATGGACCATATACTCCTAAGCATACTATTGGAAATGTGCAGGTTGATGTGAAGGTTGATAAGCCTTGGACTCAATGGACAAAGGAAGAGAGGAAAAGTGCTCAATATGATTGCAATGCTAAGAATATCCTCACGTCATCTCTAATCATGGATGAGTTTTTTCGTGTTTCACAATGCAAGAGTGCCAAGGAGATGTGGGAGGTGCTTGAAGTGACTCATGAAGGAACCAATGACGTGAAGAAAGTAAGGAATAATGCCTTGATTCAAGAGTATGAGCTATTCAAGATGTAACAAGGAGATTCTATAACAAATGTACAAAAAAGATTCACTCACATAGTCAACCTTCTCATACGTTTAGGTAAGGAATTTGACAAAGAGAAGTTAAACATCAAGGTATTGAAGTGTCTTGATAGATCTTGGCAACCAAAGGTCAGGACTATCTCAGAAATAAGAGACTTATCCTCATTGACTATAGCTGCATTGTTTGGCAAGGTAAGGGAGCATGAAATTGAGATGCAAAGGCTAAATGAGCTAGAGTCAAATGAGAAAAAGGTAAGGAACATAGTCGATTTAAAAGTTAATTTTGAACATCTTGACATGATTTACAATAATTTAAACTATTATAGTGAAAATAAATTGATTGTAAAACCTTGTGAAAATTGCACCCATTTGGAAAACAAAGCAAATACCTTATAAAAATATGTGCACGGTTCACAAGAGGAAAAAAAAACTTGGAAGTTGTTCTTGGCTCTCAAAATTGTGTTTTTGGAAGGGCTGGAATAGGTTACAACTCTTTTAATGAAAAGAAAGTCAAGAAGTTTGCTAATTTCTTTTCCAAGAATGCATCAAGTGATATTTCTTTAACAACTTGCAATTATTGTATGAGAAAAGGGCATGTTTCTAAAAGTTGTGTTAACACCCAATTTCGTCCGGGTAAATGCATTTGTTTTGTTAATAAATAATAAAGAAAATAATAAATATATAAAAAAATAATAAAATAAAATAAAAAATTGATGGTAGGTTTTTTAACTTTAATTCTACCATGGGAAAAAAAGAAAGAAAAAAAGAAGAAGAAAAAAGAGAAGGGAGAATCTAATTTATTTTTAATTATCACAATCTTTTCATGAGCCCAAATGTTTTATACATATTTTCACCCACGGTTTGCTATTTACACTCCATACATGACATGTCACAAAAGGACATTTTATAATCTCTATTTTTTAGAGAAGGGTATAATATTAGGAGCTCTTTTTCGTCATAATAATTCGAATAAATATCTTGAATTTGTGCTTATGTGATGTGTCTCGTTGATTTTTTTAGTCAGAGAAGGTATTATTTTAATAATTAAAAACAAATATTTCCGATAATAATATTTTTTAGAGAATGGTACGATCTTAATAATTAGAAGAAAATATTCCTAGAAATGATTATAATCAATTATATAAATAATATGTTATGATTTGATTAGGATCTTCATGTACCGGAAAATAAATGATTCTAGTAACTACAGCCAATATTTTGTTAATAATTATAATCAATACATTGTATATTATGCGACCATTTAATTTCTATAATATGTTTCATCGGGACCAATTCCTTCCTCATATATTTTATTATAATTAAAGACTATGATTTTGATGGTACTCCAAGGCCCCTATATAAGCATAAGACTTCTCCAATTCAAGACACAAAGAAAAAATTTCGAAAAACACCTCTCCTTTTTTATTACCAGAGCACACACGCAAAAGGGGGTCAACTTAAGGTAAATTCTCTTTGCTCTTAATGTTATTCATGTACTACTTAGATTCTCTTATAATATCAAATGTATGATTGATTGACATGTTGTATGACTAAATGTGTTTGGAGATTTGGGATCCAAACGTTAGATGATTTTGGGTTTGGGTTTGTCATTGATATGCTCAACCCTTCTCTATCCTGTTATTTGGAATGTCATTATCTTGGTAATTAAAAAGGTTTTTTTTGTAGGCTTTAATTCTCTCTAAAAAAAAATATAATAATAAATAAAAATAATAATAAAAAAATTATATTACTTCTTTCATATAAGTATTGCATACCATGTCAAGTCTCAGACTTGCTTGGTAATCAAAACACTCCTTCATAGGCTCTTAATTCTTTTTTCTTAAAAAAAAATTAATAATAATAAAAAATAAAAATTATAAAATTATTTTTAATATCATGTCAAGTCTGAGATTTGCTTGATAACTAAATCTTTTACATGTAGAATCTTGGGTTCTCTTGATATTAATAAATATATATATATATATATATATATATATCTAAAATTAAAAAAATAATAATAATATCAAACAAAAAATGTTTGTATAAAGAACTACGTTATCCCTGATTTTCCAAATGAAAATACGTAGGAGCGAGGTACAATCCTTGTCGGGCCCAAATAATAAAAAAATAATTTTGTTTTTAATTTTTATTATTTTGTATGTGTTTTAATTTTATTTTGATTTTTGGGGAACAACAAATATTTTAAACATCAAATTTTGTCTTTCATACTTAATTAAAGAGGGAACCGTCTTAAGACAGGCGTTGTGGGGTGTTAATACCTTCCTCACACGTAACCGACTCCCAAACCCAAATTTGGTTTCAAAGACTTTTCTTTTTAAAGGTTTTTCTATAGTTTTCCATAATAAACTATGGTAGCGACTCCTCTATTTTTTTTAATTATTTTCGCCGTCCCACTTCGATCTTGGTTGCGACAGATGGCGACTCCACTAAGGACATGTTTGAGAATCGATCTTATTAGTTGGGTGTGCAAAAGATATGTTGTTTTTATATATTCGTTTTCTTCTTGTTTTTGTTTTACTTGATGTATATTTATCTATCTTTATTTTTGTTGATGTCATCTTTACTTGATTTGATGTCCTCATATGATTATATTGTTGAAATTATTGAACCTAGGGTAGAAGACAATTACTATATCTGTTTGGGAATTTTCTGGTTATTATGCAGGTGTGGGTTTGGGTAGTCTTAGGTTGCTCCTTTCACACACTACACATGTTAGGCTAGTGCATTCATTTTAATATTGGGGTCCCATACTTGGACCCGAGTTAGCCATAAGGAGTGGAGGTCCAACGATTGTTATGCTTGATCTCGGATCTACTTGACTATTGGAAAGACTTCATCTAGAGTTTGCTTCCTCTTGACATGCCACATATATTATGTCGCCTATTGTTGTGGATTATGTCCTGAGGTTGACTTCAGCTCTAGAGGCTTGTGAGATTAATTAGAGCTACTACCCATGGAATAATCATGTAAAAAACCCATAGACCAGAAAATAGGTTTTCTCTACACCTTCTAGGACACAAAAGGGAGCGTGCATTATTTCTTTATATTTTTTAATCTTTTATTTTTTTATAAAATTTAGTAGTTAATTTTCAACTGTCACATTTGCATCAACATATAAATAAGGGCCTCTCGAGGCACATACATGCATTACATCCACATCTTGTCTTCATTCATGCATGAAACATTTTAAGGTAAATAACATTTTTTACATTTGTAACATCCCGACCGAATATTACGGATTTAAATAATAAAATAAAGAAATATAATTAAACTGCATTTAATGAAATATCATTTCCCAAAAACGCGGAAAAATTTAAAACTTTTTTACACCGACAATAGTCCAAAGTCCATAATTATAAAAATCCATTGTAATTATAAAAGTCTAGTAATGTAAAAGATTACAATTTATTCAAAACAAAGTAAAATTATCAAAACTCTGATAAATTCTTTTCCCATACCAGCCCCGCTCCAGCTCTATGTCTCACCTGATCCACCTGCAACATCATCTGCTCACGTGTACCGAGTACACGATCATTGCCAACCACAAGCAGATAGGGTGAGCTAACAAAATAAAAAATATATAGAATATACATATATACCTACAACACAACAAAGGGATTCCATCCTTTTATTCATTAACACATGGCCACCACCATGTTAACAGTGTTCTACGTCTTCTAGTGGGACCACAACCGATAGAGCACGTGCAGGAAACCATGCTACGGATCACACACCGTAACGCCAGGTGGAGTTCCCAATGCGAACATAGTTCGTAACATCCCAAGACTACCAAAATCGTAAGCTAATTACTGAGGAGGGCAGTCTATCTTGACCCATCCGTACTGGCCACAACCAGCACACTCACACCGGCAACACTCGCCATCCCGAGCCACAACTCAAGAGTTCCTCGTGTTCATCCGCCATCCCGAGCCATAACTCAAGAGATGTTATTCCGAGCCACAACTCAAGGAATACCACGTGTTTAACCGCTATCCCGAGCCACAACTCCAGGGATACGTTCCGAGCAATAACTCAAAGAACACCAGCAAGTCAACCTTTGAGATATCCTCGAAGCATTGTAGACTACTCACATCAATGTAAGCACAACCCAAAACTGTTACAGAAAAAATCGCCTGGCGCTGCTCACATGGCGCTAGACGCGACCCGCTTACAGACCGCCTGGCGGAGGACGCGTACCGGAAGGCGCAAAGCGCCTCAGAAAAAGGCCAATGTTGCAGCCACTGTCTGGCATACACCTCACGCCGCTAGGCATCATACGCTTTCCAGAGCCTCTACCAGATCTTTTCCGCCTGGCAGGATCACATTTTCCATTAGACGCCATGCGTGCAAGCTTCTCTGGTTTTCCTTTATCACCTAGCTGCACACCCCAAGCCGCCAGGCAGCACACCCCAAGCTGCTAGGCGCCACACTAGTAGCGTCACTACTACTGGTTTTTGGCACTTTGAAGCAAGTTTTAAAAAACCCCAAACACTATACATACAATCCATAACATGAAATATGCTTATCCAATCATAATCACATGATTGGATCATAGTCTAACACAATGTTGAACAACCAAACAATATACAAAAGCAGGAAGAATACATAACTATTGCCCAAAGTATCGCACGAGCAATAAAACAATAATAATGATAATAATAAAACTAACAACAACAATAATAATAATAAAAATAATAAAAATAAAACAAAAAAATAATAATAAAAATAATCATAATAATAATGAAAACAATAATAAAATCAAATGAAAATGAAACAATAATAAAAAAACAATAACACTAATAAGTTAAAACAATAATAGCAAAGTAATAATAATAATAATAATAAAATAAAGCAATAACAATAAAACAATAATAATGATAATAAAATCATAAATAAAATAAAAAAATATAATAATAACAATAATAATAAAATAATAGTAAAATAAAATAAAATCATAATAATAATAATAGAAATACTAATAATCATAAAAATAAAAAACTTAATAATAATAAAATAAAATATTAATAATAATTGTAAAATAAAATAATAATAATAATAATAATAGTAAAAACTAATAAAAATAATACATAAATAATAATAATATAAATAATAATAATAATATAAATAATCATTATAATAATAATAATAATAGTAAAAATAATAATAAAATAATAATAATAATAGAATATTAATAATAATAGTAAATAAAATAATAATAATAATAACTAGTAATAATAATATATAAATAATAATAATAATAACAATAAAAATAATAATTATAATAATAATAATAAAAATAATTATAATAATAATAGTAAAAATAATAATAATAATAATAAAATAAAATATTAATAATAAGATATTAATAGTAATAGTAAATAAAATAATAAAAATAATAAAAATAATAATAATAATAATAATAATAATAAAATAAAATATTAATAATAAGATATTAATAGTAATAGTAAATAAAATAATAAAAATAATAAAAATAAAAATAATAATAATAATAATTAATAATAATATGTAAATAATAATAATATAAATAATAATAATAATAAAAATAAAAATTATAATAATAATAATGGTAAAAATAATAATAAAAATAACAATAATAATATTAATAAAATAAAATAATAATAATAATAAAATATTAATATTAATAATAGTAAATTAAATAATAATAGTAATAATAATAATAATAATAATAACTAGTAATAATAATAATAAAAATTATAATTATAATTATAATAACTAGTAATAATAATATATAAATAATAATAATAATAAAAATTATAATTATAATTATAATAATAATAGTAATAATTATAATAATAATAATAAAATTAATAATAAAAAAATAATAAGATAATAATAATATATAAATAATAGTAATGAAAATAATAATTATAATAATTGTGTTGCATTTAGGAGAAAAACTCTAAACATCTCGACAAGTCATAAAAAAGAGAAGAAGAATCATAATAACCATAGTAGTGATGGAGTCACATAGAGTACTCAATACAATGGAAACCACAAGCATACCTATACTCTCTAAAATCACATACAACAAACATAATTCTAGCAAGAAAAAAGTTTAATGTTGCTCTACCAAGATTCAAACCCATAACGATGTCAATGTCAGGTCAATGTCAAATCAATGCACAACCACATTCAACCAATTCATATTTCATGATAATTCACATAATGATCCAGCATACATAAGACTTGAACCTAAGTCCTATCACATAATTAAGTACTCTTAACCATTTGAGCTAGTACTGTTCCACATCACAGCAACCAACATTAAATGCTATAAAGGCTCTCACTATCCGCATTTATTAATTAATTAATTATTTAATTAATTAAATTTCACGGGTCTTACAACATTCACTTGACACGTAGCATGAATCCACTTTGGATTCATGTCACAATGTATAATGCATAATATGCATCCCATTGTTTTTTTTTCATGCCACCTTGCATAGTACATATCATACATACACTCACATGCATGTGTATAGGTAGTTTCCAAATTTGTAGCATCTTGCATTTTCATGTCACTTTGCATAACACATAACATGCATCAACACCACATCCTGAAAACATTTTCAGTATAATAAATTCAAAATTATTTGTTTCCCATTTTTTGTTAATAAATTCATGGAATCTTACGAAAGGTGAAAAAAATAAGAGAAAATAAATTATTCTTTGGTCAAATCAGTTAGTTGAATAAATAGATTTTTTTTTTTATGAAAAATGATATGCTTTTGAAACATTGCTCTAATATATGTACATGAAATTGCACAAATTTATTTCCTTTTCCATCCCATTTCCCATCACCTTGCCCTTATAAATCTTTCTTTTGTATTCCATGGAGATCATCATAAAGGGGGTATGTGGACTAGAATGAATTTAAATTGAAGTGAGTCTTTGAACACAGAAAAAAAAAGAAGGAAAACAAAAAAAAAATGAAGAAAAGTCTGCTAGACTGAAAACCCAAGAGGGCGGTCTAGGCAAAAATTAAGACAACAAAAAAATAGAAAATAATACAAAAAAAAAGTAAGGGCAAACAAGGAGCAACCTCTAATGTGATTGAATTTTTTGCCTTTGGATTAAAGCTTTTGAAATTAAAACAATCATGGGTTGAAATGATGTGTGGCTATGTTTCTTTATCAAGAAAAAAATTATCTTCCTTTGTTACCCATTTTGAGCCTATAAAAAATCAAAGTTTCTTTCTAATTACCCTGAACAAGGGTCACCTTCCCACTGAGGTTGACATAATGTTTGCATATATATATATATATATATATATATATATATATATATATTGACTTGTAATTCACCAATAAAAAAATTAAAAAAAGTTTGGAAAGACAAAAAAATTGGTTATGCAAAAAAGAAAGAAAAAGAGAAACGAGAGTTGGAAAGTGAAAAAAAAATGTGGTGAACAAAGGTAGTCAAATGAATTTTAGGTGCAACGTTAGATAAAGACCATTGTTTTGAATAACCTTTATTTCATTTATTTTGAGCCTTCACTATCCATTTTTTTATATCCCTTAGCCTTGGACATAATACAAGCCTAATAAAGTCCACACAAATCAATGATTGGTTGTTGTTTTTTCGAAAACTTTAATTTAGAGGAAAATATTTTGTCATGTTAAGAGGTTTGTCAAAAAAAAAAAAAAAACGATTGAAAAAGTGTTCAAAGATTTGCTTTCAAACACTAGGGCAATTTATTTTTGTTTGACATGTTTCCATAGAAATCAAAATTAACACGAGTAGTCAAGTTAAAACAAGGTCATATATATATATATATATATATATATATATATATATATATATATATATATATATATATATATATATTGACTTGTAATTCACCAATAAAAAAATAAAAAAAGTTTGGAAAGACAAAAAAAATAGTTATGCAAAAAAAGAAAGAAAAAGAGAAACGAGAGTTGGAAAGTGAAAAAAAAATGTGGTGAACAAAGGTAGTCAAATGAATTTTAGGTGCAACGTTAGATAAAGACCCTTGTTTTGAATAACCTTCATTTCATTTATTTTGAGCCTTCACTATCCATTTTTTTATATCCCTTAGCCTTGATCATAATACAAGCCTAATAAAGTCCACACAAATCAATGATTGGTTGTTGTTTTTTCGAAAACTTTAATTTAGAGGAAAATATTTTGTCATGTTAAGAGGTTTGTCAAAAAAAAAAACGATTGAAAAAGTGTTCAAAGATTTGCTTTCAAACACTAGGGCAATTTATTTTTGTTTGACATGTTTCCATAGAAATCAAAATTAACACGAGTAGTCAAGTTAAATCAAGGTCATGTCCTCTCATTCTTTCATCCTTCGTGTGTTTCCTATCATATTTTATACTTTGAGCCTAAACTTTGGTCTACCTTTCTTCTACCATTAATCATTATTCTCACGAAATAAATTGGGGAGACATTTCACTTGTTGTTCATACATTATAGTCAGTATCTTGAATTTGGGCAATTATTGACTTTGATTGTCAGGCTTACATTGGGGCAACTAGTATGAAGTCTCCCATTATTTTCAACATTATCATACTATTATCAACAAGGGCAAGCCCAAACATATGTTGCACCCTGAGACCAATCTATACCCTCAAATTGGGGCAAATTTTGAAGTCTCAATCTTTTTATCAATAACAGAGATAAGCCCAAACACACTCCATGTCCTGAAGCTAAACTCTTGACTATCAAATTGGGGCAACCCTTTAGTCAATTACTTCATCTAATCCCTTCCAAGACCTTTGGTAATTTCCTGTATGTCACTTAAATAGTGTTCAAAAAGTAATGATATAGAACAGAGTTCCTAAATAAACTGATTAGACCAAAGAATATTTTTCAAAGAAAAAAATCAAAACAAAAGGATTCCATAAATATAAAAATAACAAATTGGGAATCAATTGAAATAAGTTTCATACAATGTAAAAGGTGAAAAAATACATGAGGGCATGCTTCATGCATAGATTCATATCTAATCATACACACATCATTCATTTTTGTGAAAAGAAAAAAGTAAACAAACAAAGGAACTTTCATCATGCATTCATAAATTAATTCATACATCAAAGTTTCAACTTTGTTCATGCAAAATAAAATCATAACATGTTCATCATAACTAATATTGTTAGTGTTCAAAAGAAAATCCATAAGTCATGCCAACATTATCATTCACCATGCATGCTCGAAATAAACATAACAACATTATCACCCATCATAATTAATGTTAAAAAAAATAATACATAGCATGTGTCAGCACTTTTATGCACATATAATGTAAATGTTAAAAAAAAGTCATAATGACGTTAACCAGGTGTTAGCATTTGCATTTGCATGCATTCATAAAAAGAAATTTCATACCAGGTGTTAGCATTTGCATGCATTCATACAAATGACGTCAATTATCAAACAAAAAAATATTCAAACATGTGTTAGCAAAATTAGGTTCAATGTAGTATTTGGTTCAAAAAGAAAAAAAGTCACATACATGCCAACATATTCATGCATATATCATATTATCATATGCATGCATATATCATATTAGAATATTCATGCATATATCATATTATGTTAGCATATTCATGCATACATAAATCATCTAAATTCTTAGAAAGCAAAATTCATAACATGTCTTAATCATCATGCATCATGTACATGCATCATTGTTCTTTTTCATGAAATGAAAAAAAAATTCTTGTCACTTTTGGGACCGAAACCCTCTTCATTCACATGAACGGTTGTCGAATCCTTCTGTTTCAAAATGAAGAAAATGAGAAAGATGCAAATTTTGCTTCTTTAATAGTTCTCGAATTGATGGTCCTCTTCATTCGTATGAATAACCTGTATATCCTCAAGCCCAGTTTCGCACTGGCCCCTTAAGCCAAGTTTCATCTGGCCACCCCAAGCCTATCTTTGTCTAGCCCCTAAGCCTATCTTTGTCTAGCCCCTAAGCCTAGTTTTATCTCACCACCTCAAGCCTAGTTTAGTTTGGCCCAAGCCTAGTTTCGTATTGGCCCCTCAAGCCTAGTTTTATCTGGCCCCTCAAGCCCAGATTAGTCTGGCCTAAGCCCAGTTTTGCACTAGCCCCATTAAGCCCAGTTTTATCTGGCCACCTCAAGCCTAGCTTTGTCAAGCCTAGCTTTGTCTCTTAGCTCATGCAGCTGCATCCATCATCTTCCCCACTCTCCATTTTAGGTTTTTGAAGCTTAGGAAGGAGACCCATGGAGGCACAAGTTAATTTTGCACGTTTTCTACTCATTTTTTTACGTTTTATGAGTAGTGGACAACACTAATTGTTGAGATTTTCGTTTTCTACACTTTGGGTAACATTTATATTGAAGCATTTTCATATTTGTTGGTTGTTTTCGTTCTTGCCCTTTCTCTCTTTGCACATTTTCATTTCTTGTACCAATTTAAGTTTTCTGCACCATTTTGTGCCAATTGGAATGGTTGAATCACAATTTATGGTGAACCCTAATTCGAATTTCATGGATTTCTAACTTAATGTATTGACTACTTGAAGGAGATGCAATTGAACTTTGAGGTTCTGTTTTGAATTCATGATTTGTCTCTTTTCATCTTGATTTTGTGGTGAATGGTTACTTTTCTTTTGTTAATGCTTTATTTTGGATTGGGTTGGTTGTTCCTGTTGATTTCGTTCATGCTTAATGAACTGGGTTGACTATCACAGATGAATGGATGTATGCATTGCTTAATTGCATATTGAAACACATTTTTAACCTTCACTTAATGGGTCTGAACGAGTGGATTGGGTGAGATAAAAATCCTAATTACGTGACTTGTGATGAGTAAAATTGCATTCAAATTCAACAGTCCATACTGATTTTAATTCATTTTATTAACATTTGCAAAACTATTGAAATATATTTTCATAATCGTACAATCTGAATCTGTCAAACGCCCCTGTGTTATTGTGTTGTGTTTGAATATGAAAATTGAAGCTTTGAACAAGAACATTGGTTGTTGGGAGACGACTTGTTTTAACTTTCGCATACTGCATTTAACTGTTTTAATTTGGTATGGTACGACCTCTATCAAATTTTGGTGTCGTTGCCGGGGACATTTAGTTTTGTTCGAAGTAAAATTTTCAGTGTGTTTGTGTTTGTGTGTTGGTGTTTTTGTGTGTGTGTAGTTCAAGTGTGGTTGAGTTGGTATACGTTCATTGTGATATTATTGTTTTGTTCAGTGCTTGTTTCCATTCTAGTGTGTTTTGTGTAGTGTGCGTGTTGTTTGTGTTGTAAAGTGAATAGTGTCACGGCACATGAATAATGTCATTTCTAGTAGTGAATAGTGCATGAATAGTGTCTGATTCTGGCATTTAACTTGTGGATTTTTGTTCTGGTTGCTACGGTGCTTGTTTTGACTTGAAATTTTTTCTCCCCACTTCTAAGACATTGAACTTGATGGGAAAAATAGCAGGAGCAATTAGTATGGTCTGATTTGAGAGATTTAAGAAAATTTTGGACTGATGTTTAGTCAAACTTTAGAGGACCATAACTTTTGCTCTAGTTATTGGAATCAGCATTATTTTATATGCATTTGGGGTAAAATTGAATTTCCTGCCTTGTTTAAACCTGCTCTACCAGTTATCAAACTCGAATTCTCCAGAAAATGCCATTTTCTATCTTTCAACAATGTTTTTTGTGATTTTTCTTCATTTTTTCCACTTTTGAAAAAATTTTAAAAATACTTGCACTTTGAGTTTTGAGCTGATTTTTTTGTGGTATAGTATGAGAACTCAAAGGACAATCCTACAAATTTTTAAGTCATTTGGAGTTCGTTTGAGTATACTAGAATTAATGTATTTTGGTGCATGAATAGAGGAAACCTAAGTGAATTACGACCCATTGACCCTGAGATTGATAAGACATTCCACATAGGGCGTAGGCATCTTAGGAATCCATCTTTGCATGCTAAATATTCTGTGACTTTTCCTGATTCCTTTGATTCTCCTCATACTCCAAACATTCCACATTCTTTGCATTATGAGCATACTGTTTATTCTGATCATTCTGATTTTCATACTGATAATATGGCTCAACTTCCTCCACCTCATGAGAGGACCGTGAGTGAGCTCACTACACTAGAGTTCACTTATGACAGTTTATGCATTCAATATCTTGAGGAGGAAGTTCCATACGTCTTAAACTGGATTAATACACTTGTTGCCAAAGTTTCATGGCCTTGCAGGTGAGGACCTATGCAAACACTTGAAGCAGTTTCATGTCGTGTGTTCCACAATGAAGCCTATAGATGTCCAAGAAGACCATGTCTACTTGAAGGCCTTTCCTCATTCCATGGAGGGCAATGCAAAAGACTGGCTGTACTACTTTGCACCCAGGTCCATCACGAGTTGGGATGACGTGAAGAGATTGTTCCTGGCTAAATTCTTCCTTGCTTCCAGGACAATATTTGGCATCAAGCAACAATCTGGGGAGACCCTCTATGAGTACTGAGAGAGATTCAAGAATATTTGTTCAAGTTGCCCCCACCATCAAATCTCTGCACATCCCCTTCTACAATATTTTTGTGAAGGCCTGCACCACATGGATAGAAACATGATTGATGCCGCAAGTGGTGGCGCTCTTGGTAACATGACCCCAACTGCAACTAGGGAACTAATCAAGAACATGGCTTCCAATTCTCAGCAATTTGGTACAAAGAGTGATGCCATAGTTGTTAGAGGAGTTCATGATGTAGGGGTAGCCGAATACACCAAGAAGTTGGAGAGTAAGATTGATGCTCTTACCACACCGGTCAACCAACTTGCTTCCAATCAGAGAGCTCCAACTGCAAGAGTTTGTGGCCTTTGTACATCTATTGATCATTTCACAGACTCTTGCCCAGCATTGCAACAACAGGCCGCTTCTTCTTCTACACTAGTGGATACTCCTCAGGCGCATGCAACTAATATTTTCAAGAACAATAGGCCCCAACACCAGCAAGAAAACCATGATTTGTCAACAAATAGATACAATCTAGGATGGAGGAATCATCTTAATCTGAGATGGGGAAACTAGGGCAACCCACAATAGTAAAACCAACAATTTCAAAACGCGCAGCCACCTCTTTAACAAAAAGTTGTGCCTACACAAGTTGCACCAGTTCCACTTATCCCTGCTGCTACCCCAGCTCCTGCTGCACCTTGATCTTCTACTTCATTAGAGGAGTTAGTAAAGATGATGACCCTTCAAAGTATGCAATTCCAAGAGGAGACCAGAGCTTCAATTCAGAGTCTGACAAATCAAATGGGGCAGATGATCACTCACTTAAACCAAGCATAGTCTCAGAATTCTGACAAGCTGTTATCACAAACTATGGAGAATCCGAGAAATGTGAGTGCCAACTCATTGAGATCTGGGAAGAAGATTAAAGTTCCCATTCCTCAGTCCGCACCTGTTAAGGAAGACGACCCTGCCACACTTCAGAGAAAGCGTGATACTCATGCAGCCGGTCCTTCCACATCTGGTGTGACTCTTACACCTTCCACCTCTATTGCTGCACCTGCACACACACTTGCACCTTCCATCCCTCTTCTTTTCCCTTCAAGAGTCATTCCAAGCAAAAAGATAGAAGAGGTTGATAGGGAGATCTTAGAGACATTTAGGAAGGTGGAGGTGAACATACCTCTTTTGGATGCCATTGATAAAAGTCGTACCCCACTAAATTAAAACATTTAAAATGCAGTATGTGACAGTTGAACCAAGTCGTCTCGCAACGACCAATATTCTTATTCAAAGCTTCAATTTCCAGATTCAAACACAAGGGGGGGTTGGCAGATTCACACAAAATTGCTAAATTCTAATAGCGAAATAACGAAACTTAATTACAAAGAATTCAAAATGTATTGATTCCTTGATTCCATTCAAAATCCATCAATCACAGGTTACTAAATTAATTATCTTATCCAATTTACTCTCATGAAACCTGAATTAATCAACTATGCGAAAATTAACACAAATTCATTATGCCATTAAGCATAACACACATCCTTCTTTCAATTTCACACACACACACACACACACATAGATTAAGCAACTGTGGCAGAACCCGAACTCACTAAGCATGACAAGCGTTCTAAAATTGTGGAAAACATGGACCCATGATTAAGCATAACAGATTCCTATTTCATTCAAAGCTACAAAATTGAATAAGATGAAGAGAAAATAGGAATTGAAGTACACTGCAAAACATCAACCTCATGGTTTCAATTCAATTTCTTCAAGGAATCAATACGAAAAGCTTAGCTAGACATGGAAAATGGAGCACTTAAGCTCTTCAAAATTGAATCACGAAAACAGAATCAAAAACCCTAACTTCAAACTCTCCAAACGTGATTTCAACATCAAAAGACAAATTTAAGAGCTTCAATTGAATGAAAAATGCTGCAATGGTATAAAAATAGAAAACCCCATCAATGTGTGTTGTTCCAAGTCAATAAAATCTACAAAACGTAAATACATTCTCCCAAATACATTCAAAACGTATATCTCATATTGGGTGCTGTCAAATGTGCATAGAAATGGCAAACATTAGTGCAAAAACATCAAAAACGAGTGGAGCACCTCCATGGACACCCACTAAACCTTGAGAGCGCGAAAATGGAGGTTGGAGAAGAGTCAAGAAGAAGGAGTGCGGCTGGTGCATGGGTCAAGACCTAAATCTCATGGTCAAATCAACTCTACCACCATTATTTACAAAATTGCCACTCTGCCACTCAGAATTACAAAAATGCCACTACTGAGCCTCAAATGTAGGCACATTCACTCAGATGATGTGAAAATGATGTGGCCACTCTTTTCAACTGACTATTGATGTCCAAGCTCCAAAATTGCTTCACCCAAATACATAAAAATAATTAAAAACGACAATTAGGCCAAATAATGTGAAATTAACCCAAATTCGGAATAGTGGCCCAATAAAGCCCAACAGATGAAAATACACTAAAGATGAACAATTAACAACTAAACAACTGTCAAATGGGTACACAAAGGCTAGTGGAATGGAGGAAAATAATGACTCATCACCATCAAATAAATTCCCAAATATGCAAAGTTCTTGAAGGAGCTGTGCACGCACAAGAGGAGGCTAAAGGGGAACGAGAAGATCAACATGGGGAGAAATGTGTCAGCATTGATAAGAAAATATGTTCCTCAAATTCCTAAGAAGTGCAAGGACCCAAGTACATTTTGTGTACCTTGCATCATAGGTAACAATAAATTTGAAAATGCAATGCTTGATCTTGGTGCTTCAATAAATGTAATGCCTCTATCTATTTTTAAATCTCTTTCTATTGGACTCCTACAACCTACAAGTGTGGTGATTCAGTTTGCAAATAAAAGTGTTGCCCACCCTGCAGGTTTAATTGATGATGTTTTGGTTCATGTTGGTGAATTGATTTTCCTTGCTAAGTTTTACATTCTTGATATGGAAGAAAGATTTTCATATGGTTCTGCACCAATCATTTTAAGCAGACCACTTTTGAAAACTGCACGAACCAAGATTGATGTCCTGGGAGGATGGAATGGAAGTGAGTAGGATGGGTTGAGAGGATGGGAGTTTGTTGGGTGGTGGTGAAGGTGTGCGGGGTAGGATTGTACTCGCTTTCTTCTTCAGTAGGCTGGAAAGCTGGGGACCCTGCGGCAGCAGATATTTCCTTGGCCTTTCCCTTTTGAGTGGGATCGGCCTCAAACCTTCGCCTTAGGCGAGAGTTTTCCTGTCGTAGTGCTTCCATCTCATCAGCACTGCACTTCTTCAAGTCAGCCAGCTCCTGTTGCATCTTGGCTTGACTGTCTACGATGGCGGCCAGATCTGGGGTGATGTTAGCAGGTCCGGAGGGGTTTGCTTCAACTTTTTTGTTAACTCCTGCTCTGCTGCGGGTAGAAACCATTTTCGGAAAAAGCGGGTGGTAAGGTATTATCTCGTGCCCCACGGTGGGCGCCAATTGTTCCTGTAGAGAACAAACAAGATATGTTAGACACAAGTATTACCTTACTCTGGTCTGCCATCTCCTCAATAGGCTTCCTCCCGGTTGATACATGTCCCTCATGGGTATCTCGGTGTGATTGGTCTGGACTCGAGAGGGGTTACCTGCAGAAGGGACTCTGAAGCTCAAGTCAACAAAATCTCTAGGAAAGTCAAATCTGGTGATTAGGGAAGTAATGAATGCGTACCTTTAATTCGTGGGGTCTATGCATATTTATAGATTTTAATTATGTCTGGCCACGTCATGGGCTGGGCCCTTGCTTGGGCTGTAGGTGGGCCTGGGCCTTAGCCCAGACCCTTAGTTTGATTATTGTGGGCTTGATGAATCTTATAAGTGCTTTGATTTCGTTAAGTTTTCCAGAGTGGCCGGTCTAGACTGGCTACTCTTTTAGCGGCTTAGGCCGTTATTATTCTTCTGTCTGCTTAGGCCAGTTACTTTATTTGCTCCGCGTATATATGATGATCGTTTATTATTATTATTTGGTTAGACTGGCTAGGTGTGGTACACCAGTCCCCCAGCCTTTGCCGATATATATATATATATATATATATATATATATATATATATATATATATATATATATATATATATATGATGGTGAAGCATGATGCGTGTTGACATATTAGCGAGGCCGGCTAGGTGTGGTATAATAATTATAATCAATACACTGTATATTATGCGACCATTTAATTTCTATAATATGTTTCACTGGGACCAATTCCTTCCTCATATATTTTATTATAATTAAAGACTAGGATTTCAGTGGTACCCCAAGGCGCCTATATAAGCACAAGACTTCTCCAATGCAAGACACAGAGAAAAAAATTCAGAAAACCCCTCTCCTTTTTTATTATCAGAGCACACACGCAAAAAGGGTCAACTTAAGTTAAATTCTCTTTGCTCCTAATGTTATTCATGTACTGCTTAGATTCTCTTATAATATCAAATGTATGATTGATTGACATGTTGCATGACCAAACGTGTTTGGGGATTTGGGGTCCGGACGTTAGATGATTTTGGGTTTGGGTTTGTCATTGATATGCTCAACCCTTCTCTCTCCTTTTATTTGGAATGTCATTATCTTGGTAATTAAAAAGGTTTTTTTTTTCGTAGGCTTTAATTCTCTCTACAAAAAATATAATAATAAATGAAAAAAGTAATAATAAAAAAATTATATTACTTCTTTGATATAAGTATTACATACCATGTCAAGTCTCAGACCTTCTTGGTAATCAAAACACTCCTTTATAGATTGTTAATTCTTTTTTCTTAAAAAATATTAAGAATAATAAAAAATAAAAATTATAAAATTATTTTTAATATTATGTCAAGTCTGGGATTTGCTTGATAATTAAATCTTTTATCAAGTAGAATCTTGGGTTCTCTTGATATTAATAAAAAATATATATATAAAAAATCTAAAATAAAAAATATAATAATAATATCAAACAACAAATATTTGTATAAAGAACTACGTTATCCCTGATTTTCCAAATGGAAATACATAGGAGCGAGGTACAATCCTCGTCGGTCCCAAATAATAAAAAATTAATTTTATTTTTAATCTTTATTATTTTGTATGTGTTTTTATTTTGTTTTGAGTTTTGGGGAATAACAAATATTTTAAACATCAAATTTTGTCTTGCATACTTAATTAAAGAGGGAACCATCATAAGACAGACGTTGTGAGGTGCTAATACCTTCCCCACACGTAACTGACTCCCGAACCCAAATTTGGTTTCGAAGACTTTTCTTTTTTACGGTTTTTCTATAATTTTTCATAATAAACTATGGTGGCGACTCTTGTATTTTTTTTTAATTATTTTTGCCATCCCACCGCGATCTCGGTTGCAACAAGTTGCAAAGCTAGAAAATATGATGTAGCTAAAGGCTTTATGAAATGGATCCAAAAAGGATCAAGAAAAGCTTAACCATGTTGGACCCAACCTATCAAAGGGTACCATGTAATGTATATTTGTTTTGCAGGTGATCAGAAGTGAAAAGAAAGACTTGTGGTACCTTGACCAACTTAGTGATAAAGGTTTTAAAAATGTCTTTGAACCAAATCATTTCCTTATCTATGATGCATATGGTATTATTGTATTGATAGGAAAAAGAGTCAACAATATACTTGCTTGATTTGTATCATGCACCATATAGCATACATTGCTTGCTTACAAAAGAAGTGTTTTTCTAGGTTATGCTTTACAAAGCCATGCATATAGAGTTTATAACAAGAGACTAATGACTGTTGAAGAGTCCATGCATATTGTATTTGATGAAACTAACCCAAAGTTGCAAGATCAAGTATCAAAGAATGCAAATGACGATGATCTAATGCAGGAACAAAATTCTGCTACAGAAAATCAATTGGCTAAAAAGGAAAAAAAAACAGACTGAAAAAGTTGTAGACAACAACTTACCTAAGGATTGGATCGAGCCTAGAAGACTATCAAAGAACAACATTATTGGTGATATTAAACAGGGAGTATCCACTAGACACAGACTTGTATTTGTGAACATGTTGCTTTTGTATCTCAAATTGAACCTAAATATGTGAATGATGCTTTGAATGATAATAATTGGATTTTTGCTATACAAGATGAACTTAATCAATTCACAAGAAAAGATGTGTGGTTTCTAGTTCCTAGAAGTGATGATATGAATATAATTGGAACTAAATGAGTTTTTAGAAACAAAATGGATGAAGATGGTAATATAGTAAGAAACAAAGCCAGACTAGTTGCTAAAGGGTATAATCAAGAAGAAGGCATTGATTTTGATGAAACATATGAATCTATAGCTAGGCTAGAAGCTGTGAGATTACTCTTAGCTTATGCTTGCATGTGTAACTTTAAATTGCATCAAATGGATGTGAAAAGTGCATTCTTGAATGGTTACTTAAATGAAGAAGTGTATGTGTCACAACCTTTGAGCTTTAAGGATCATATCTATCATAACCATGTTTTAAAATTGAAAAAAGCCTTGTATGGTTTGACACTGTTGTAGGTGCCATCAATTGCCCCGCGGTGGAGGTCGGGTGCGCCGAGTCATAATCGAATCATGATGCTTGGGCTCATACACTCTTGATCAAGTGGTAAGCGCTTGATGAGTCATTATTTTCCTCCATTCCACTAGCCTTTATGTACCCATTTTATAGGTGTTCAATGCTTAATTGTTTCTTTAGTGTGTTTTCATCTGTTGGGCTTTATTGGGTCACTATTCCGAATTTGGGTTAATTTCACATTATTTGGCCTAATTTTTGTTTTTAATTATTTTTAGGTATTTGGGTGAAGCAATTTTGAAGCTTGGACATTAATATTTAGATGAAGAGAGTTGCCACGTCATTTTCACGTCATTTCCACGTCATCTAAGTGAATGACCTAAAATTTGAGGCCTAGTAGTGACATTTTCTTAATTCTACACCGAATAGTGGCATTTTTGTAAATAGTAGTGGCATAGTTGATTTGACCACGAGCATTTTAGGTCTTTAGCATGACCAACCGCATTTCATCTCTTTCAACCTCCATTTTCACGTTTTCAAGCTTTGGTAGGTGTCCATGGAGGTGCTCCTTTCGTTTTTCACGTTTTTGCACTAGTTTTTACTGTTTTTATGCACATTTGACAACTCCCAATGTGGGTTTTACGTTTTGAATTCATTTCGTAGCTTGAGCATCTCATTTTGTGAATAGTATTGACTTGGAACAACACCCATTGATGAGGTTTTCAGTTTTTATATGATAGTAGTGATTTTCATTCATTCAAAGCTTTAAAATTCTCTTTTGTTCTTGAATTTGCATTTGAATAATTTGTAAGTTAGGGTTTGATGCCTTGTTTTTGTGAATCTCGTTTTGAAGGGCTTGTATGCTCCATTTCCATGTCTAGCTAAGCTTTTTGCATTGATTCCTTGATGAAATTGAAATCAAACCATGAGATTGTTGGTCGCTTTTGGGTGGTATTTGAAATTGCATCTGTTTCAAGTTGTGTTTTGAAGATAAATATGTTTTTGATGCATGCTTAATCTCAAATTCGTCTTTTGTGCACGTTAAGGGATCGTATTCATGCCTGATGTTTATGGGTTCTGTCACAGCTTGCTTCAATCTGTGGGTGTCAACTGCCGAATTAAGGAACGTCGAATAGAACAATTAATTATGTAATCGGTGATTGGTGGACTTTCAATTGAATTAAGGAATCATTGCGTTTTTATATAACTGTTAAATTTCTCTACAATTCCATGAATTAAATTTTGTGCGAATCTATCAAACTCCCCCTGTGTTATAGTGTTGTGCTTGAATATGGAAATTAAGGTTTGGACAAAAATATTGGTCGTTGGGAGACGACTTGGTTCAACTTTCACATACTGCATTTAAGCTGTTTTAATTTGGTAGGGTACGACCTTTATCAAATTTGGAGCCGTTGTCGAAGACCAATAGTTTTGTTCGAAGTAAAATTTTCAGTGTGCTTGTGTTCGTGTGTAGGTGTTTGTGTAGTTTAAGTGTGATTGAGTTGGTATATGTTCATTGTTACAATGTTTCTGTGTGTTTTTGTGTAGTGTGCGTGTTGTTTATGTAGTAGAGTGAATAGTATCGCGACGCATGAATAGTGTCATCTAGAGTAGTGAATAGTGCATGAATAGTGTCAGTTTTTGGCATTTAACTTGTGGAATTTTGTTCTGGTAGCTATGGTGCTTGTTTTGACTTGAAATTTTTTCTCCCCACTTCTAAGACCTTGAAGTTGATGGAAAAATTGGCTAGGGCAGTTGTTATGGTGTGAGTTGAGAGATTCAAAAAACTTTTGGACTGATTTTTAGTCAAATCCAGAGGACTATAACTTTTGCTCTGGTTATCAGAATTAGCATTATTTTATATGCATTTGGGGTGGAATTTAATTTCCTACCTTATTAGGAACTTATTTTTCCGGTCATCAAACTCAGATTCTCCAAAAAATGTCTTTTTCTATCTTTCATCAATCTTTTTTGTGATTTTTCTTCATTTTTTCCACTTTTGAAAAAATGTTAAAAATACTTGCACTTTTAGTTTGGATCTGATTTATTTTGGGGTACTGTTTGATGACTCAAGGGATAATCCTACCAATTTTCAAGTCATTTGGAGTTTGTTTGAGTATACTTATAGTTTTACCCTTTGTTATGCCCATACCACTAAAATTAATGTATTTTGGTGCATGACTAGGGGAAATCCAAGTGACTTACAACCCATTGAATCTGAGATTGATAGGACCTTCCACAGAGGACGTAGGCATCTTAGGAATCGATCTTTGCATGCTGAATAGTTTGTGACTTTTCTTGATTCTTCTGATTCTCCTCATACTCCTAACACTCCTCATTTTGTGCATTCTTTGCATTCTGAGGATACTGGGCATTCTGATCATACTGATTTTCATATTGATAATATGGCTCAACCTCCTCCACCTCATGAGAGGACAATGAGTGAGCTCAATGCACCAGAGTTCACTTATGACAGTTTATGCATTCAATATGTTGAGGAGGAAGTTCCGTATGTTTTAAAAACTGGATTAATACACTTGTTACCAAAGTTTCATGGCCTTGCTGGTGAGGATCCATGAAAACACTTGAAGAAGTTCCATGTCGTGTGTCACCATGAAGCCTGTAGATGTCCAAGAAGACCATGTGTACTTGAAAGCTTTTCCTCATTCCTTGGAGGGCAATGCAAAAGACTGGTTGTACTATGTTGCACCCAGGTCCATCACGAGCTGAGATGACTTAAAAAGATTGTTCCTGGCTAAATTCTTCCCTGCTTCCAAGATAATAGTCATAAGGAAGGAAATTTCTGGCATCAAGCAACAGTCTGGGGAGAGCCTCTACGAATATTGGGAGAGGTTCAAGAATCTTTGTTCAAGTTGCCCCCACCATCAAATCTCTGAACATCTCCTTCTACAATATTTTTATGAAGGCCTACACCATACGGATAGAAACATGATTGATGTCGTAAGTGGTGGCGCTCTGTGTAACATGACCCAGCTGCAGCTAAGCAACTAATCGAGAACAGGGCTTCTAATTCTCAATAATTTGGCACAATGAGTGATGCCATAGTTGTTAGAGGAGTTCACGAGGTAGGGGAAACCAACTTGCTTCCAATCAGAGAGCCCTAACTATAAGAGTTTGCGGCCTTTGTACATCCGTTGATCATTTCACGGACTCTTTCCCAGCATTGCAACAACAGGCTACTTCTTCTACACTTGTGGATACTCCTCAACCGTATGCAGCTAATATTTTCAACAACAATTGGCCCCAACACTAGCAACAAAACCATGATTTGTCAACAAATAGATACAATCCAGGATGAAGGAATCACCCTAATCTGAGATGGGGAAACCAGGGCAATTAATAGCATCAAAACTAACAATTTCAAAACGTGCAGCCACCTCCTCAACAAAGAGTTGCACCTACACCATAAGCTGCGCCAGTTTCACTAACCCTGCTGCTACCCCATCTCCTACTACATCTTCATCTTCTAATTCGTTGGAGGAGTTATTTAGGATGATGACCCTTCAAAATATGCAATTCCAGTTGGAGACTAGAGCTTCAATTTAGCTAAAACCAAGCACAGGCTCAGAATTTTGACAAGCTCTCATCACAAATAGTTGAAAATCTGAGAAATATGAGTGCCATCACATTGAGATCTGGGAAGAAGATTGAAGTTCCCACTGCTCAGCCCACACCTGAAAAGGAAGACGACCCTGCCACGCTTCAAAGAAAGCATGATGCTCATGCAATCGGTCCTTCCACATCTAGTGTGACTCCTACGCCTTCCACCTCTACTGCTGCACCTTCCATCCCTCTTCCTTTCCCTCAAAGAGCCATTCGAAGCAAAAAGATGGAAGAGGTTGATAGGGAGATCTTAGAAACATTCAGGAAGGTGGAGGTGAAGATATCTCTATTGGATGCCATTAAACATATACCTAGATTTGCAAAGTTCTTGAAGGAGTTGTGCACGCACAATAGGAGGCTAAGGGGAAACAAGAAGATCAGCATGGGGAGAAATGTGTTGGCATTGATATGTAAATTTGTTCCTCAGATTCCTGAGAAGTGCAAGGACCCAGGTACATTTTGTGTACCTTGCATCATATGTAACAATAAATTTGAAAATGTAATGCTTGATCTTTGTGCTTCAATAAATGTAATGCCCTTGTCTATTTTAAATCTCTTTCTCTTGGACCCCTACAACCTACAGGTGTGGTGATTCAATTGGCAAATAGAAGTGTTGCCCACCCCACAGGTTTAGTTGAAGATGTTTTGGTTCGTGTTGGTGTATTGATTTTCCTAGTCGATTTTTACATTCTTGATATGGAAGAGGGATTTTCACATGGTTCTTCACCAATCATTTTAGGCAGACCATTTTTGAAAACTGCACGAACCAAGATTGATGTCCATACAAGTACTTTGTCCATTAAGTTTGATGATATTGTGGTGTGTTTTAATATTCTGGATGCCATGAAACATCCTTCTACAGATCACTATGTTTTTCACGTTGATATTATTGATGATGCTGTTGATGGACATAGTTTTGATTTCCACCCTTTGCATCGCACGAAATATGCATTTGTGTCTAAATTGTCTGAATTTGCATGCATTGGTGTTGACTATGATTCATATTATGATTATGATTATGATTTCAATGTTGATTTTGAGTTTGACTCTTTAGGTGTTGTACCATATGATTTTGATGTTACACGGTCAGAATGCACTAACCATGTTGCAGGAAGTACATATGCATCTGATTGTTATGTCGAAGTACAGGCTGTGGAACCCATTTCTCCCTCCCCTTTGGTTGTTGATATTCAGCCACCATCCAACACTCTAGAGTTGAAACCCCTACCAAACAACCTCAAGTATGTCTACTTGGAAGAGGAAGAGAAACTACCCGTCATCATTTCCACCTCCCTCACTATTGAACAAGAGCAAAGGTTGTTGCATGTTCTTAAAAAGCACAAGAAGGTAATTGGATGTACATTGCCTGACATTCCTGGTATTGGCCCATCAACATGCACGCATAGGATATTATTGAAAGATGGAGCAAAGCTAGTGAGACAGCCACAAAGGTGACTCAACCCTGTCATCTCAGATGTTGTCAAGAAGGAGATGACCAAGCTTCTACAAGCTGGAGTCATCTACCCCATTTTAGACAATCAGTGGGTCAGCCCCATCCATGTTGTTCCTAAAAAGACAGGCCTCACTGTAGTCAAGAATGGAAAAGACGAGCTGATTCCAACCAGGGTGTAAAACAGTTGGAGAGTATGCATCGACTGTAGAAGGCTAAATCAAGAAACCAGGAAAGACCACTTCCCCTTGCCTTTTATTGACTAGATACTTGAGCGCTTGGCAGGTAAGTCCCACTATTGCTTTCTTGATGGTTTTTCTGGTTACTTTCAAATTCATATTGCACCTGAGGACCAAGAGAAAACCACATTCACCTGCACCTTTGGCACTTTTGCCTATAGGAGGATGTCGTTTGGCCTATGCAATGCCCCTGGCACATTCCAGCAATGCATGCTTAGCATTTTTAGTGAATTTCTTGAAAACTACATAGAGGTGTTTATGGACAATTTTACTGTGTTAGGATCCTTCTTTGGTGCATGTTTATACAATCTGGAGAAAGTTTTGAATAAGTGCATCCAATCTAACCTTGTTCTTAATTTTGAGAAATGCCATTTCATGGTAGAACAAGGCATAGTTTTAGGGCACATCATTTCAAGTAAGGGCTTTGAAGTTGATCTTGCAAAGATTTCAGTTATTTCACAATTGCCTGACCCCTCTTCAATGCGAGAGGTTCATTCTTTTCTTGGCCATGCAAGGTTTTACATGCGCTTCATCCAGGACTTCAGTAAGAAAGCCCTTCCACTGTCCAACTTGCTATAAAAAGATGTTGATTTCATCTTCAGTGACGAATGAAAAAGAGGTTTTCGATTGCCTCAAGAAGGCCCTGACCACCACTCCGATCATTCAGGCGCTCGATTGGACGACCCTGCTCGAGCTGATGTGCGATGCATCCAATTATGCATTGGGGGCTCTTCTGGCTCAAAGGATTGACAAGTAGCCAAGGGTAATCTACTACGCCTCTAGAACATTGGATGTTGCCTAAGCAAACTACACCACAACAGAGAAGGAGCTTCTTGCGATTGTTTTTGCACTTGAAAAGTTTAGATTTTATCTGCTTGATTCTCCTGTTGTTTTGTTTATTGACCATGCAGCTCTTAAGTACCTGTTGAAGAAGGCAGAATCGAAGCCTCGACCGATTAGATGGATGCTTTGGCTCTAGGAATTTGATTTGGAGATCCATGATAGAGCGGAGCACAAAACTTGGTTACAGATCACTTGAGCATAATGGAGAGGTCTACTGATGATGCTTCACCGATCTGGGATGATTTTCTCGATGAGAGTTTGTTGACACTCTCTGCTTCTTTTCCCTCCCCATGGTTTGCTAACATTGTGAATTATTTTGTTGCTTCTGTTTTTCCTCCCCTAGCATCTATAGCTCAATGTGATAAATTTAAGAGCGATGTTAGGTTTTATATTTGGGATGACCCCTATTTGTGGAAGATATGCAGTGATGAGGTTACCAGGAGATGCATTCCGGACCATGAAATTGACTCGGTCCTCAAATTTTATCATTCATCTACACTTGGTGGTCATCTTGGCATACAGAGGACAACTTGCAAGGTGCTAGATTCTAGATTTTATTGACCCACCATCTTCAAGGATGCGTGAAGGATTTGTAGCATATGTGAGCAATGTCAACGAGTAGGAGAAGCCATTTCTTGGAGACAACAGATGCCTCAACAACCCATGTTATTTTGTGATGTCTTCAATGTCTAGGGTATAGATTTCATGGGCTCTTTCCCTGTCTCTTTTGGTTTCACTTACATCTTGCTTGTTGTTGATTATGTTTCAAAATGGGTGGAAGCTAAAGCCACTATGACTAACGATGCTCGAGTTGTTATAGACTTTGTCAGGTCTCACATATTCTGCTAGTTTGGAATTCCTAGAGCTATCATGAGTGACCAGTGCATCCATTTCTGCAATAGGTCCATGGGGGCTTTGCTTTGAAAGTACGGGGTTGTGCATAAGATTTCTACACCATATCACCAGAGACTAATGGGCAAACCGAGATCTCAAACAGAGAGATTAAGCAGATCTTCAAGAAGATTATGTAGCCCAATAGGAAGGATTGGAGTAAAAAACTTGAGGACGCTCTTTGGGCTCACAAGACTGCTTACAAGGCACCAATAGGGTTGTCTCCTTATCGGGTCGTCTTTGGTAAGCCATGCCACCTTCTTGTGGAAATAGAGCACCGAGCCTACTAGGCTGTCAAATCATGCAACTTCTCACATGATCAAGCTGAGGAGGAAAGGAAGCTGTAGTTGAACAAGTTAGATGAGATCCGTCTAGAGGAATATCAAAACTCTATGTTCTATAAAGAGAAGACCAAGAGATTCCATGATAGCTGCATAGCTAGAAAGGAGTTTGTTGTCAGTCAACAAGTGTTATTGTATAACTCAAGACTTGGACACATAGGTGGTAAATTATGGTCAAAGTGGATTGGTCCTTTTGTGGTTACTAATGTTTATCCTTATGCAAATGAGATCAAGAGCCAATCCACCGATAGGAGCTTCAAAGTGAATGGGCATCGTCTGAAGCCATTCCTCAACAACCCTGCCTTTGTGGATACTGTTGTAGAGGAGACTTCCCTGCTTGACCCTACTTCTGTTTCACCATGATTCATGGAGTTTTCTTTCTCCTTCCTTACTTTTATTGCACTTGTCCAGATCCATCTGCTGATGTTTGATTGTTTGATATTGTGCTTGAGTCAAATTGAGACAATGTGTAGTTTAACTATGGGGGGAGTCTGTCTGTTGTTATTTCCTTTTGTTTGTTTCCTTTTTGTTAATTTGTGTTAAGTTTTTGTTTTTTGTTTGGGACACTCACTTCACTTTTGGAGGATGAGTTGTTGGTTGTTCTATGGACTGATATCCTTGCTTTCCCCTTGCATGTCAAGTTGCTTTTGAATTGTTTTACCCTATGTGAGGATTTGAGCCACTCTCTGTTCTTTGTTGTGTGATATATGTCTCTTGAATGCTTGAACAATGGCCTTGGCTTGACTTGTTCTAATGTTTTTCTTATTCACATGCATATTTGGATATGATTTAGGCAATTGTGTTCTGTGAGCCTATAGACAGATGAGCCTACCTTGAACTATTTCCTTTGATAATCCCTTTTTGAGCTTGCATACCCCTTTTCATTGATTTATAGCTCATTACAAGCCCTTAGCCTGAAAAACCATGATTCTTCCTACCTTAGGAAATTTTGGAGCTTTGGAATTATTTTGGGAATGAGTGCTCAATTAGTGTGGTCGCGCTCAATAAGTGTGGTTGTGCACACACTTGTTATTGGTTCTTGGAATTGCTTATTTGTATACCCAAGTGGGATTTCAAAATTGTTGTTTCTCTGCATGTTCTTTGTATAAAAAAAAGGAAAGAGAAAACAAAGGGAAAAGAAATAAAGAGAAAACAAAGAGAAAAGAAATAAAAAGAAAACAAAGAAAAGAAATAAAAGGAGTTTGGATTTGAGCATTGTGTGAGAACCAAATTTGGAAGTGTTGGCGTTTGGGATTACTTTCATGTTTGATTGTGACTTATTCCCCATTGCTCGTCTGTTTCCTTTGTTGCTTAGCTACTTATCCATATGTTCCACACCTTGACCTCAACCCCATTACAACCTTGAAAAGTCCTTTTGATCTTGACCTGCATGTGTTTTGGTTTGGTTGTTGGTTCTAAAGGCTTTCCAAGTCTGTTTGATGTTCGTTTTTCAGGGGTGCTTTGAGAGTAAACAGTAGCCTAGAGATTTGAGTGATACAGTGCATATTTTGTGAGGTTATGTTGCTTTCAATTCTCTCTTTGAGTTGAACTAAGTACTTGACATGTTTTGAATTGCTTGGATGATGTTCATAGATACCTTGCAACTTTGAATCCTTCTGTGTTGGATGTGTTTCCATTTGTTTGTTTCGAGTCTGTTTGTCTTGTGTCTCTTTTTGTCTCTCTTGTTATGTTTGTGATGTTCTTGCTTTGCTTTACTCTTTAATTTTGCTCAGGAGTGCAAAAGGGAAAGTGTGGTCGATTTTGATGAGTCATTATTTTCCTCCATTCCACTAGCCTTTGTGTACCCATTTGATAGTTGTTCAGTGCTTAATTGATTATCTTTCGTGTGTTTTCATCTGTTGGGCTTTATTGGGCCACTATTCCGAATTTGGGTTAATTTCACATTATTTGGCCTAATTTTCGTTTTTAATTATTTTTAGATATTTGGGTGAAGAAATATTGAAGCTTGGACATTAATATTCAGATGAAGTTAATGGAGGCCCAATAGTGGCATTTTTTTAATTCTACACCCAATAATGGCATTTTTGTAAATAGTAGTGGCAAAGTTGATTTGACCACGAGAGTTTAGGTCTTTAGCATGACTAGTCGCATTTCATCTCTTCCAACCTCCATTTTCATGTTTTCAAGCTTTGGTGGGTGTCCATGGAGGTGCTCCTTTCGTTTTTCATGTTTTTGCATTAGTTTTTACCGTTTTTATGCACATTTGACAGCTCCCAATGTGGGTTTTACATTTTGAATTCATTTGCTAGCTTGGGCATCTCATTTTTGTGAATTGTATTGACTTGGAACAACATCCATTGATGAAGTTTTCAGTTTTTATATGATAGTAGTGATTTTTGTTCATTCAAAGCTTTAAAATTCTCTTTTGCTCTTGAATTTGCGTTTGAATAATTTGTAAGTTAGGGTTTGATGCCCCGTTTTTGTGAATCCCGTTTTGAAGGGCTTGTATGCTCCATTTCCATGTCTAGCTAAGCTTTTTGCATTAATTCCTTGACGAAATTGAAATGAAACCATGAGATTGTTGGTCGTTTTTGGATTGTATTCGGAATTGCATCTGTTTCAAATTGCGTTTTGATGATAAATACATTTTTGATGCATTCTTAATCTCAAATTCATGTTTTGTGCACATTAATGACTCATATTCATGCTTAATGGTTATGGGTTCTATCACAACTTGCTTCAATTTGTGGGTGTTAACTGCATGAAATTTGTTATGCTTAATGACATAATGAACCCATGGTAATTTTCGGTTAGTTGACTACATAAGGTTCATGAGAGCAAATTCGAATATAACATGTAATTTGGTAATCTATGATTGGTGAACTTTCAATTGAATCAAGGAATCATTGCGTTTTTATATAACTGATAAATTTCTCTACAATTTTGTGAATTAAATTTTGTGCGAATCTATTAAACCCTACCTATGTTATAGTGTTGTGCTTAAATATGGAAATTAAGCTTTGGACAAAAATATTGGTTGTTGGGAGACGACTTAGTTCAACTTTCACATACTGCATTTAAGTTGTTTTAATTTGGTGGGCTACGACCTCTATCAGCGCTTGATCCAACAATTGGTATTAGATCTTGCCTTGACAGTTTTTCAAAATTTTCAAAAATGGTTGGACAAAATCAAACTTTTGCTGAGGGTGCGTCTATTAATAGACCTTCGCTTTTTACTGGTGAAAATTACGCCTTCTAGAAAGTTAGAATGCAAATATTTTTGGAATCTGTTAAATGATTTGTTCGTTCCTGTTAATGTTGTTAATGATGGGCAAGAACCAAAGCCCTTTTCATAATGGACTGTAAATAAAAATAGACGGGCTCAATATGATGTTCAGGCTAGAAATATTATTTCATCTACTTTGACCCTTGATGAATTTTATAGGATTTTAGTTTGCACTAGTGTACATGAGATATGGGAAATTTTGCGAGTGACTCATGAAGGAACAAATGATGTAAAAAGGGCACGCAAGAACTCCTTGATCCAATTAGAAACCATCTATGATGTGTAGAAACGATTCACACACATCGTCAATCATCTCACGGGTTTAGGTAAAACTTTGACACTAATGAATTAAACATAAAAATTCTTAAATCTTTGAACAAGACTTGGCAGCCAAAGGTGACGACCATCACGGAGTCACAAAATCTTGCAAAGATGATAATGGTTGCTCTATTTGGAAAGCTGAGGGAGCACGAGCTTGAACTGGATAGATTAAATGAAGAAAAATATCTAGGAAGAAACAAAAGTATTGCCTTTAAGTTTGAGGTCATCAAAGGCAAAAAACACAAAGAAGAAGAAGATTATGATGATGATGAGAATTTGAGTCTTATGATTAAAAAAATTACAAAATTCATGAAGGCCAAAGGTAAAAATCAATTCAAGAGCAATAAGAAGGAGAATCAAGGATCATCCTCAAATTTCAAGTGCTATGGATGTGGAGAAACTGGACATGTCAAGGCAGATTGCCCAAATTCAAAGAAAAGTGAAGAAAGAAAGGGTAGAATTTTTTTTTAAGAAAACGGCATACATAGCATCGGAAGATAATGCCTCAAGTACATCGAGCTCCAGTGATTCTGATGAGGAAGAAGCAAAATTTTGCTTGATGGATAATCATGACCTCTCTAACAACGAGGTAAGTTCTACTTGCAATGAAAATGATATGATGATCTTTATGAAGCATTTCAACTATTTCTTGTTAAATATAGCAAATTAGATACTGCTCATAGGAAATTAAAATCGGAGTTTAAAGAGTTAAAAAATAAACTTGAAAAATCTCTCTTGAAGAAGAAGTTTTAAAAAATAAAATTTTAATTTTAGAAAACAATGAAAAAGAAATTTTTGAATGTGTTTCTTGTAAAAGTTAGATGTTTGATATATGTATTTTGGAAAAACAACTTGAAGATGTGTTAGAAAATAAAAATTCTAAAAAACCTGCTCTTAAGAAAAATCCAAATAAAAACAAGTATGCTTATAATTATAATATGAAAAATAAATCTAAAAGAACTCGCAGAGTCTAGGTAGAAAAAGGAATTGCTTATTATATGAATGCATGTGTTGCTACTTGTTTTTATTGCATGAAAAAAGGGCCATACTTCAAATAAGTGCAATATTAAGCATTTTGGTGTTCCAAATGGGAAGTATTCTTGGGTGCCTGTTGTTAGGTAATTATTTTTCTCTAACCCCAATGACCTAAACGAGTTGTTGGGGACCTAAAGAAATTGCTTCCTTATTTTGCAAATAACTTCTAAATCCAGGAAATTAATGTGGTATTTTGACACTAGTTGTTCAAGGCACATGACTGGAGATAAAAGGAAGTTTAAGAATTTTAAAAGAAAGGAACAAAGATTCGTTACATATGGGGATAACAACAAAGGAAAAATACTTGGAACTGGTGATGTTGGTGGAGGAAATACCTTGGAGATCAAGGATGTGCTATTTGTGGAAGGATTAAAGCATAATCTTCTCAATATAAGTCAACTATGTGATAATGGACTCAAAGTCATCTTTGAGAGTGACTACTAAACCATTCATCAAAAGGACTCTAAGGAAGTAGCCCGAAAAGGTATGAAACGTAATAACATCTACTTGATTAGTTGTTAAAGAAGAAAATCCATGGTTGTGGCATAAACGAGCTGCTCATATTCATATGCAACATCTAAACAAGCTAATATCTAAAGAATTAGTAGGTGGTTTTCCAAAAATAAAGTTTGAAAAAGCTAAACTATGTGTTGCATGTCAAAAAGGAAAACAAATAAAATCATCATTTTATTCAAAAAATGTTATTTCTACTACAAAGCCATTAGAACTTTTGCATATGGATTTATTTGGTCCTTCTAGGATAAAAAGCTTTGGGGGAAATTACTATGCTCTTGTTATTGTTGATGATTACTGAAGATATACTTGGACCTTCTTTCTCACAAAAAAGTGAGGCTTTTAAAGCCTTTAAAAAATTTTCAAAAATGATTCAAAATGAAAAGGATTTGCAAATTAAAGTTTTGAGAAGTGATCATGGAGGGGAATTTTAAAATGAATTGTTTGAATTTTTGTGTGAAGAAAATGGGATTATGCATAATTTTTCTTCACCTAGAACTCCTCAACGAAATAGAGTTGTAGAAAGGAAAAATAAATCCTTAGGGGAACTAGCTCGCACAATGTTGAACGAATATGAGTGCCTAAATATTTTTGGCTGATGTTGTGAGCACGGTGTGTTATGTATTGAATAGAATGCACAATCTTGTGACCACAACCATTTAACTAGCTCGCACAATGTTAAAAGTTATTTTCTAAATGGATTTACAAAAGAAGATGTGTATGTTGAGCAGCCTCCTGGTTTTGAAGATTATAAATTTCCTAATCACATTTATAAATTAAAAAAAAAAGCATTTTATGGATTAAAACAAGCACCTAGATCTTGGTATGAATGATTAAGCACATTTTTGTTAGAAAATGATTTTAAGAGAGGGAAATTTTATCTATCTTTGTTTATCAAAAGAGTAGGTGAACATATTCTGTTAGTTCAAATTTATGTAGATGACATAATTTTGGGATCTACCAATAATTCTTCGTGTGAAGGATTTACAAGTATAATGCAGGGAGAGTTTGAAATGTCAATGATGAGTGAATTGACTTTCTTTTTGGGTTTGCAAATTAAGCAAATGAAAAATGGAATTTTCATATCACAGTCCAAGTACTATAAAGAGGTATTTAAGAAATTTGGAATGGATAATATTAAGGAAGCAAGTACTCCCATGAGGTATTTAGATAAAGATGAATCAGGTACAGAAGTAAATCAAACCATGTTTAGAGGCATGATAGGTTCCCTGTTATATCTTACTGCAAGTAGGCCTGATATTATGCAAGTTATATGTGTATGTGCTCATTTTCAAGCTAATCCAAAAACATCACATCTTACTACTATAAAAAGAATTTTAAAATATTTAAAAGGAACTGCTTGTTTTGGGCTTTGGTATCCATTAAGTGCCTCTCCTAGAATAATGGATTATCTTGACCCCTGTCCAAATTACTAAAGTATGTTCTAGAATAATCGATTATAATTTACAATAATTGATTATTTACTAATCCAATTCTTTTCTGGGATTCAAACCTTGAAACAATAATCGATTATCACCAAAGATAAACGATTATTATGCAAAGTTGGGGGAAATTTTTTCGAAAACTAGTCGTTGTAACAAGTAGATTTGCCTTGATTTCTTCAATATGACTGTTGGTAAACATCTTCCTAAAAATTCTCGCCCCCAATTTCAACTATTCACTCGAAAAAATTGGCAAATCTCTATTTGCCCTCTTCTGAACCCTAAACTTTCATCCAACTCCCTCTCTCTCTCTCTCTCTCTCAAATTTCAGTGTTATTCACAATGGCAGAATCATCCGGCAGAAAAATTCCCACCCATCGATGTACTACTCCACGCTCAAATAAGCCTTCTCCATGAATGGCTTCAATTGACGTATGGGATTTTAAATCATGTGCCCATCAAATGGTCAAGCTTAATCCTTGATACTATGCTAAAAGCCAAAAGGTATCCACAATATCCTCTACCATATTCTCTCCTGATCTCAAGGATTTGTGAATATAAAGGAGTCGACACAACTGGGGAGCTTTGTAAAAGAACAATTTGTGCAAATGAAATCTCTGACAGCTATTTCAAACAGTTAAAACTTGTTCCTCTTGGTGATGTATATATCCATAAATATGATATGCCAAATCATGAAGCTAAAGATGAAGAACTCCCTCCTTCTGATCCTATACCCTCTACTGCACAAAATGTTGGATCTTCCAGTGGTGCTGGATCATCTTTCTCTTTAGAAGACAACATATTGACCATGAATAAAAGGCTAGAAGAATTATTTCTTCTCTCTAATTCGTGTCATGAAGAAGTTGTTGGACTAATTAGGGGGTAGATACTAGAATTTCAAATATAGAAAATAGGTTTGGTGAGGAATTCACTCATGTAGATGAAGATGATGAAACTGATGACATGAATGCAGAATTTTAGGGGGAAAATTTCTATTTCTTGTTTTATGATTTGCCACTATTTGTACTTTCCCTTTTAAATATAATTATGAATGATTAAGCACATCATTTTCTTCTTGTGGTATGATGATTATTTGATTTAGGGGGAGTTTTATAGCATTTTCTATAATGATCAAAAAAGGGGGAGAAAAGTTTAAAGAAAACATATACCAATTGTTGGATCGAGTGCTTACCACTTGGCCAACACTTATAGCTTTTAGTCAAGGCACAACTCTTTCTACTTAAGAGCGTATGAGCCTAAGCTCCATGATTCGATTGTGACTCAGTCCACTCGGCCTCTGCAACGGGACAATTGATGCCACCCGCAACAATCTCCCCCTCAACAATTACCCATTGGGAATCGAACTCGTGACCTTGGCTCTGATACTAATTGTTGAAAACATGAGGCGAAATAATTAGCGTTTGGACAAAAACCAAGAGGTGGGTGAATTGGTTTTAATATTAAATTAAACGGTAAAAGTTTGGAAAAATTTTAAAGTATTAATTTTAATATTAAAACCAATTCACCCCCTCTTGGTTGTTGTCCAAACGCTAATCATTTCGCTGAACGTTTTCAACAGATGTAGTTTCATTGATAAATCGTAGGTAAATGACGAATCATATTTTCATAGGTAAAATTACCTACCAGCTAATTAGCTACAAAATATTCTTCGTAGGTAATTTGTATATAACATCAAGTTAACTACGAAAATTTCCCATTACCTACAAATTACTAATGAAGGTAATTCCCATATTTTTTCTAGCGTACTAACAAAGTTGTAATTTATTTGAGTTATTTCCTAGGCACAATAGCAAGGAATTCAAATTTTTGTACATTGATTTGTACAAATTTCAAAGCTTTGCTCAAAGATAATGATAACAAGGCTGATATATGGGGTTTTGTTTAGTTATGAAAAATAAACTTATATTATTTGTTGATCAAATATCTATGAAAATGCATTCATGTTAGTGTTCTTTTTCTTAGGAAAAGTTCATTATTTGTTGTAAAGGGGAGAAAGTTGTTTTTAATCGTATAAATGATGCATGGAGACGTTACAAGATGATTGTCAAGAGACGACACTATTCAAAGTATCGCCCAAAAAAATATCCTTCATTCATTTCTAAAGCTCATTTCAAGCAATTGGTGAAATATTGGAACACTAGTACTATCCAAGTAAAGTTATTTCATGTCTTATTTTCCCATTATCATAATGTAGAACATTAGTGAGAAAAACACTACAAATTGAGCTAAGCAAAAGTACAACCATCGTATTGAACATGGCCAATTTTTCTAG
The DNA here is from genome assembly GCF_004118075.2 of Vigna unguiculata. Lineage (NCBI taxonomy): Eukaryota > Viridiplantae > Streptophyta > Magnoliopsida > Fabales > Fabaceae > Vigna > Vigna unguiculata. The sequence goes on along the minus strand of NC_040288.1, from coordinate 9,913,590 downwards.
AATTCATGCTAAATTGGTAATATATTTCTAATTGTGTCTTCATATGTTATATGTACTACAAAAAGATGTACCCAAAAAGATGTAGGAGAAAAAGTTACACAAGCTAAAATGTTTATTACAACTTGTCAATGTCAAGAAAGCTAGAAAGAAAAAGAAATAGATGAAGAAAAAAATAATGCTATAATAAGTTTATAATTATTTATAACTATATATAAATCTATCTTTTTAATCATTGACATTGATTTATTTTTCTTAGATTAAGCTTCAAGGTTCCATTCAAAACTCAAGTGACTTTGTAGAACAAGCATTTGAATCATTGTTTGGAAAAGAAAAGCCTGGGACAGTACGTTGTTATGGAAAGATTATGACACAATCAACACTTATGAAAAATGAAGAAATTGATGCTATCAAGATAGAATATGAAGATAAAATGACTCACATGACAAAGGAAATTCAGGGTCTAAAGGCAATGGTAACATTTATAGCAAAGCAACAAAATCCAAATTTAGATGATGTTGACCTAAACAATATGATGGAACACATTTTAGGTAAAGAAAGTAGTGCAATGAGGCTACATTCTTCTGCATCAAACCATGATCCTTTGAATGAGCAAGTATATATGATTGAAAATTGTCTAGTGGACTTTCAAATATATGTAGCTAAAAAGTGGTGTCTGTTAGTGCTTAGAATTTAAAAACTATTCAATGATAGGAGAATATGAGTTATTCGAATATTGTGGTTTTTAGTTGTTTTAGTAACTTGACATTGGGGCATCTTTATTGTTCTTATATATAACATGTTGAAAAATTTTGACTATATTTTAATCTTGTTTAATGCTACAAGATCATGAAGATGATGAAGACAATGAAGACAATATTTTAGTTAATGAAGTTACAATCATGTAGTAAAGAAATAATTCTACATATGTAGGTTTTTTACTTTTTAGTTTTAACTTTGATAACTTAATACTTAATTAGTAATGACTTCATGACAATTATTTTAGTTATTTTAGTTATGTACTTTGAATTCTTATAATCTTCAAATATTTGTTTCAATTATATAGATTTTGTCTACAATAATTTAAATGTTGTTTCCACTTAGTGTTATATGGTTTCTTGTTGTCTAATGTTGCAATTTGAGGATATATATATATATATATATATATATATATATATATATATATATATATATATATATATCCATCTTTGAGTCTTGCATAAGCAATTTATACAAAATTCAAAAAACTTATTTTACATAAAATAACAATTTAGTAAATATGGTCTAAAATCAAAAGCAATACATATATTAGTGTGGTCTAAAGCATAAAACAATAGTTTAATAAATGTGGTCTAAAATAGGTTGAAAACCACAGGTGGAAAACCATGGCCATTCCTAATATTTTATTCCACGGTTTGAAAAATATGGTCATATAAAATCCGTGACTTATTACATAGGGTCACAACAACCTAGTTTACACATGGAAAACTATAGCCTAAAGTTGAGGCCACAAGTTTCATGCTTTTTATGCTACAATTTTATCCTATAGCATAAAGTGATTTTTGTGTTAGTGACACAATCTACCAAGATTACTCTTTCAAAAAGTATAAAAGCTACATCAAGACTCTTGAATCCCATAAGAATCTAAACAAAACATAGCAAGACTCCTACTTGCAGACCTAGAATCCCATCACGCAACACATAGAAACTTAAGAATGATCAAACCTTGGTGATAGCTCTCCCTATCCAACCAAATCTCTTTCTCCAAGTCTCTACGCCAAGCAAAATGCTCAAAGTATTCACATTGATTTCGCGCTCAAAATGAAAATTGTTACAAATCACTTTAAAAAACCAGACTTTATAGTTTGCCTGTTTGCACATTCAACTGATTGATTTATTTGTTCAATCTGTTGATTTCATTTGACCTAAGTGAAATTAGTTGATTGAAAGTTAATTTCGCTGATTGAATATGTTAATAACAAAACTATAGAAGCTAGCCAATTAATCTATTAAAAACCCCATTTAAAAGACTAAAAGACTGCAACTAAACACAGTATCTTCATCAAATCTCTCCTTATCAAGTCACTATACAATATCTTCATCAAATCTCTAAGCATCAAAGTCATTTGTGTTAATATTTATGCTAGGATTATCACCTTGAGGACAAGTTAGGTTTTCCACAGGTGGGTATTGATAGAAATTTCAAGCCCATCACTTTGTAGTCTAGCACATATACTCATGAGGAGGCCCATGCAAAATTCAATGAAGAGCCCAAAGAAAGGGTTTAAGAAAGACCTAGAAGAGTCAACAAATGACCTTTATAATTACCTGATTTTATCGTTTAAATAAATCAAGTGATGTGTCCCAATTTTATAGAGTTGCCAGAGGTTTTTATGCAATATCATAAAAGTCTATATTTAAGTAAGAATAAGAGAAAAATTGTGGATTCACTAGTGCAAAAAACAGTTTTTACATTGAGTTATTATATCAGTTCTAATAGACCGAATATAATAACAGTGAAATGGCAGTTTCATATAATTAAAAGTTTTTCTATACTAGTTCAAGGTAGAATAGGTATAGAAAGTAACACGATGGCAAACTTGTAATAATTCACAATTATTTCCTACACTTGTTAGAGGCTAAATTGGTATAGAAAAAAGAAAATTTTAATTTTTTATATTCAAAATGAATTTTCCTATACCTTCCAAAGCTTCTCTCTTCTATTTGCCTTCATTCTCGTTCTCTCTTGTGCTCTCACGTTCTCCTCCCTACACTCACCTTCATCTTCATTCTCTCTTGCGTTTGTCCTCAATTCATTTGCATTCACCTATAGTTCTCGTCGTCATCGGTGTGTTCTAGTGGCTTTGCTCATCATCTTGTTTGGTGGATCTCGTGCTCTAGATTGGTGTCATGGTTATCGTGCTCTGGTTCCTCTCACGTTGTCGTTCCCATTACTCGCTCTTCATTGGTAGAGGTCGTTCCCCTTGTTTAGGGTTTTGTTGAAGTATAGTATAGATAAGCTTCGTGGCTCATGGTTTCCCGTGTTATTGATGGTGGCAAATCTGCTTTAGGCATAATGGAGCTCGCATTCTGTATAGTTACGGTGGAAGTGCGGTACAACATTTTTTTGTGATGCTTGTGATACAGATCTGTATGAAGTGGAACTATTTCGCATTGGTGAAGTCGCTCCCACTCCGGTTGTTAATGTTCAGAGAATATGACGATAATGATGACTTATGTTTTGAAAATGCCGATTGCAAAAGAAACCTAACAAGTTGTTCTTTTGCGTGTGAGAAAGGAAGAAGAAGAAGAAGAAGAAAAATGCGATTTGTGAGGAAGTAGTTTCGATTTGGAGAGAAGAGAGTTTGAACCGATGCTGGACAAGGGAATCAGGGAAGGACTAGATAAAATCATGGAAGATGTTGATTGTGGTTTCTATATTGGTTGTTATTTAATCAATATAGAAGGTTGAAAGTTTTCTATACCCTTGTTTCTATACCGGTTCTAAAACTAGCTCTACAAAAAAATTGATTTTTTTTACGCACAAAATTCGTATGTATTGCATAAAATTTATATGTAATGAGATATTACGCACGAATTACATACGAAAAGAAATTCGTATATAAAATAGACGTCGATGACCTTACATACATAATTATTCATAGGTAATGAAATCTATAGAAAATTACATAAAAATTATTTCGTATGTCATTCTAAGTGAATTACATACGAAATAATCTGTATGTAAGTCATATACGAAATAATTCATAGGTAATTTACCCATAATAGATACTTGCACTACTGTAACAAGTCCTATTAATGATGGCTATTGGAAGCCTATTAAGACAACTCAAAAGTCGTCGTTGATACCACCATCATTAAAAGTAACTCCTAATAACGGCGGTCTAAAAACATCGTCGTCAATGTGACATTATTCGACGACGCTTCAAAAGTCGTCGTGGAAATGGCTTTTTCTTCGAAGCAGGATGAGATTTTGTTATTAGCCGTCGTGGAAGTTTCAAAATTAACGACAGTCTTGGTAAGAACCGTTGTTAATTTTGTTTTTTTTTTAAGTCAGGCTTGTTTTATTTATTAACACCAACCTGGAAGTCAAAAAAACATTCAACACAATTGCAATATAAACAAAAAGTGCCAACAGAGTTTCAATCCAGACAATTTTAACAAAGTTACAAATAACTTATCATATGATAAAATAAGTTAAGCTTCTAAGTCTCCCTAAACCTAACTTTCACTAACTCTAGATAGAAAGTATTTCGCCCAGGTTTGTTGAACATAAGTTATTGCTCTTGAATCCATCAAACTTGAGTCATTGAATTTATGCAAAAGTGTAACAGAATTATTAGCAATACATATATAAATTAGTTCAAGATAAAATTGGTACATGAAATAGGTTAGTATATTACCTCATCCCAACCACTTTCATAGTTGCCTTGAATAATGGCTGCCATCCGTTGCATCTCATAATAGCCACACTCAAAGCTCCCAGTTTGTTTATTACACTACACTTATAGTAATTTTATTTAATTATAAATACATATGACAATACTAAAGTAAATGAATGACCCTTTTAGGATTGGCAGTCGATCTACCACTCAATATACTTTGTCCATTAAAAGCATTAGAGTTAAAATTATCAATGTTAGAAAACATGACACTATATATATTCAAGATTAAAGTGTAAATGAAGGGATTTATTGAAAAAGACTTACGTATCAATTATGCTCTTCATATAGGGGGGAGGAGGTCTATGACAAGAGCAAAACCATAAAGCAGTACGCTCTAGCACTGATACAACAAGAAGTTGCCAATGACAACTGCAATGAAAATTAATTTAAATACATCAACATTTATTATTACAAAATTTAGACCTTGTGAAATTAAAGATAAGGATATAGTTACCTACCTATACTATATATGGAGCAATAAAAATCTTCTTATTTCGTTGCATTATTGAATTCTGGATGTATTTTTTTTCCAGGGTTTCTGTTACCCATTGGAGTCATGAAATGAGGGTCTATAAACTCATATATGTCATCCTTTCCCGCTTCCACACTCAAACCATGCAAGTACCTAATTTGACAATGAAAACACATAATTAATATCTCAGAAGGAAATGCTTAAAAAATGATTCACTTACATCATCCATAATTGCACAATAGACACATTTAAGTCCATTGTGCCTGATATGATCTCCATCAAATCAATTTTATATATATACAACGCCAACTCGCTTTCTCTGCCAAAAACAATGGCATTCCAAGGAATCGAAATTGCATATGTAGTCATGCTTGCAATATATTCCACTAATGCTGCTATTGGATCCTCATAATTTTTTGACACATGCAACTCTGGTTCATCTTGCTACACACAAAAACAAGCATAATATTAGTTAGGATAATATATATATATATATATAGTACATATGTAAAAATATTATTGCATATACAAACCAATTTGATGTGTGGTGTCATCCTCACAAGATGTTTCGGCCAGGCGATGAAAGTTCCAACTACTTGTGATACAATACCAACCTCTGATGTCGATATAGAAATTGGAGCATCACCATAACATACTGTCTCCACCATAACCTTAAATAAGTGAGAGGGTAGACATTGACCATGTAACATGCACCAGTGCAGTAAGGGCTTTTGGCCCCGGTTGTTTTTGTTATTCTGCTTCGGTTTTAGAACCGAGGCATATTGGGGTGCGGTAAAAAGGAGATGACTTTTGGCCTCGGGTGTTAACCGAAGCCATAGATTCACAAAATTTTTAATTAATTTGGCCTCGGTTATGGTAAGAACCGAGGCCATAGGGAACAATTTTTTTAAATACCACTGCATTTTTTATCATCACTGACCGCACACAGCAACATATTTCCCAATCACACATTCAAATCAGAAACAGAGAGAAAAATTATTTAAGTAATGAATGTGCAGATACATATTCCCCAAACAACATATTCCCCAAACACCAGCGGCATGGACACACCCAAACAACCTAATTCGAATTCTGCAATCTTCAAGCTACTTATTTAAGTAATGAATGTGCAAAGAAAAATTAAATGATCAGATGATGCGGCGGCAAAAGGTAATCGATCACCCACGGAGAGCTTGCAAATCTCGATCCTTGAATCTGGTGCAAGGTACTTGTTAAGCTCCAACACATAGCTGCGAAGAGGCTTAAGGTAATCCATCAACGGTGCATCAGGAGGCACAACCACATATCCACCATAACCACCACCCCCACCAGAGCCACCGCCTCCGCCGCCAGCTGCTCCACCTCCATATCCTCCACCTGATCCTCCACCACTACCATATCCACCTCCAGAAGCTCCGCCAGGGCCGGCACCACCCCCTCCACCGCCACCACTTCCACCACCACCTCCATATCCACCACCATGCTCTCCACCATATCCACCTCCCGATCCAGCTCCTTCGCCACCCCCATACCCCCCACCAGCACCTCCTGCACCACCTCCGCCGCCGCCTCCTCTGCCACCTCCGCCTCCTCCACCATAACCACCCCCAGGACCTCCACCCCCGCCGTACCCTTCACCACCTCCTTTTCCGGCTCCTCCTCCATATCCGCCACCTGCAACACCGCCAGAGCCTCCACCGCCTCCACTCCCTCCCCCACCACCATGGCCACCGCCAGCTGCTCCATATCCCCCACCTGCACCTTCACCTCCACCAGCTCCTCCTCCATAACCACCTACGCCATGCGCTCCAGCGCCTCCGTATCCTCCACCTCCACTTGAACCTCCATCTGACAGTCCCGTCTCGCGCAGGTGAGGAGACGAGGAAGAAATTTGTGGTTGTCCAACACCGTCTTCGTCCCAGATCTGGTTAGCACTACTTCTGCTTCCCGACCTTGGTCCAACATCGCCAACGTGCCCAGATCTGCCAACGTTTGAGCCCCCTGGTTTCAGCCCCTCCTCTACTCTACATTTCAGCCCCTTTTCAACAAACCCTAAAAGCTACACATAAAATTTAATCAAGGAAACAGGAAATGGAGGTGGAGGAAATTGAGGTGCAGCGAACCAGCATCGAGGGGTTCACATTTTGGCACCGGTCATCTGTCACCCGAGGCCAAATATGTGAGTTTTTGGCTTCGATTCTTCGCAACCGAGGCATATGCTAGCTTTTGGCACCGATTTTTTATCAACCGAAGCATAAAACCATTTTTGGCTTCGGGTGTTTTGTGAACCGAGGCATAAAAGTTGGGTGGAATTTCAAAAATGCCACCGCGCCATTATATGCTTCAGTTTTTTGATAACCGAGGCATATAAGGCGAGTTAAAAACAATAATTTGCACTAGTGATGGTTGAACCTTCAAAGCACTTCCCATGGGCTACCAACTGAGGTGGAGATACACAATCTACCAATGTGTGCAACTCACATTGGGAACTAAAGCCAATGTCACCCCTTGTTTCAGCTGCAACTGAACAACTTCCTTTTGTACTAACTCTGACAACACCAAGAGAAAGGTCATGTTCTCCTGAAGTGGGGAACTTTTGCGAGAGCAGTAAAGTTTCTAGTCGTTTGTCAAATGCATCCATCATCGCTTGCCACTCTAATCTCATCTCTTGACGCTCTTGCCTAATCTGCTCCCGTTCTTGTCTCATCTCCTCTCGTAGTTGCTCTACCAAGTCAGCTTTCATTTTCTACAAGGCTTCCTCTGTATTAACATTAAATGGTGAATGGGATTGACGATGCGATGACCCTCCAAATTTACTTTGAATCCCCACTTTGTATCTAGTGGTACGAACACGTCCAGGGTGTTCAGGTCGTCTAAGAGCAGTACTAAGAATATCCTCTCGACCATGAGGATTGAAGGCACCCTGGGTCTATTGTTCAACTAGAGAATCCTACAATAGGGAATATATAATTAAAATATTTTCCTTGCAATAATAAGTTTAAAGTTAAAACATAGAAACAAAATTACTCATAATCCGCTCAGCAACCCGTTGTGATTCATCTGAAGTCCATGTTCCTGATTTTCTTAGACGAGCCTGCTTCCATTTCTCGTGCCTAGATGGTGGGGATGGAGGTTCAATGGAATCTGCACTACCATCGTCATCACCTGAACCACCACGTGCCTTCATCTTTTCACTAACCATCTTCTGTTCTAGCTTTTGATAGTCACCACGAGAAAGCAAGTGTGGAGTCTCATTATGTGCTTGTATGTCTTGTGCTCTTTTCTGAACTCCATATGAACATTTTAATGAAATTAATTTAGTATTTAGTAGAACATGGAATAAAATAGATACAAATGATAATACTAACCTCCCATTTTTCACTTTCTCGAATTTGTACGAATTGTTGCCAAGTTTCTTCAGCAATGCAAGTATACTTGGGCCAAGGACTTTCTCCTTTTCTTGCACCATACACATAGACTGATGTGAATTTTGATTTAAATTGACGCCATTTGATGGCAACCGAAGACAAAATCTTTGACTTCAGCGTCTTCACATTAGGGATATCAAAAACCATCTACATATATATGGAAAAAAATATATATTAGAACATATAATATTTCATAAAGATTTTAAAATGTACAAAATTAATTACCATAATATCCTCCCAAATGATGTTTCTCTCATGCTCGGTGACATGATCCCAAGATTGTGCCAATATAGAAATCTTCTCCCGAGTCACTATACTGAGATAGGTGTGAAATATCTCTGCATTAGGCCCAGTTGCCCTACCAGTGTGGACATCGACATCCACCGGTGTCTTCTTGCCACTAGCTAACTTCTTAAGGAGGACTTTAATCTAGTAGCTCCTCTGCCAGATCTCTTTGGAGGGCCTTCATCGGAAGACATTTTCTTGTTTTAAAAAGAAAATGACAAACATTAATAACATTACTTATAAATAAAGGCAATAAATTTAATGACAACAAAATTTACAATAAATCGTACATATATATATATATATATATATATATATATATATATATATTCCTTCGTCATGATCTTTTTGAGTTGCAAGTACATCATCTATGATATCATCACAATGTTTGTTAATCATTGTTGATGTAAATGATTGAAGCTCGTAACATTCAATGGCTTGCTCATGTTCATTGTTGGTCTCCTTTTTATCGTGTAGTACAACATGCCAATTTTTAGATGCAGGATCAGCTACATAAAAGACTTGTGATGCTTGATATGCCATAATAAATGGTTCATCTTCATATGCTACCTTTCGAAAGTCAACCAATGTCATTCCCGATTCATCAACTTTCACACAAGTTTTATTGTCAACCTATTTGCATTTGAAAATAGGTATAGAAAACTTGGTATAACTAAGTTCCCAAATCTCTTGTACGACACCGTAATATGGCATGGATCCCACAATAGGATTTTGATCTTTTGAAGTTGAGAATTGTAGTGACCCTGTCTCTAAAGTGACTTCGCTATTCTGCACAGTGCTTTTATCATCTTGAGACTTTGTATAAAATAAAGTCTCATTGATTTCATAGCCAGAACAACATAACACATCAAACTTTAATCCATTTGCAAGCCATGTTAATGTTTCAGATGCAAATGGGTTCTTAATGATTTGTTCTTTAAACCAAGTCATGAAAGTTTTGTTATGCTTCATCAACACCCACCTCTTTGATTGTCTTGGGTTTTTTTCTTTCACAATGTCTTTGTGTTTAGTCAAATATGGTATGACTTCATCTGTGTTATTTAATATATACAAATGTGCTTGCATAACCTCTTTTCTAGATTTGCTTTCCACATGTACACCTCTTGAAGGCTTTTGCATTGTTGTACATGAATGCCAACAATTATCAAGTACTCCTATAGAATTTGCTTTTGACATGTACTATGAACAAAACTCAATGGCTTCCTCTGCAATGTATCTTTCAATGATTGAAGCTTTTGAACGATATTGATTCTTCACATATATCCCTTCAAGATCTTCATATATCGTTTCACTGGGTACATCCATCATAGATAAACTAGTCCACACAATCTGATTTCTCTTACAAGATGAACGTTCAAATGCACCATGATGTCAAAAAATGATGGAGGAAAAAACATCTCTAGTTGACACAATACAATAACAACCTCTTGTTGAAGTTCCTCCAAATTTTGAGGGTCAATAACTTTCTTACATATGGAATTGAAAAATGAACACAATCGAGTTATACTAAACCTCACATTTTTTGGTAAGTACACGTATGGCTACAGGCAATAATTGTTGAATTAACGATACGGATGAAATAGATTTACGAAAATGAATTGTTTTCCTCTCGTGCTTTAACTGTTCATATGATATGTTTTCTTCACATATCAAGACATAATATAAACGTATAATATAGAAGTGGTAAATCCAAAAGTGCACAATTCTACAGTAATTATGTCCATGTTGGTGTTGATTTTATTGACTTTTTGTTTAGCTGCTTTGTTGGGGTTGCTCCTGCGATCTTGTTGAGGTTGGCGTTCCTCGTATTTGTTGGTGTTGTTGCTATCTTTCTAACATCTTCTATTGCTATAGCATTTCTCATACATTCTATCCCAATTGCTATGAAATCACTCCATGTTCTGAGTATTTAAACAATAAATCTTACATCACACATTATTTAACATATATTTTGTATACAAAATTCATTTGTAAAACTTAATTGTTTACAGATTTTAATTTGTATGTAATTGTCGGTAAATAATTCTAACTTTTTTTTATTTATTTTAGTGTGGTATAAAAAACCTTTATAAAAAAACTTTTATGCACCGATAACTATAATAATTATGGTTTGTCTTTTGTCTCTTCCTTCAAGGAAACTTTTCTCTATAATATAATATTCCAATTTAAGCTATAGATTAATTTTTATTTATCAAATATATACAACTCAATAAACTATGTTCCTTTGAGAGCATTTAGGCTATTTTGTTTTGTCCCAACGTAATCCTTGCAAAGACAGAACTATTCTGACCCACACAACTGCACTCTTTGTTCTTTAATATCTGCCACGAAAAATATTCCCACCAGGACACTGCTGCTACCATCTGTTGTGTTGTATCCCCAAAACCAGAGCTCATATTGTTGCTGAAAAAGGGTGGTAAGAAGTCACTCTCATGTCACCCTCAACTTTGTCTCATTTTTTTGACTTTCAGAGACAATTAATGCAGATAAATTGCATTAACTTGCAACAGAAAAGCTCTTACGTCCATATCCATTCTACCACGCTCACAGTTTTATAGCCATACGGACATGCCTCTATCTGATCAATACTGATTCCTTTGTTTTGTTCTCTGTGCAGTCGTTGAATTCTTCTCTTGTTGTGTTGCGTCGGTCAGAAGGTATATTCAGTAAATGACAGTTATTCTTTTCATGTTATCCTTTTAATAGAGACAACCTTCTATGCGAGTTGTCAAAATATATTTCATACCGAGTAACCAGAATGAATCAAGAATACTTTTCTGCACTTTGTTTATTTGATTTATACAAGACTGTGCACTGTTTCATAATCAGTAATAAATAATTTTGTAATAGTAAAATTGTATTATCATGGATTATGTTTTAATATAGAGAAAACGCAACAAATGTTTTAACTAAAAATCACATAAAGTGATTTTTAGATTTGAATGTTTTACCATGTATCTTTCATATAAGCTTAAAATAATATTATATTACTCCTTTTTCAAATATATGTAAATAAATACATATTAACAATCAATTTAATACCATCAGTTATCGGTTCTGTATATTTCGATTATAGTATAATAAAAAATATAAAATTTGAACTTAGTATGCAAAAAATCGTTGCATCCTAATAGCTTCTCCAAGGGTTTAATTGTATTAATCTTCTCTTCAACTAATTCAACCAAATTAGGTGACCATTAACGATAAATATATGCTTCATTACCTATTAATATAATTCAAATAAAATAATTTTTTTACACAAAAAATGATTATTTTTATTTATTTTAAAAATAAAATATATCAAGTCGAAAAGATTATTTATCCATTTGTAGATTAAAATAATAATTATATTTTGTAAAACATTACAGATTATTTATTTATTTATGTATTAAAATAATAATTATGTTTTGTAAAAGATTAAATGGAGTCATTTTTTTTATGGGGAATGAAACACCTATTTTTTATTTTTTTTTATCAGCAATGAAACACCTATCTTTTTTTAGGAGTATTTTAATCCATACTCTTCTTTCTACTATTTCATTTCCGTATTGTTCATCCCATTCCAACGTATTCATTCCCTCAAACACAGTAATGGCTTTGCAGGTATCATCTCTCTCCCCCTTACACTCACTCTCACTCACACACAAAGTTGCTATTTCATATACCATAATTCTCTCACGAAACGATGCCTTTAAATCTTTGAAGATTTTTTTTTATAGCAGAAACAGCAACTAAGTTCTATCCTTATCATACATGCCACTCGATTCACTATGAGCGTTTTTGGTTTAACTCTCATCACCTCACTAAGAGTGGTTTTAGAACATATATTATCTACGAAAAAAAAAAAAGACTCTTAATAACTTTCAGTTTGAATGTAACCAAAATAAGTTTTTCATATTCTCTATCTTATATTTGTTTTACGTATCGTTTGGCTGGTTTTTGAGGCAATGCAGGAAGAAGGGTGGCCTTTGGGTTTGAGACTATTGAATGCAAGAATTGGGTTAACAGGAAATGGTGATTTCTCTGGATCAGTTTCCTTCAGCACCATTCTCACTGCTCCTCCCACACCTTCAACTGATTATTCATCAGATCTTGACACACAGGTAAATAACTTTCTTTCAATAAATGTATAATGGTGATTATTGGTACACCCACTTTGTGGAGACAAACTTTTACACATTCTGTCTCGTATTAAAGTTCATCGACGAGTTTTGAGAGTTTTTCAACAATCATTTTGAAAACTAAATCATTTTGTGTAATATGTTTAGTTTTAGTTGATATATATAAGATCCCTGTGCATTGATTTATCACTAACAAATTTGGGAAACTTTTGTGGAAATGATACACAAATATAATACATACTTGTTAGTATGTTATAATCTTAAATATATCATTCGTGGTGGATAGTTAATGTATGAGTTACTAGAGTGTAAATAATTAATAAGTTTTTAAGTTTTTTGAGTACAACTGTCAGAAAGTTTGCATAAATAATGCAATAAAAAGAAGTGAATTTAAGTTTTTTCACAGTAAAGAATTGTTGTCTGCAACACAACCCGCGGTTGCTTAGTGTACATTCTGCATGTTATGACTATGATTTTGGTGATTAGACGGTTGTTTTCAAACGGCGTCAAAAATCTTGAGAACTTTAATAACATCATGCATAAAAATCACCCATAAACAAAATTTTTTGGAATCTCAACCTCTTCAGTTTACCGTTGTTGTTTGATTTCTATGGTCCAGAACATGGCACATCACGCTCAGACATAATGGTTCTGATTTTATTTGTGTCGTTTAATTTTGGCTTATAGGTTGCATATTCAAGTACAACTCAATTAAAATATATTCCTTTAATTATGAATTAAGTCATATTATTAAAAGAAAACTATTTTGACCGTGTGTAGTTAATATTCCCAATAACAGTATTATTTTTTACTTTACGTGAAGAATTATTCCAAACAGTATTTATTACCATGGGTGAAAAATATATTTAATGAATAGGAAAAACGAGTCAAAAGTTTGAGAAGTCGTTTTCGAAACACAAATCAAATCCATAACATCTCGTTAAGATAGCCAGCCATTTCCATAGATTCTTCGTAGACAGTAATTAAAAACTGACGATATATATAGCCATTTTCACTGTACAGAAGTATTTCTAAGGAAATTTTAGATTGGATTATGCATGTTCATATAGCATTTTTTTCACGAGTCATTTTGCTGACTTCTTATTAATTGTTCGGTTAAGTCCACTGGATCATTCTTCCGTGACAAGAGCATCACGCTGGGAAGCCTCATGAGAATTTCTAGCTTCGTAGAAGTCTCAAGGAGATCAAGCAGGGGAAGAATGGTGCAATCGTCAAAGAACAACGAAAGTAATCACAAGCTGAGGCCTTGGTTGTTCTCACTTTGTTCAAAGCTAACTACTGATGCAGTGAGTGTTGCTGCTCCCTCACTTGGTAACTATCTTCTGTCAGAAAGAAAATCTCCACATCATAGAAGGAATAATCATTGTTCAACCATTTATGGACCCAATGACTTGTTCCCGGTTCAAGAGTCAAAATCGCTATTTGTTGGTGGCCACGTTGCTCATAAAGCGTTGGAACAAAGCAATGGATATGGAACACCTGTACTCTGTTGTCTGTGCAGATAAATCGATGAAAGATGACCCTTTTGCTTCTCACGTTCTTCGTATTTCGTTCCAAGAATCTTGGATTTCTTAATCTGTTGCTCAACAGTATCAAACCTTTATCTTATGTTTTGTTTGGTCACTAAGTTTCAAGTAGTTGGTACAATTTATTTTACACCAAGTCTACTTAATACCAGAGCTTACTTTTTTTTTTTTTTTTAATTCAATTGTCTGCGCCCAGATCATTGAAGCTTACAAAATTTACAATAATTACGAACCATTACCAATAGAGTTACACACCAGATATTGTATATTCCTCGTATATTTGATGATGATGAACAATTATAATAAGAGTAAATAATGATTATAAATAAATAAGTATCGATATATTTTGTTTTTAGTATAATAAAAAGTTATAATTGTAGTATAATAATTTTAATTTTGGTATTTTGTTAATTTTATAGATGATTAACATATATGCTCAACGGCTCCAGATGTGCTAAATAATGTAGTCCAACGAGGTCCATTAAATCTCACTGATTTGTAATGGTTAGAAAATATTATGAGATAATCACATATTAATAGTAACTTTGATAAATCTAAGTAGTTTGATTATATCATTATATTGTTTAATACCATATATTTATAGAATATTTGGTATATCAGGTCAAATGTCACATTATTATTATTATTGTATATATGAGATAAATTGTTATTTTATTGATATTATATGATACCACACTACAAGTTTTATCACTTAGATTATAGGGTCCAAAAACTCTATAAATAAATCTAGCATTTCTTAGAAGAAACACACACTCATACTTATTCTCTCTATAAGGTCTTTTGTTGTCGTCTTTTCTTTACCCCATCTTTTTTGCCATTGCTCTTGAATGTACAAGTCTTTCCTAGGAAACAAAACAAGAAGAGATGGGTTACAATATTTTTCTCTCGCTCTCTTTTCTTCTTTCTCTTTCGCTCTCTTTTCATTCTTTTCTCTCTCCTTCCTATCATTTTCTTCCTTTTCTCTCTTCAATTTTTCCACTTGTCTTGTTTTTTCCAACATCTTCAGTCATTGTAATATCATTTGTACTCCTTTCTTTCTCTCTTCTTTTTTTTCTCTTAGTGCTCTTACCTCATTTTATCTCCCTTCTTACTCTCTTTGTGCTTTTTACTCTCGTCTCACTTTGTTTAGTACTTTGAGCTTTTGTATAACACTCCTCTCCACCTCTTTCAAGCAAATAATGTAATCCTTGAGGTCTTCATGAGTCATGGGACTTGCATCCCAATTAGGACATTAATAAACTGTGTCCATAACCTTCACACTTGGTACATGTAAAAGCACTTGTTTTATCTCTTGGCAATGATTTTCTTTCATGTTTGTGCTCCCTTCCAAGATCAACAAGTTTGCTATTCAACTTGATAATTCTGGACACAGTGACATTGATATCCTCCACCAAGGTCGAACGCTTATGGAACTTTGTGGAGTGCTCAAAATTGCTAAATCTTGTAGTGAGAGATAAATAACAGGAATTGACGAAAAGAAAGTTAGTGGTTAGCACAAGTAATGTAGATAAAATTGTCAAATAGACCTCACCACTCCTTACGTGTTTACACTCAATTCACTTGTGTGTTACTCTTGAAAATGTATGCATTCCCAAAAGTGTATTCACTCTCTCTCAAGTACATGTTAAGATCTTCAAAGAACCTCTAATCAACTCATCAAGAATTTAGTATCAAAGTTAAAGATGTAACGGATATAAGCTCAACGTAGGAGATCAAGGAAAGGAAACTTTATGATAAAACCAAGGAATTTTGAAGACGAACTAAAATGCACCAAAATCAAGAAATAGCTCAACCAAAGAGAGTAAAATATGTGACAAAACTAAGACTATGACAAAGAGAAAAGCACTTTAAAAGCAAAGAGTAATATAAATAGTGTATTCAGAATTACTACTAGAAATGCGAAACAAAATGCTCAAGATAAACTATGATGACCAATTCAAAATCCCACAAGTAATATTTCCAACAATTTAGCTCAAGGTACATTGTTCCATAACACAAGAATCCAAAGAAAGATCAAACTTAACAAAAAATGATAGACAAAAGACTCAAATAAAGCTAGGAATTCAAGAAAAAATACTTATACCAACACGAATTTTGACCTAGAAATAAGCATGAATAAGGGCTGATTAAAGTGCAGAACAAAAGCATAAAATTGTGATTAATCTTCCACCAATTTTGTGTTCCTTTCAAAAAGCACAAGTTGAAGATGATGAAGAGCAAACAAAACTAAAATTGCACTACAGAATAACAACCTCAAGGTTTTGATTTCATTTTCTTCAAGGAATCAATACACAGAGTTTAACAAGCCATGGTATTAGATTTACAAGACAAAACAAAACAAAAATGCATCATAAATGGTAAAGAATGAGAATACAAGTTGAGTTATGGAGAGAAACGAAAAATCCCAAAATGGGTGTTGTTCCAATGTGTAGAAATATGAAAATGGAGTGGCTGCCTTCAATGGCTATTCAATGGTCTCCCAAAATGTGAAAAGAGAAGACAAAATGAAAAATTAGGGTTCTGCTCCCTAAAACCCAAAACCCCCAATGAGGTAAAAACACTCTACCACTAGTGCAGAATTGGATTTTTACCTCGCCTTATAGGCCTCGGTTGGCCAGGAACCGAAGCCTATAATGGCGCGGTGGCAATTTTGCAATTATAGGCAACTTTTATGCCTCGGTTCACCAATCACCCGCTGCCAAAACCTGTTATAGGCCTCAGTTGTACAAAACCCGAAGCCAAAAGCCCTATTAGGCTTCGGTTAAGAAGGCCCGAAGCCAAAAAGGATGCCCAGAATTTCAAAAATGCCATTCTCGTTTTGACTGATAGGCCTCGGTTGAGCCAATAACCGGTGCCAAAAGTAGTTTTAGGCTTCGGGTGCTAGGGACCCGAGGCCAAAAGTTGTTATATGCCTCGGTTCTAAATTGAACCGAGGCCAAAAGGTTTAATTAGGGCTCAAAAACAGCAGCCCCTTTCTTCCTCGCGCGCGCAGCTCTCTCTGCAATTTCTCTCCATTTCTCTCTGTCTGGTCTGGTTTTTTGCAGGTACCGTGGTGGCTGTCGCATTGGCGCAATCGACATCGATTTCTGTCACGGTGGCCTGCGGTTCTGTTTGGAACGGAGGTGGAGGATTCTCGCAATGTAGGTGTGGTCGCGTCTGGTTTCGCGTCTTCTCCGGGCAGCTTTTTTCGTCGCAGGTGGCTGCGTGGTGGCCGGCGCCGCAGTGATGGGGATTTCGCGTCAGAAAGTGCCCTCGTCGTCGATCTGATTCGCAGTGGTTCTGCAACGCGTGATCGAGCAGATGGGCGAGGCGGCGGTACTGGGAGGCGATGTGGTCCATGTTGGTGGTGTAGCGGAGGATTTGGAGGATCCCGTACCAGTCGCGGTGGTGGTCGTTGATTCGCGACTCTCCTGCCAGGAGCGTGTCGATCACCGTCAGGAGGTGCTCGGAAGCCTCGTAAGTCGGGTCGGACTCGCGCGCGCGGATAGCGAAGGAGCGCGCCCCGTGCAGGTCCCGCGCGCTCAGCAGCTTGTTTGCAGTGTACAGCCACCGCTCCGCCTCGGCTCGGTTTCCTCCACCGCCGCCGTCCATGGTGGCTCTCACTCTCGGAAACGGACAAGAAAGGACACGAGAGTTTGAGATTCAGGGTGTGGTGCGTGAGGGCAGTTTCGTCATCTCATACGGTTTCGAATTTAAAAAAAAAAAAAAAAAACACCATATGGCCTCGGGTGCAACAAAAACCAAGGCCAAAAACAGCCCATATGGCCTCGGGTGCAGCAAAAACCGAGGCCAAAAAGGGTTATCGAATTTTAAAAAAAAAAAAAAAGGCCCATATGGCCTCGGGTACAGAAAAAACCGAGGCAAAAGGCAGGGTATATGGCCTCGGGTGCATTGAAAACCGAGGCAGAAGCGCCCTCTATGGCTTCGGTTCTTAACCGAGGCCAAAAGCTATGACCTTTTGGCCTCGCCCTGATATGCCTCGGTTCTCGAACCGGTGCAGAATATTAAAAACAACCGCTGCCAAAGGCCCTTCCTGCACTGGTGTACACACCCAAAATTACAAAACTTCTACTCTCAACTTCAAAATTACGAAATTGTCAATACTAATGCTGACATGGAAAAAAGGGTTGATGTTGCGTAGATGAGGGGGCATAGAAATGGCACTGATGTGACATTTTTCTCTTTAACCTAATATTAATGTCCAAGTCCACAAATGTTTCACAACAAAACTTGAAAATAAGTAATGAACAAAAATTAGACCAAAGAAATCCAAATAAATAAATAAAAACTGAAATATTGGCCTAATGAAGCCCAATAGATGAGAATGCACTAGCAGTAGACAATTGTGAGCATTAAATGCCCCTCAAGATGGGCATAAAAAAGTAAAAAAAAAAAAAAAATAGGAGAAAATAATGGTTCATCAAGCTCCCCCACACTTAGCCTTTTGCATATCCTACCACAAAGATTCAAAGAAGCAAGATATCTATGAACATCATCCAAGCAATTCAAAACATGTCAAATAACTTAAATCATCTCAGAAGGTGAATTGAAAGCAACCTAACCTCATGGAATATACATAAACACAAGATCAGCAGATGGAATTGGACAAGTGTAACAAAATTAAAGAAGAGAAAAAGAAGACCCCATGAGTTATGGTAAGAGAAGAGAAGTGGTATCAAGCAATGGGGTCTCCTCCACAATCGTGTCCACCAAAGAAGGATTATTAAGGAATGGCTTCAAACAATGCCCACTAACCTTGAAGCTCTTATCTGTGGATTCACTTTTGATCTCAACTGCATTATAAGGAATAACATTAGCTACAACAAAAGGGCCAATCCACTTAGACCTAAGCTCACACATCATGATACTAAGCCTATAGTTATACAACAAGACTTCATCTCCAACTACAAACTCATTTGTAGCTATCAAGCTGTCATGGAATTTCTTGGTTTTCTCCCTTTAGAACTTGGAGTTTTCATAGGCTTCCAATCGAATCTCATCTAATTCATTCATCTAAAGCTTACTTTCTTCCCCAGCTTGGTCGAGAGAGAAATTGCAGGACTTAACAACCCAGTATGTTCGGTGCTTTATCTCTATAGTATAGTGGCATGCTTTACCAAAGACAACCTCATAAGGAGACATCCCTATAGGTGTCTTTGTAAGCAGTCTTGATATAAGATGTTATATCTAACAAAGTCCACAACAACCTGAGGATCGTCAATATAAGACCTAGAAAAAATTAGAATAAAGTAAAACCCATGGGAAAAATTAATGACTTGATTAAGATTGTTGATTTATTTAATTTAATTATTTTATTAAATTATGAAATATAGAATAATTATTTGAGTGATTTAAGTTATTGTTGTATTTATTTTAATTATTTAATTTAGTTATATTATGTGAACTATAAGTGTTTATAAATTGGTGGTGTGCATTATGCATGTGCTTGGCATGTTTGGGTGAAGTGTTCGAATCTTGTCTTTATCTTTGTTTTTCTCTCTCCTATTTTCTAGGTCACGTGCACGTTTGTTTTACTTATGTTGCTGGGTTGTTGTTTCTCTCTTCCTATGGTTCTTGTTGCTGCCACAAATAATAAAAAATAGTCAAGGTCTTTTCTAATTTTTAGTTTTTTTTTTCGTAATGCATAATAACAACAACCAGAAAGAATAAAACTCATTTCAAAGCTAAGGTTGGTAGAGGAGAGTAAGGGCGGTAGTTTGGGAGAAAAACCATAGGTGATATGTGTTTTCGGAGTGCTTAGAGAGGGGAGGAGTGAAGAGGGCAAGGCAAAGACCAGAGAGAATCGTTGGTGAGTGAAGGTTGAGGCTGTAAGAGGAATCGTTGGTGAGTGAAGGTTGAGGCTGTAAGAGGAACGCTTGAAAGACCTATCCAGATAGGGGAAGCCAACATTTTATGGTTATTTTCTTATATGTATGGCCATTATATGTGTTTTGGGTAGGTTATGCATGTATGTGATGAAGCTTGACCTTGCCTTTTACTCGTTGTCTATTTTTGTTTGATAAATGAAGCTCTAAAAGTATGCATGTGTAAGGGAAGCTTAACTTGTGTATTCCTTTTCTATTTTGTGTGTGTTAGTGCATGATGTCATGTGTTATCTATGTTTCCGTTAGTCTTCTAATTTACGAACCTACTGGTATTCTTCGTAGACCACATCTTATTTTGCTCTACGAAGGGATATTTCTTTCAGAATTTCATTCTAGGAATGTTATTTCCTTCCCGTGGCCTGAATTAACGTCGTGAGTATCGGTTAACGTTTATGGCTACGTGTTTGCATGAATGGGGGTCTAATCTCTACTGTTTTTACTGGAGATTCGTTGGCTTTGGGTGTGCTTTAAGTCTACGTGAATTATGTCATATATTGTTAATAAGAACACGTGAGGGCTGAAAGGTTTTTCCTTGGGGCCGTGAGACATTTTAATGTGATGAACGACCATGTTTTGAAGGGATGCATAATGCATTTGTTTTGGTAGCTGTACGTGATGGGAAAATAGGATATCCTAAACCACCGAATAGGCTGCTACCTAGAAAGACGAGGATACCCCAACCTTATAAGAAGGGCAAGCAGCGTGGGTTTTAGACCAGACGCATTGAAACCAATTCGAGTATACTCCACCAAACCAGGCCGAGTATACTCCACCAAACCAAGTCGAGTATACTCCACTAAATTAGGTCGAATGTATTCCAACTAAGCTAGCCTCGATATACTCCAGCGAAGGAACCTTCATCACCTGGATATACTCCAGCGAAGGAACCTTCATCACCTGGATATACTCCAGCCTGGATATTATAATATAATGATCAACTAAAAGAGAATCAAATTAATTAATCATAGTTAACAAAACCTAAAAACCAGCTAAACATGGCAAACCCTAGGCCCATAGGGTTAGGCCCATTAAAGTACTATAAAAGGCACTGTTCACGAGGTAGGGAGGACAATGCTATTTTTTACTATTACTATCATTTATTGCTCTGATACTAACTTTAGCGTCCGAGTGGCTTTGGAGGCCTCCCACCAATGAAACTCTTCATCAGAAGGAGATACTCAGGTTCTTGGAAGGAGACACTCAGGTTCCTGAAAGGAGATACTCAGGCTCCTGGAAGGAGATACTCAGGCTCTTGGGAGGAGATATTTAGGCTCCTGGACTTAGAAACTGAAGCGAAGAAGGTGGACATGTGCATTTAAAAGATTCATTGGTCCCTACATAACTTGTGTTCGCGGGTACATCTGTATTCGGCAGGAACATTTGGCGCCCACCGTGGGGCCGAGGCGAATTAGTGCACATGGGTCTACAAGGAACATGACAAGTAACGACCCCGATGTACCAACAGCCGAGAACAACCAAGCAACCACAGAGAGCAGTCAGATGGCAATTATATTAGCCATATAATGAGAGTTAGGTGAATTACGAGAAGAGAATAATAGACTTAAACGAAAGCTTGAAGATACAAAGGAAGAGGGTTAGGGTGATCAACAATGTCCAAGCAAGACTCATGTTACTTCCCTACCTACACATATGAAAATAGTAGGAGAAAGCGCACAAAGCACTCATACTCCGAAGGAAGGCACAACAAATACCATGGCACCACGGCAGGGCGCGCGCAAGCACCCCTTTGTGGATGGCATAATGGAAACACCCTCACCCCGAGGATGGAAGTCCTTGACCATGGACAGATAAGATGGAACCACCGACACGGATGAGCAGATACATGTGTACTTGACCCAGATCGGACTCTACACCTCTAATGATGTAATTTTTTGCAAAGTATTCCTAACATCCCTAAAGGGTGCAACCCTCAGTTGGTTCACTTGTCTTGTCCCACTCTCCATAGATTGTTTTGACACCTTATTATACCAGTTTGGAGAGCAATTCGCTATGTCAAAACCACACGATCTCACCTCCCTAGCACTCATCAATATATGCCAAGAGGAAGGGGAATCCTTGAGATCATTCGTGGAACGCTTCAGCAAGCTTTCCCTCACATCGATAACTTGAGTCCAGAGGTAGCCCTGCATCAGATGATTAACGCACTAAGAAGCAGACCCTTTGCCGATAGTTTGTGTAAAAGACCAGCAACTAGTATGGCCGAGTTAAGGCAAAGAGTTGTAATACAAGATGCAGCTGCAAAACAAAGCATGTCACGAAGATACAACTCTAAGGTCAAATCAAGGAAGTTCCACCCAGGTGACTTGGTTTGAAGAATGAATAGTGATGCAAGGAAAACAGAAGGACCTTTCCGGATGCTTGCAGATGCTAAAAAAAAAGCATACAAGTTGGAATATTTGTCCGACGAGCCAGTTCCTAGGACATGGAACACGACTCATTTAAAGTTTTATTACAACTAAACTTTGCAACTAGAGGTACTCTTTTCTACTTCAATCTTTTAAAATACTTTGTGTCATCACTACATGTTTTATCTTAAGATCTCCATATATACCCCCTCCATGCAAAAAGTCCATATTGATATAACGTATCAACCAGGGTCGACTCAAGGTCTCTCCGAAGACCCCATCTCTCACAAGTCCCTGTTGATATAACCCATCAACCAAGGTCGACTCAGGGTCTCTCTTAAGACCCCGTCTCTCACAAGTCCCTATTGATACAACCTATCAACCAAGGTCGACTCAGGGTCTCTCTTAAGACCCCATCTTTCACAAGTCCTTGTTGATACAACCCATCAACCAAGGTCGACTCAGGGTCTCTCCTAAGACCCCATCTCTCACAAGTCCCTGTTGATACAACCTATCAACCAAGGTTGACTCAAGGTCTCTCCTAAGACCCCATCTCTCACAAGTCCCTGTTGATACAACCCATCAACCAAGGTTGACTCAAGGTCTCTCCTAAGACCCCATCTTTCACAAGTCCCTGTTGGTACAACCCATCAACCAAGGTCGACTCAAGGTCTCTCCGAAGACCTTGTAACATCCCGACCGGATATTACGGGTTTAAAATATAATATAAAATAAGAAAATAAAATCACATTTATTATATATCCATTTCCCAAAAACACGGGAATTTCAAAGAATTTATTTCATAATAAAGATAACTCTAAGTTCAAATCTTCTCAAAATTAAATAAAATACCAAAACAATCTCATAATAGATTACATCTTTATTCCAAAACCATAAATGATAAAACTCTATAAAACTGTTCCCATGAGTTTTCCCCGCTCCGCTACTAAGCATCACCAGATCCACCTGCAACATCATCTACTCCCGGGTACCGCATACACGATCA
Source organism: Vigna unguiculata (assembly GCF_004118075.2). Taxonomy (NCBI): domain Eukaryota; kingdom Viridiplantae; phylum Streptophyta; class Magnoliopsida; order Fabales; family Fabaceae; genus Vigna; species Vigna unguiculata. Next base: position 9,889,975 of record NC_040288.1, on the reverse strand, counting down.
TTGCCAAACACAAGCAGATAGGGTGAGCTAAGAAAATAAACATATATATATGGCACACATATACCAATCACACAATCACACCAAAGGAATTCCATCCTTTGATATCACATCACATGGCCACCACCATGTTATTCGTGTTCTACATCTTCTAGTGAGTACCTCAAGGTGTCTTGCTGCCATACCTATCGGCCACAACCGATAGAGCACGTGCAGGAAACCATGCTACGGATCATACACCGTAACACCAGGTGGAGTTCCCATATACGAACATAATTCGTAACGTCCTAAGACTACCAAACTCATCAGTCAACTACTAAGGAGGGCAATCTATCTGGACGCATCCGTACTGGCCACAACCAGCACACTCACACCGGCAACACTCGCCAACCCGAGCTCAACTCAAGGGTTCATCGTGTTCATCCGCCATCCCTAGCTCAACTCGAGGGATGTCATTCCGAGCTCAACTCGAGGAATGCCACGTGCTTAACCCCTATCCCGAGCTCAACTCAAGGGATACGTTCCGAGCTCAACTCAAGGAACACCAGCAAGTCGATCTTTAAGATATCCTAGAAGCCTTCTAGATCACGCACATCATAGCAAGCATAACATCAATCCGATACAATAAAATCGCTTAGCGGGGGACACGTACCGCTAGGCGCTGCCGCTTCCAGATTGCTTGGCGGGGGACACGTACCGCTAGTCGCTACACTAGTACTTGCACATTACTGGTTTTAGTTCAGGTTCAAGCACCCTTCACACAGGTTGCTCTCATTTGCTTTAATTCTAGAGTACCCCTAATGAAAGGCATTGCCATCTATAATGTTCTAAGCCTTATAGCACCTCACATGTGCATTCATCCCCTAGTCATATAGACAATCCCAAGCATGCTCAAACAAAATATAAGCAGCAACACTAACAATTTTCAGCACATGATCTTATGCACCAATACAATTTAATATTGACACCCATGCCTTCAGCAAACCAATTCTCCACATATGACTAACCCAAAGGAACATTCAAATTGATAGAGACATACCACATAACCCAATCATGCTTCATTAGAAGTTAATTGAACTTATCAAGAGGTTATTCATGCATTTTAACGACTCCAAAATCAGCAATATTGAGTAACGTATATCTCTACCTACTTACCTCCAAATCAAATCTCCACCATTCAAAGCGAAGAACCACATGTTATGAACCACCTGTCAAAATTTCACTTAAATCGGACGGTTAACGAACCAGGAAATGCAATTTTACAAAAACTACGCGGACTAGAAAAATATGGTGGCGCCTAGCGCCCAGAAGTGAGGATGTGGCGCCTAGCGGGACTAAAATACTGCCCGGCAGTTCCTGTTGCGCGAAAAGTACAAAAACAACATTTTTCGTGAACAGAACCCACGCACCTCTCTAGTATGGCGCCTAGCGGCCAATTGGGTGCCGCCAGGCGGTTCTTGTTGTTCCAGGAGCCCAGAAATCCTCCCCTTGCACTTGTGAAGCCCCCAACACTCCTTGGTCTTCCTCCATTGCAGATTTCACCAAATCCTCACTTGAATTCATTTTCAGTTATAAGGATTCTCATCTCAAACCCATTCATTCGCTCTTTCCAGTACAATTGAACCATCAATTTGCTTAGAACATTAAGAACTCACTTTTCAACCCGAACATCATCTTTCCACTGTACCATTAAATTTAGCTTGCAATCACTCGAAACCCAATAATATTAAATATCAAATCCTCACTAAACGATTCAGTCTAACTCTCCCTTCGATCAGAATCATCTCAAATTACGCAAAACACCAAAATCGTGCCAAAAGTGGTTTGTATCGCCTAGCGGTTGTTCATCACCGCTAGGCAGTTCAACAAAAACCCAAAAAATCTGGGTTGTAGCCATGTGTCGCCTGGCGGTCAGGGATGTGCCGCCAAGTGGTTCCTCTTCACGGACCCAAAAATAAGCACAAACTAATGTGTCGCCTGGTGGTGGTTCATCACCCGCCAGGCGATTTCTGGAAAAATTCCAGAAACTCAAATTTCAATGTAAGCAAAGGGAGATCATACACGTACATGATATAATACATACAGATATGCGTAAAAATATAAATAGACGTGGTTCAGCTCCCCTAACCTGGTTTCCTTAGCTTATTTTGGAATTGTTGTGAGTTCCCCCTTGATCACCAATAATCCTCCTTTGATTTTATCTCTTTGTAGCTCCTTTCCTCACTCAATCCTCAACAAACTCTTAACTTTCGTTCTCCTCTTCCTATACAACAATAACAAATGCAAAAACCTCTTCTCTCACCTAAAATTTCCCTTATAATAGTGCCTTAATGATGGATTAATGTGCTAAAACGAAAATGACCTTTAAAAGTGGTATAAGTTCTATTCAATGGTTCATAACACATCTACTTTTCAGCTACCCTTGGCTGCTCCTTAGCCTGTTGGGGTTTCCATGCCCTTTCACCTTTATGCCAAAGGAAATTTTGACAAAAAGAGAGTTTAGTTTGGGGTTCACTAAGGTTCGAACCCACATCAAACCAATTTATCAAATCAAAGCACAACCATTTAACCAATTCATGTTTTATGATGATTAATATAATTCTATGATTATATTATCCCTCAACATGTTCTAGCATATTATTATTAAAAATAATAATAATTAAATAACACACAAACGACATACATAGGACTTGGACCCAAGTCCTCACACACAATAAAGTACTTTCGACCACTTGAGCTAGCACTTTTTCACGTCATAGCAATCCGCATTAATTGCCTTAAAAGCTCCTACTACCCGCATTTATTAAATATTTATTTAATTAATTATTTAAATTTCTCGGGTCTTACATTCCCCCCACCTTAAAGGATTTTTGTCCTCGAAAATTAGACTTACCAGGGAACAATTGCAAATCGTGAGGTCTTCCATCAATCAAGTCATCCCTTGGTTTGCCTCGTCCCAAAGGACTTTCACAGTCCGGATCTCCTTCTCTCTGAGTTGCTTGACTTGAGAATCCAAGATTCTCATTAATCCAACTCCTACTATTTGATCCTCACGTACCTGAACGTCGTCCTCTTCTGACACAAGTGTAAGACTTGCAATGTACTTCCTTAACTGTAAATTCCATATACAACTTTGCCAAATGCGGTGGTAAAGCGATCTCATAGGCTGCTGGACCTATCTTCGATGTTATCTACTACGGTCCAATTAATTTCTAAGTCCGCCTCCTTAGTTTGATCGTTCTTTCGTTGCCAGTAATTGAAGTAATACTAAGAATCGCATTCTCTCCAGCCTAAAACTTTCACGGCCTTCTCCTCGTATTTGCATACAACTTTTATCTGTTCCGTGGCGCATTCGTCTAGTCTTGGATTAAACAAAATTTCTATGTGGTCTGCTGCAGCAACTCAGTTCAAGTGTCATTGACTCCCAATCTTGTTACCCATACCACTGTATTCTTCCTCTCGTACCATCTAATGCCCCTTACGGTACCAGTCATGCCTTGGTTAATACTCCACTTGCAAAGTTTAACTCTCTAAATTCTCCTTAGCGACCCATTAAGTCTTGCAATCCTTCTAGGGTTTACATTGATTCCTTATTATTAGATCTTTGAGATCTTGTTTCACCCACTTCTCTTTCTTCTCCTGTTCATTTTGTCTTGTTCAACTCTACACTCCTCCTTACCCGGACATACCCTGGGTTGGTTTTAACATATCACCACCTCCCTTGCAAGATCTATCAAATTGGTTATTTTGACGATTTCACTAAGTCTACACCACTGCCTCTCCTATAACACCTCCGCCTACTTATTTAATTTTTTTTTCATCCTCAGTAGAAACTATCCCATTAGAGACAATTTCTCTTCATTCTGCTTCACACATCAACGTTGTAGTGAATCCCGTCACTCAGATGGAAATTCTAGTCCCTGCTTCAAAAATGCGTCTAAGAAATCTTTCACAACTACAATCCATTGCCTTTATATTTCATCCTTCCTTGTTAACCGAATTGAATTTCCATGACGTTCTGCCCCCTTCTTTCCTCTTGATCAACAAATAGTACTCCATGGTCGATTGATCTCCTTTGTGTCATCTACACCACTTTGTTGGTATCCCCTCGCTCAGGGAAGGAAAACAGGGAATAACAAATTTTCCTTACGTTTCTACCTCAATCTTACAAAGGAGTCGATTTCCAGTTAATCTTGAGGTTGAATCCTTTGATCCCGAATAGACCATCATACGAGAATACTTCTCCCTTGTTATAACCTTTGAATTCAATTCCTCTCGCAAAACTTGTGGTATTAGTCCTAAGAACTCATTCTTGAAGATCCCCTTGCCTAACATGTTGCTTCTGGGTTCTAACATCGCTCTTAGGCCCATCAAACCAACTTATCTTTCCTTGCCCACCAAGATATCCTTATGCGTATGCGCATCTTAGATTAAGAGATTTTCTCAAAATCCCTACCCAACTCTTGCAAAACAAACAGATCAAGTTTGACCTTGATTCTGTGGTCAACCACTAAAGATAACGCACACAGACCACAAACAAAAAAAATGCAAACATAACAAGAAAAAGGTATAGAAAAGAAACTCAACCTATAACTTCTCTCTCTTTTACCAAAACCTTTAGAATTAAGAAAGGAAACTATCTCAGATATAATCATGAGTGTGCACCATCATCACTCTACCAAGACATTTTCTGTTCTTAATACTTCCAGTTCACAAGTTCCTTTCCTGCGCACCAACGCTTCTTGGAAAGAACCTCTCCCCTTGCACACCAACGCATCGGGAACCCCTTACCTGCTCGCCAAAACCCGGTAAGAGCATTACATTCCTTAGGTCTTATAAGCAACTACCCTTGCCTGCTCATCAAACCCCAGCAAGAGTACCACTCTTACCTGCTCACCAAAACCCAGTAAGAGTGCTGCTTCTACTAAAACCCGTAAGCAACAACTCTTGCCTGCTCATCAAAACCCAACAAGAGTATCACACTTACCTGCTCACCAAAACCCAGTAAGAGTGCTGCTTCTACTAAGACCCGTAAGCAACAACTCTTGCCTGCTCATCAAAACCCAGCAAAAGTATCACCCTTACCTACTCACCAAAACCCGACAAGAGTTCACCCCTTACCTACTCACCAAAACCTGGTAAGAGTGTTGTTTTCCCTGGGCCTCACAAACACAACTCTTGTCTGTTCAATAAAACCCGACAAGAGCCCCACCCTTACCTATTCACCAAAACCCAATAAGAGTGTCACTTTTCCTAAGCCTCACAAGCAACTTTCCCTGCCTACTCAACAAAACCCGGCAAGGACATTGTTACTAAGCTTAGACCTATAGAGTTAAACAGTATAACTTAACCACAACACACAAGTTACAACCGAAACGCATCAAGCTCACTCCCCAAGGCCCAAAAACCTTTTGAAAACCATTGCTCTAATACCAAATGTAACATCCCGACCGGATATTACGGGTTTAAAATATAATATAAAATAAGAAAATAAAATCACATTTATTATAAATCCATTTCCCAAAAACACGGGAATTTCAAAGAATTTATTTCATAATAAAGATAACTCTAAGTTCAAATCTTCTCAAAATTCAATAAAATACCAAAACAATCTCATAATAGATTACATCTTTATTCCAAAACCATAAATGATAAAACTCTATAAAACTGTTCCTATGAGTTTTACCCGCTCCGCTGCTAAGCCTCACCAGATCCACCTGCAACATCATCTGCTCTCGTGTACCGCGTACACGATCATCGCCAAACACAAGCAGATAGAGTGAGCTAAGAAAATAAACATATATATATGGCACACATATACCAATCACACAATCACACCAAAGGAATTCCATCGTTTGGTATCACATCACATGGCCACCACCATGTTATTCGTGTTCTACATCTTCTAGTGAGTACCTCAAGGTGTCTTGCTGCCATACCTATTGGCCACAACCGATAGAGCACGTGCGGGGAACCATGCTACGGATCATACACTGTAACACCAGGTGGAGTTCCCATATACAAACATAATTTGTAACGTCTCAAGACTACCAAACTCATCAGTCAACTACTAAAGAGGGCAATCTATTTGGACCCATCTGTACTGGCCACAACCAGCACACTCACACCGGCAACACTCGCCAACCCAAGCTCAACTCAAGGGTTCCTCGTGTTCATCCGCCATCCCGAGCTCAACTCGAGGGATGCCATTCCGAGATCAACTCGAGGAATGCCACGTGCTTAACCCCTATCCTGAGCTCAACTCAAGGAACACCAGCAAGCCGACCTTTAAGATATCCTAGAAGCCTTGTAGATCACGCACATCATAGCAAGCATAATACCAATCTGATACAGCAAAATCGCTTGGCGGGGGACACGTACCTCTAGGCGTTGCCCTTCCAGATTGCCTGGCGGGGGACACGTACCGCCAGTCGCTACACCAGTACTTGCACATTACTGGTTTTAGTTCAGGTTCAAGCACCCTTCACACAGGTTGCTCTCATTTGCTATAATTCTAGAGTACCCATAATGAAAGGCATTGCCATCTATAATGTTCTAGGCCTTATAACACCTTACATGTGCATTCATCCCCTAGTCATATAGACAATCCCAAGCATGCTCAAACAAAATATAAGCAACAACACTCTAACAATTTTAAGCACATGATCTTATGCACCAATGCAATTTAATATTGACACCCATGCATTGAAGTTATCAAGAGGTTATTCATGCATTTTAACGACTCCAAAATCAGCAATATTGAGTAACGTATATCTCTAGCTACTTACCTCCACATCCAATCTCCACCGTTCAAAGCGAAGAACCACATGTTATGAACCACCTGTCAAAATTTCACTTAAATCGGACGGTTAACAAACCGGGAAATGCAGTTTTACAAAAACTACGTGAACTAGAAAAATATGGTGGCGCCTAGTGCCCAGAAGTGAGGATGTGGCGCCTGGCGGGACTAAAATACTGCCCGGCGGTTACTGTTGCGCGAATAGTATGAAAAAAATCGTTTTTCGTGAACAGAACCCATGCACCTCTCTGGTATGGCGCCTAGCGGCCAATTGGGTGCGGCCAGGCGGTTCCTGCTCTTCCACGAACCCAGAAATCCTCCCCTTGCACTTGCGAAGCCCCCAACACTCCTTGGTCTTCCTCCATTGCAGATTTCACCAAATCCTCACTTGAATTCATTTTCAGTTATAAGGATTCTCATCTCAAACCCATTCATTCGCTCTTTCCAGTACAATTGAACCATCAATTTGCTTAGAACATTAAGAACCCACTTTTCAACCCGAACATCATCTTCCCACTGTTCCATTAAATTTAGTTTGCAATCACTCAAAACCCAATAATATTAAATATCAAATCCTCACTGAACGATTCAATCTAACTCTCCTTTCGATCAGAATCATCTCAAATTACGTAAAACACCAAAATCGTGCCTAAAGTGGTTTGTATCGCTTGGCGGTTGTTCATCACCGCTAGGCAGTTCAACAAAAACCCAGAAAATCTGGGTTGTAGCCATGTGTCGCCTAGCGGTCAGGGATGTGCCTCCAGGCGGTTCCTCTTCATGGACCCAAAAATAAGCACAAACTCGAGCAATTCGCTCAGGCGACCAAGGTTGGGTTTGGGCGAAATGCAGTCTCGCTTAGGCAAGATTGGCTCGCGTAAGCGAGGTCGCGATGGAAACTTGAACCATTTTGTGCGTGACTTCTCGTCCAGATGAGAAGGTTTGAGTTCTGAGCTATGAACACTCTCTTCTAGGCGAGAGTGGCTCGCCTAAGCGAGTTACGAGGTTGAATTGACGCATTTCTTATCGAATCCTCGTCCAGACAAGGTGTGTGTGTTATTTTGATCGAAGGTGTGACTCGCCCGGGCGAATAGAGCTCGCCTAAGCGAGATAACGTGGAGAAGTCACTATTTTAAGCTCGCTCATGCGAGGTGGACTAGCCTAAGCGAGGCTGAGGGTTTTGCTTGGGCGAGGGTTCTTGGCTTAAGCGAGTTTATGCGAATTTCTATGTTTATATGTGCTTTTTGTGCTGGTTTGGCTACTCTTTCCTATTTATAGGAAGTTATATGCATGTGTTTGTGGTGGTTGGGCTTGAAGGACTAAGTCCAACAGGGGTCTGGGATGTGCTTGATGGTTGGACGCATGATGGGCATGGAACTGTATAGTTCCCGTCGACTGCTAAGTGGCGAGGAGTCCTTAGTATGGTGATTACATGCGTCGGACGCACGATGTGCAAGGAACTAATGGTACCCGTCGGCTCCTATTGGGCGAGGAGTCCATAGTATGGTGATTGCGTGCGTGCCATGGTTCGAGCGAGAGAGGCTTGGATGTTTTATTATAGACGAGGAGTCTGTAGGGCAGGACTATGAGCAGGATAGGCTCATAGGGTTGGACCACGAATGGGTTAGTTTCGTGGGAGCACAGTGAAGTCCTAAGACCTAGTTCATGTATATGACTCATGAAGGACTATGAGATCATGGATGGATAATTTGAAAACAATGAAATACTTAGTCATGTTATTTTGGGATGGGTGGCATATTTATTTCATGTATATATGTTTATATTGTGCATAGCTCACCCTATCTGTGTGTGTGGCGATGATCGGATAACTTGTTATCCGGGAGAAGATGATTTGACAGGTGAGCCAGGAAATGCTTAGAGGCGAAGTGCATGGGCTATTTGGGCTTTTGAAAGGATTTTTATATCTCGACTTCTGATGTAAAATTTATTATGTTGAACTTTGGTGAATTTTGTAATAATGTAATTGCGAACATATGAACTATGTTATATTATAGATTTTAAATTTCCCGCATTTTGGGAAATGGACTTATAATAAACGAGGTCTTATTTTCATTTCCTATTTTATTTTATTAAAATTAGTAATATTCCTTAGGGATGTTACATTTGGTATCAGAGCAAAAGTTTTGAAAATATTTTTAAATATTTTGGGGCTAGTGGGGAGTGAGTTTATCGATGTGGTTGATTGTTGTGTGTTTTGTTGAGTTTGAAACGGTGTGATTGGTTTTGTTTGACTAAGTGATTGACTCTTTACAGTGGAAATGTGGCGTATTCAGGCTATGGCTGCGAACAGGAGGAGAAGGAATGGGAATGGTGCTTATGACATCGCAGAGGCCATTCATCGGATGGTGGATGCGATGCAGCCACCTGTCGCAGCGCAGCCCAGGGCAGTGATCGCGCCAGTCAGGGTGCCCACTGTGGAAGATTTTCTACGTCACAAGCCAGCGGAGTTCACTGGCATGGCTTCTCCTAATGAGGCGGATGAATGGCTCCGCAAGTGTGAGAAGATTTTTAAGGTGATGAACTGCATTGATGAGCAGAAGCTACTCTTTGCCACTTATCTGCTGAACGATGATGCAGGGTATTGGTGGACGGGAATGCAACAGCAGATGCAGACCCGAGATGAATAGGTGGAGTGGACTAGCTTCAAGACTCGATTCTTGGAGAAGTATTTTCCAAACACAGCCAGGCAGGACAGGGAAGCTGAGTTCCTTGCACTGTAGCAAGGGGATATGACGGTGCAGGAATACGTTTATAAGTTTGAGCACCTTGCGAGATAGTATTCACAGAACATCATTGAGGAGTCGAGGTGCTTGAAGTTTGAGCGAGGACTCAAACATGAACTGAAGAAGGTGGTGACACCTTTGAAAGAGAGAAGGTTTCCAGTCTTGGTGGAACAAGCTAAAAGTGTTAAGCACCTCAAGAAGGGCCCTGGTCCCGTTGCTAAACATCAGAAAAATGTCGCAGAGGCGAGGTAGATGAGGAAGCCTTACAGCCAACCACAGACTTCGTAGGGTCCCACTTGCTATCAGTGTGGCAGACCCTATTTAAAAAGAAATTGTCCGCAGCTGACAGGTGGTGTAAGGGGATCAGGTGACCCTCGCAAGTGTTTCATATGCGACAAACAGGGACACTTTGCTAATAATTGTCCAGAGAAGAAGAATTTGGGTGTGAAGAAGCCAACTGCATCGCCAGCAAAACGAGCTAGAGCAGCTGGCAGGGTCTTTGCCTTGACCTCCACAGAGGCTACCCGATCAGGTAACCTTATCCTCGAGCCATGTTTACTGTTGGGTCAGTTAGTATTAGTGTTGTTCGATTCTGGAGCAACACATTCTTTCATTGCTAATGAGTGTGTGGGGAGATTGAATTTGGTGAAACGCGATTTGGGGTGTGAGTTGCTTGTTTCAACTCCCTCCTCGGGTCAAGTAGCTACCAGTTCAGTCTGCGTTGGGTGTTCAATGGAAGTGACAAGTGTAACATCCCTGGCTACCCTTCTCCGTCCATTCATACCGGGCCCAAAGGCTGTCAAGTTACTACAGCCCAATGCACCTCAACCCATCACCCTTCTCCGTCCTTTCATACTGGGTGGGTTGTTGCCAGTGGGAATCGAACCCCCAACCTGACCTTTAACACCTTTGGCTCACCAGCAGATGCTCGCCACCTTCCTATTAGTGATCAAAGCCGAGTATTGGTGGATGAGCATGCAGCAACAGATGATAAACAAAGCTGAAGATGTGACTTGGGCTAGTTTCAGGATGAGGTTCCTGGAGAAGTATTTCCCTGATAGCGCTAAACATGAGTGCGAGGCAGAGTTTCTCACCCTACAGCAGGGAAGTTTGTCAGTGCAGGACTATGTGGAGAGGTTTGAGTACCTCTCAAGATTCTACTCTCAGATAGTGACGGAGGAGTGGCGTTGTAGGAAGTTTGAGGGCGGCCTCAAACATGAGCTAAGGCGTTTTATCGTGTCGCTGAGGGTGCGAGAGTTTCCGATCTTGGTTGAGCAAGCAAAGAGTGTCGAGCAGCTGGAGATGGGACCCAACCAAGTCAACCGCACACAAAAGAATGGTGTTGAGGCCAGATCACAGAAGAAGCCCTATAGTAGACCAGTTGCATCTTCGCAGAAACTGAGATGCTATAACTGTGGAGGTGAACATCTACGGCGAGATTGTACTAGACCCGCTAGCAGCGGAGGCAGTGGCATGAGCAGCCAGGACACTTCGCCAACAGATGTCCTAATAGGAAGATTGTTCCAGCATCATGACCTCAACCATTCTCATCTGACAGGCCGAGAGCCACAAGCCGGGTTTTTGCCATGACCAGCAAAGAGGCCACCCGGTCAGGTAATCTGATTCTGGATCATTGTTTACTTTTTGGTAACAGTGTGTTAATGCTATTTGATTCAGGAGCTTCGCACTCCTTCATATCTCATGATTGCGTGGAGAAATTGGGGTTGTCTACTCGTGACCTTGGATGCGAGTTGATAGTCTCGACACCAGCATCTGGACAGGTTTCAACAAATGTAGCCTGTGTTGGATGTTTGATGGAGGTAGAGGGCAGATGTTTCAAGGTGAATCTAGTTTGCTTGCCCTTGGAGGGATTGGAGGTCATACTGGGAATGGATTGGCTGTCTATCAACCACGTGGTGCTTGATTGTGGACGACGCAGAATTGTGTTCCCAGAAACAGAGGGGATAGAGTTGGTGACGTCTGGAGAGGCAGTGAAAGAGATGAAGATGGGGTCTACTTGTTTTGTGATAGTGGCCCAAGAGAAGAAGATGAGTACAGAAGAGCAGATCAGTAAGATACCAGTGGTGGGTGAATATGCCGATGTATTTCCAGACGAGATACATGAGTTACCACCCAGCCGGGATATAGATTTCTCAATTGATCTAATCCTTGGGGCGGGTCCAGTGTCGGCAGCGCCATACAGAATGGCACCAGCTGAACTAGCAGAGTTGAAGAATCAGATAGAAGACCTGCTAGAGAAGAAATTCATCCGACCCAGCACTTCACCGTGGGGAGCCCTGGTGTTACTAGTGAAGAAGAAAGAGGGTAGTTCTCGGCTGTGTGTCGATTATCGGCAGTTGAACAAGTTGACGATAAAGAACAAATACCCACTGCCTAGAATTGATGATTTGCTTGATCAGCTCAGAGGGGCAGGAGTATTCTCCAAGATTGACTTGAGGTCTGGCTATCATCAGATCTTAGTCAAGCCAGAGGACGTTCAGAAGACATCCTTCAGATCGAGATATGGACATTACGAATACGTCGTGATGTCCTTTGGAGTGACCAACGCTCCAGCTGTCTTCATGGATTATATGAATCGCATCTTCAGACCGTATCTGGACAAATTCGTGGTGGTGTTTATAGATGATATTCTCATCTACTCTCGGACTAGGGAGGAGCATGCGGGCCATCTGAGAGTTGTGCTGGAGGTATTGAGGGAACATCAGCTGTACGGTAAACTGTCCGAATGTGAATTCTGGTTGGACGAGGTGCAGTTTTTAGGGCATGTCATTTCTTCGCAGGGTATATTAGTAGACCCGAGTAAGATTGAGACAGTGTTGAAATGGGAGAGGCCTCAAACTGTAACAGAAGTCAGAAGCTTCTTGGGATTGGCGGGGTACTACAGGAGGTTTATGGAAGGGTTTTCTAAAAGGGTGAGTCTGTTAACTCAACTCCCTAGAAAGGATCAACTTTTCTCCTGGACCGATAAGTGTGAGGAATGCTTTGAGGAGATGAAAAGGAGGTTGACTACAGCTCCGATTCTAATTATTCCAGATACCAGTAAGGTGTTTGAGGTACTGCGATGCATCCTATCAGGGTTTGGGTTGTGTATTAATGCAGGAGAAGAGGCCGGTAGCCTACGCTTCTAAACAGTTAAAGGTGCACGAGAAAAATTACCCTACCCACGACTTGGAGCTGGCTGCTGTAGTGTTTGCCCTTAAGACATGGAGACACTATTTGTATGGCTCCCAATTTCAGGTGTTTAGTGATCATAAAAGCCTGAAATATCTGTTCGATCAGAAGGAGTTAAATATGAGGCAGCGGCGCTGGATGGAGTATCTCAAGGATTATGATTTCGAGTTACTTTACCACCTGGGTAAAGCTAATGTGGTGGCGGACGTCTTGAGTCGGAAACGGATGCACATCTCAACTATGATGGTGAAGGAGTTGGAGTTAATTGAGAAGCTCATGGATATGAACCTGGGTATAAAGCTGAGTGAGGATTGCATCAGATGCGATGTTCTTACACTGACTAGTGACGTATTGGGAACTATCCGTGATCAATAGAAGGATGATACTGAGTTACAGCAATTTGTGAGTTGGATAGGGACTGAGAAGGGGAAAGACTACAGGATGGGGACAAATGGTATCCTAAGGTTCAGAGACCGAGTCTGTGTGCCTGAGAATTGGAGACTGAGGAAACAGATCATGGAGGAGGGCCATAAAAGCCGTCTTAGCATACACTCAGGTATGACTAAGATGTATCATGATTTGAAACAGTCTTTCTGGTGGAATGGGATGAAGGTCGACATTGCTGACTTCGTGGCATCGTGCTTGGTATGTCAGAAGGCCAAGATTGAACACCAGCGACCAAGGGGTACAGTTGAGTCGTTGGATATTCCTCAGTGGAAATGGGATAGTGTAGCCATGGACTTCGTAACTCATTTGCCGAGGTCTGCGAAGGGGCATGACTCAATCTGGGTAATAGTGGACAGGTTGACAAAGTGTGCTCATTTCCTTGCTATTAATCAGAAGTGGTCGATGGACAGATTGGCTGAGTTATACGTGAAGGAAGTAGTCAGGTTGCACGGTGTGCCGGCCAGTATAGTGTCAGATAGAGACCCGAGATTCACATCTCGTTTTTGGCAGTCCTTACAGGCAGCGTTGGGGACTCAGTTGAGGATGAGTTCTGCATACCATCCTCAGACTGATGGGCAGTCGGAGCATACCATTCAGTCCTTGGAGGATCTTTTGAGGGCGTGTGTGCTTGATTATATGGGTAGTTGGAGTGAGATGCTTCCATTAGTGGAGTTCACGTACAACAACAATTATCACACCAGCATTAGTATGGCTCCATATGAGGCATTGTATGGGCGGCGGTGTAGGACTCCATTGTGTTGGAATCAGGATGGGGAATCATTGGTGTTAGGACCCGAGTTTCTGCAGCAAACCTCTGCGAAGGTTAGAGGAATTCAGGAGAGAATAAGAGCCACACAGAGTAGGCAGAAGTCATATGCCGATAAGAGGAGGCGACCGTTGGAATTTGAATCTGGGGATCATGTATTTCTCAGAGTGACCTCGACGGTAGGCATTGGGAGGGCCATCAAATCGAGGAAGTTAACTCCGAGGTTTGTTGGGCCTTACCAGATCTTAAGGAGAATTGGCGCTGCGGCTTATGAGATCGCTTTGCCACCACACCTAGCGAATCTGCATAATGTGTTCCACGTTTCCCAGTTGAGGAAATACATTGCAGATCCGTCGCACGTACTGGAGTCGAATGATATCCAGATTCAGGATGATTTGACGGTGAGCACTAGACCAGTGCAAATTCTAGACTCGTAGGTGAAACAGCTGCGGGGGAAGGAAATCCGGACCGTGAAGGTGTTATGGGATGAGACTACTCAGGAGATGACCTGGGAGATGGAGGATCGCATGAAGCAATCCTACCTGCACTTATTTCCTGGTAAGTCTTATTTTCGAGGATAAAAATCTTTAAAGGTGGGAGTAATGTAAGACCCAGGAAAAATTAAATAGTTATTTAATTAATTATTTAATTAGGACGAGTAATGAGAACATTTAAAGCAATAAATGTGAGGAGCTATGACGTGGAAAAGTACTAGCTCAAGTGGTTGAGAGTACTTTATTGTGTGTGATGACTTGGGTTCGAGTCCTATGTGTGTCACTTGGATGATATTTAAATTATGCGTTTTGTGTAATTATATATTGAATGTGTGGTGTGATGATAAATTCTTAGAATTGTAGGAGTTATCATGAAATATGGATTGGTTGAATGGTTTGGCCTTGGTTGGGTATGTGCATGAGTGTGGGTTCAAACCTTGTTGAGAACTAAATAATTTCTTTTTGCCAAATTTTCCTTTTGCATGAATGTGAAAGGGTTAGAAACCTAGCAGCCAAAGGAGAGGTAACCTAAGGGCTGGAAAACAGAGGGTTAATTGAACATTTGGTTAGCCTTAGTATCATTTTTCATTTAAAATTCGTGTAAGACACTAAAGGAGCAATTAAGTGAGAGTGATAGTGAGAGAGAAGATCATAATAGGAGAAAATAGCATTGTGGGTTCGTGTTAATCATAAGCAAAGGTTTTTCAGAGGATTAGGGCTGATAGAGTAAGGTGGTGAGGCTGAAATCGCAAAGGTTGGAGTGGAAAGCAAAGGCTAGGAGGTTTTGGTGAAGGATAAGCATACTAACCCGAATTTAGCAAGGAATCCAGGTAAGGGGAGTTGTTTTCGCGTGCTATTAATAGTATACACCATGTTGTGCCTTGTACGATCGTAATTGCATGAATTCTCTACCTGGCATGCGCTGTTTTTCGTGTTTTCTAGGTTCTGCCCAGAAACCGCCTGGCGGGCATGCATGTGCCGCCAGGCGGTTCATCTGTTTGTGCCTGATTTTGGGTTCCGGTTGCTTAAACCGCCTGGCAAGGATGAATATTTGCCAGGCGGCGCGTTAGTGTTGCGGTTTCTGTTGACTTGCGTTCGGTGCAGGATCATTGAGACTTCTGATTGTGATTTTATGTATTGATAGTATGAACTGGCTAGAATTGGGGTCCGATGGTGCTTGAGAATACCTTCATATGTTAATATGGATGGAGTTGGGTTATTGGAATGGTAGAATCCGAATTAAGTTATTAGGGTTCATGGTGGGTACGAATTTGAGGATAGTATGTCAAAGGAAATTGGGTCAGTAAATTAAGTGTGATTTATTGTGTGATATTGTCTGTGTAGTATAGATTGAATTCTGGCCAACTTGGCTCATTGCGGGTGCAGCAACCTGGAGATTTTTCTGGGTTCTGATGTGCCGCCTGGCGGTGCCTAGCTTGCCGCCAGGCGATGACGGGAGCAGTGGCGTAATGCGTGTTGTTTTCGAGTGGTCGGGAGAGAAGAGACTAAGAGGGATATAGGTAATTAAAGGAGGACACAATAAGGACTAATAAACTTGGGTAAGAGATCATGGGAATGGAAAGAGGTTGATAGTATGTTCATGCGATGGGTTGTTGAGAGTTGTGTCATTTAAAGGAAGAAAACGAATAACATTAGTTAATGGATCATGATTTGAAAGCTTAGAATTCTGCATAATCGTTGTTAAATATCCTTGATGGTTAGTTGTGGGCTTTATGTGTTTTGGAGACTTGTGGGCTTAGATGTAAGTCATGTGATTATGTAATGTTGTGTGGAACAAGATGCATGGCAGTACAGCGTGAGATAAGTATGATGAGAGGAGGTTTAACAATGTTTCTGAATTGTGTGATTTTGATAGAGAATGGAGTGTGTTGTTACTGCAGTGGTGATTAACCGTGATAGAGTAATGAGAGAAAGTGCCTAAATGTTTCTATTTTAGTTACAGGAGCTATACGTGGGAGGGTATAGGGCTGGAAATTAGTAACTCGGATAGAACACGTGTGCAGTACCTTCTAAAGCATTCTAGAATTGCATAATTAACCACTTTGGGTGCCAAAACCAGTAGCAAGGAGATACTGGTATGGCGCCTGGCGGTCCATTGAATACTGCCAGGCGATAGCCTTAGTAGGAGAGAGTTGTGCCTTGAGTGGCGCCTAGCGGCACGTGTGTGTTTCGCCAGGCTGTAATGGTCAAACAGTGGCGCTGGAAGGGCTCTGGCGCCTGGCGGTGAGCTGGTACTGCCAGGCGGTCTGGAACAGTTTCGCCTGGCGGCGTGTGGGCCGAGCCAGGCGGAAATGTTGTTGTTCTTGCTTCTTGGTGTGTTGCTTTTAATTAACGATGATGCTTTGCTTGGATCGGGAGATGCTGTGCCATGAGCGGGTAGGTTCATGGATGGTGGAGGACATGTGATGATATGAGCGGGGAGGTTCATATCCAGTTACTCTCACGTGGGGATACGAGCGAGGTAGGTTCGTATGTTCCGTGCTCACGTTGAGAGATGCCACGTGCGGGGAGGTACGGGGCTGGTGGATCACATGTGTTGGACTATGGGCAGGTAGGTCCGTAGAGCAGGACTACGAGCGGGGAGGTTCGTAGAGGCAGGACCACGAGCGGGCAGGTTCTTGTGAGCATCATGTTCCCGAGTCCAAGGCTAACTGATAGTATGATTTGAAGACTGATAAGTCTTGGGGTTAAGGTCTTGGCCAAGAATTATGTACAATGAATAAGATGGGTATATGATTTATCTTGTGTTTTATATGCTTGTTATTTTATTTTCTCAGCTCACCCTTTCTGTTTGTGTGTGGCGATGATCGTGTGATTCGTTACACGGGAGCAGATGTTGATACAGGTGGTGCTGAGGATGTTCAGATGGCGGAGTGAGGGCTAGCGTGGGATTAGAGATAGAATTTTCTCTTACATGTATTACTTTATGTTTTTATTATAAACACGAATAACGGGAACTTGTAACACTTGACTAATTATGTTATAAGTTTTGGCGCGTGTTTTCATGAAATTAAATTTTCACGCGTTGAGATTTTTATCTAGATGGCTATTAATATAATTATTTCTTTTATTATTTATTTTTTTAGTAATATTCCCTAGGGATGTTATAGCAGGTCGCAGATTCAAGGTGAATTTGGTGTGCTTGCCTTTGGAGGGACTGGATGTTATCTTGGGGATGGATTGACTGTCTAACAATCACATTATAATTGATTGTGGACGGCGCAGTTTGGTATTCCCAGAACATGAGGGATTGGAGTTAATCTCAGCTCAGAGAGCGATAAATGAAGTGGAAGTTGGAGCCACCTATTTCATGATAGTGGCTCATACAGAGAAGAATAGCACCGTAGAGAAAATTAGTATGATTCCAGTAGTAGGGGAGTATGCAGATGTCTTCCCTGATGAAATCCCAGAATTGCCACCGAGTAGGGATCTGGATTTCACCATTGATCTCATCCCTGGAGCAGGTCCAGTCTCAATGGCACCATACAGGATGGTGCCGACGGAATTAGCTTAGTTAAAGAAGCAAATCGAGGATTTGCTTGAGAAGAAATTCATTCGACTGAGTGCATCACCTTGGGGAGCACCCGTGCTTTTGGTGAAAAAGAGGGACGGCAGCTCCAGATTGTGTGTCGATTATCCTCAGTTGAATAAGCTGACTATAAAGAATAAGTATCCACTGCCGAGGAGAGATGATTTGTTGGATCAGCTGAGGGGAGCCGCAGTGTAGGGGCTATCTGGGGTTTTGAAAGGATTTTTATATTTCGACTTCTGATGTAAAATTTATTATGTTGAACTTTGGTGAATTTGTAATAATGTAATTGCGAACATATGAACTATGTTATATTATAGTTTTTAAATTTCCCGCGTTTTGGAAAATGGACTTATAATAAATGAGGTCTTATTTTCATTTCCTATTTTATTTTATTAAAAATTAGTAATATTCCTTAGGGATGTTACAATTGAAATGCGAGATTTAATTAAAAAACCGTAAAATTGGAAATAGAAAAATAAAGTGCATAAGTGAGTATGTGGGTGCATTGAGAAAAACTACACATATGGGAATGTGGGTGCATAAAGAGAAATGCATGGTGCATAAAGTAAACACATCCTAGCCTAAAACAAAAAAATTAAAGGAATAGGTTGTGTGCTTAGTGAAAATGTAGGTACATGAGGTAAAATAAAACTAAATGCAAGGAGTGTGGGGTTATTACATCAGAGAATGTATGAAGTAAATAAATAAAAAGAACCCAAATTAAAAGAAGGGGTGCAAAGATAAACCACGAGAGTACATAAGGAACCCAATTAAAATGGTGTTGCGAGAGTTAATTACGTGGTGCACAAAGAAAATAATTGAATTTGTCTCAAAACCGTAAACCACTTAACTTCACCCTTCAAAACACATCACATCTTCCCCAAAGTTCATCTTCTTCCTCACGTTGCCACCCACCATAGACACTACTCACATTCATTGCGAAGTCGCCAGCAATGCGGCCAATAACAACTCTGGTCACCATCGTCGCGCCACTACCAATGGTGGCTACCATTTCTCCCCTATCAACTGCGCGCGAGACAAAGCATGCCAACCATAACTCTCACGGTCGCGATGCTGCCGCAGTCCACATCAATTTACTTCGTTCAACACCAACGTCAACACCATTCTCCCTCGCGTGAGACTTTCACCTTTTCTCCTTCATTAGTCACAGTGATGCATAGTTCTCCTCCAAACACCACCGTTAGTGGCAACGAGGATCACCACAAGACCCACCCTGCAGACGTCAATGCTACAAAAGCCATGTTTTTCCTCTATTTAAACATTTATTGGTTTGCCATCTTTATTGTGTATGTAAAATCAGAGAAATCTCTTGATGTTCAATTAAATTATTTTTAGTTGAATTCCTAATGCAATCAATCATACACAGTAACGGAAAAAACACAAAACAGAATAATAAATTTGGAAATTATGAACTTCGTTGTGTTCGATATGCTCCAATATGTGCTTATTGTTTTTTTTTGTACTTGATCGTTATTGATTCAAAATGTTGTGATTTTGGACTGTGCTTTTTGAATTCATCAGAGATGTGATAATACTATAAAGATGGATCTGTGTGTGAAAATGAGTTACATCGTTTTTCCCTGTAATAAAAACATCTTGTTTGTTTTTGTGCGTGAAAAATCATCCCTGAATGGTCGTTTCTCCCTTCAATATTAGCGTGCTCTAAAAAACTCATGGAAGTTACCAAGCAGTTATCAAATACTCAACTGTTCCCACTTCTCTATATGCCGTGAATCACAATTTTTATTTTTTGTTATTTTTTATTTTATTTTAGGGTGGTATAAAGCAAAACAGTGGTGTTAAAGGAAAACAATAGGCCATTGAGGGACTTTTTTTATTTTTATCTAAGAACAAAAACACCTTTTAAAATTCCTTTTAAACAAAATTAAATAAACTCTTTTTTTTAAACATTTTTAAGCAAATTTAGTTTTACTCCTTTTTTATTTTTGTATTTTTTTGGCAAAAAAATTTTTATTTATCCGGACAAAATTGGGTGTTGACAAGACGTTCTAAGACTCAAATGAATGTTAGTCTTTATGGGCATGTTTGATGTTTAGGGATATCGAGTCATATTCGAAAATGGTTAGTGGAAGGTGGTGAAAGGAAATCTAGTTGTTGCTTGCAGCTAGAAGAAAAGAACCCTCTGCATGGTATAATTACCTGTAAAAGAAGTAAATTCAATTGGTAATGATGTTGATCACCCTCTAAATCTATGGCACCAAAGACTTGCTCACATGGTATTAAGGTATTGATCTTAAAGGGGAAGTTTACAAAAATGAAAAAGGTAGAAGTTGGTTTTTGTGAACCATGTGTGTTTGAGAAGCAAAAAAGAGTTACTTTTGCCAAGACCGGAAGGATGCCTAAGCTTGAGAAGTTTAAGCTTGTTCATACAGATGCATATGGGACAACATCAGTCTCATCATTAAGAGGATCATGATACTATGTCACCTTCATTAATGATTCCACTAGAAAGATATGAGTTTATTTTTGAAGCGAAAATCAAAAGAATTTAATACCTTTAAGAAATAATTGTTGTTGAGAATGAGATATGGTTAAAAATTAAATGTTGAAAGTCTGATAATAGTGGTGAATATAAGAGTTCTGAATGTGTGAATTACTTTGTTGAGAATGGAACTAGAATGCTTAAAATTATTCCTGAAACCCCTCAACAAAATCAACTAGAACAATGTTGTTGAAATAATGAACAAGACCTTGAATGAAAAGGCAAAGAGGATGAAAATTCATGCAGGGTTACCCAAGACATTATGGGCATAAATAATGAGCACAATAGAATACCTCATTAATAGAGGACCCTTAGTTCCAATAGGATTCAAGATTCTTGAGGAGGAATAACAAGGCAAGGATGTAATTCTTTCTCACTTGAAAGTATTTAGTTATGTTTCTTATGTTCGTGTTAAAGATTTTAGGAGGAATAAGCTTGATCCGAAAGCAAGAAAATGCATTTTCTTTGGCTATGGAGTAGAAGATATGGGATATCATTTTTGGGATGATCAAAATAGAAGGTCATTAGAAGTAAAGATGTTACATTTAATGAAAATGCAATGTACAAGGACAAACTTGAGAGAAATTCTAAAACTTAAAAGAAGCCAACAAAGAATGAAGAGGCAATGTTAGAGGGCATTACAAAACACGATCTTGCACGAGAAACTGGGAGTCCAAGAGATAGCACAATTGAGGAGAGCAGTCATGCCACCCTAGTAGTTGAAGTGAGGAGATCCAACAAAGTTATTAGGCCACCTCACAAATTATCGCCTTCAACAAATTATTATTGTTGACTGATGATGGAGAGCCTTTGTGTCATCATGAGTCATTTGTAGATGGCCAATGCAATTCACTGGGAGTTAGCCATGCAACAGGAGATGACTAACATCCATTTTGAGATTTTTTAGTATAATGCAGAGAGAAGGATCAAGGGTAACATTCAAATGTTTAGAGAAAGCCATGGGAGAAACTGAATAAACCAAAATTGAATGAAAAACTACAAAGTTGATTTTCTGCTAGAAGAGTTTACCAAAGTTGACTAAGAGTCGACTTTTTGATTTTCAAATCCAAATGACATGCTTCTTGTGGGGAAAGTTTTAAAACACTAAATCACATTTGTGCTAACCTTGAAAGGGCTGAAAAGTGGTGAAAATATGCATGAAACTCCTAAATATAATTTTCACATGTTGTAGCATAACTTTGGTTTGTGAACTCTATTTTGTTTCTTTAGTTGTGAATAAAGACAAGGGTCAAGTGTGAAGTTGTTGGAAGAGAATTGAATATAAGAAGTTGTTGTTGAGATGAAGCTTGAAATGGATCAAAGGTTATATTTGAAGAATACACATGAAAAGCTTGGAATTGGAGGCAAGTCTGAGCTGTCAAGGAGTTGGCTGCATCACCTGTTATGGAAGGTTACAAAACCTGAATGAAATTAATCACCAATGATTATGACTTGCTCCATTGGGTGGCTCAAGTTGTGAACATGCTACCTTAGTGACATGTGAAAATGAGTAGTTAGTTAATGTAGTTAGAAGTTAGTTTTGTTAGGAGGGAACTTTGAGCAACTGCCACAACCTGTAATAGCCAGTAAAGGGTGCTGAAAACTGATTCATATTGGCACCATTCACTCATTCACGGACAACCATCATACCATTTGAATCACCTTCGCGCTCTGAACATCACACACCATTCCTTCATTACACATTCACTTCACCATAAAGTAGTCACATTTTTCTCTATTTTCATGGTATTTTTCTACACTTATGGATGATAATTGAAGCTATCTCTATGAAACTCTTCCATCTCTACCAAACACAATTGTTGTAAGAATGTTTCTCCTCAGTAAATTCATTTATTTCTTCCATTTATACTGTTTAATTTCCATGTTTTCATACATTTTATACTGATTTGAGTTCATGACTTAAGTTCAATTGGTTGAGTGATATTGATCTACTAAAACACTTAATTCGATTTGAAAGCAAGTCAAAATTTTAGAGAATGTGTAGACATTCTACTTAGATATCAAAT
This sequence comes from Vigna unguiculata, assembly GCF_004118075.2. NCBI lineage: Eukaryota > Viridiplantae > Streptophyta > Magnoliopsida > Fabales > Fabaceae > Vigna > Vigna unguiculata. The sequence continues at coordinate 9,867,435 of NC_040288.1, read as the reverse complement.
GCTTTTTTATTAAGATCAATCAAACATAAACCATTCGATTTTCTAGTGTTTCTAACTCTTGTGTCTTGTGAGTAATTCATTTATGACATTGTACGTGATGATTTCGAGCCATTTCCATTGGGAATCTATGTTTTACTTGATCATTTTGCATGATTCTTATTTCTATTCTCAATAGAGATCAACAAAAATCATTTCGCATCATAACATTATTGTTTCATTCACTCTTTGACAAAATTCAATTATGTATTACACATTACTTAATTATTCATAAGCATTTTTCAGATTTCATTTTTTCTGCATACTATGCTATTGATCTATTTATAGTAGCTTCATTGAGTTCAATCCATGTGTTAGAAACATCTCACATATTTAGATTGTGTGTAGGATAATCACATTGTATATTGCACATGCATTGGTAGCTTATAAATTTCATCAAACACCATGTGCATTCTAGTTTGCTTAAACATTTCATCAAATACTTTGCATTCATACATATCCATACCATTTTCAGTTTATTTTAGCATTTATTTTTGGTAGATTTTATTAGATTTCCTCCAATTTACAAAGCACATTCAATGATCATTTAAATCCCTTTCCTATCCTAGGGTTGATCCTTGGTTGATCACTATACTATATTAGTTAGCGAGGAAATCAAGTTTGACTAAATTTTTACGCGACTAGAGGTTTATTAGTTGTCTAATATTATCTCAGGAGAAGTATATTAGGAAAGTGCTAGAGAAACTAAGTATGCAAGATGCCAAGATCGTAAGGACGCCTTTGGGAGTTCACTTTAATCTCATCCAAGAGCAATCACCTAAAGTAGATGAAAACAAGGTAAAAATGGCTATGATTCCTTACACATTTATAGTTGGTAGCTTAATGTATGCAATGGTATGCACTAGACTAGACATTGCTCATGTAGTGGGAGTTGTTAGTAGATTCATGTCTAATACAAGAAGGAAACATTGAGAAGTTGTCAAGTGGATTCTATGCTACTTGAAACGTACTTCTAAAACTGCATTATGTTTTAGTAAGAATGATGTTATTTTTGAAGGATATTTTGATGCGGATTTGGGAGGTTCTTCAGACACAAGGAAAAGTACTACATGATTTGTTTTCACAGTAGGTGGCATAATAGTTAATTAAACGTCTCGACTTCAAAAAAGCATTTCACTTTCAACTACAGAAGCAGAGTACATGTCTATTTCGAAAGAATGTAAGGAAATGATTTGGTTGAAGAATTTTTTTGAGGAGTTGGGCAAGAAGCAATGTGATAGTGCTCCCTATTGTGATAGTCAAAGTTTAATTGATGTTGCTAAAAATCATGTGTGCCATGAAAGATAAAGCACATCCAATTGAGATACCACTTCATTAGAGAGTTAATCAATGATAGTTCTTTGTTCTTGTAGAAGATCTCTAGGCCAGAGTCCTACAAATATGTTTATCAAGGTGGTTACTACTAAGATGTTGAAGCTTTGCATAACTTTAATTAGCCTTCATAGTTAATTTTTGAGAAGGCATCACACTAATTTGGAGGTTTTACAGTTATGGGGTTTACTAGATTTACTTTGAAGTGAGTTGATGTGATTAGCCTCTAAGTGGGATGTTGTTAAGTATGTGGAGTTTGAAGGGTTTATTGGCCTGGCCTATTTACTTACTCTAGTTATTATAAATACTCATGTAATTGTAAACCTAATGAATCAATCAAAAACACAAACCAGTGCAGCCGCATACATAGATCATTTTGACTAAACCACGTAAATCCTTTGTTTTCTTGTTATTTTACTTTCGTCTTGTAATTGCTCGTGTGCGTGTGTGTTTGTGATCCCAACACACTGCGCATGCCTCCTCTACACTGACCCGCCACTGGAATAGTCTCTACTCGAGCTCACTACACGTTCCTTGACATCTAAAGCTCTCACCCTTCCCGCTACGTCACAAAGCACTCATCTCGCGACCACCACCTCGTCTTCTCACCCTCCGGCTAGGCTTCCCAAGGTTTGGGTAAACAACCCATTCGAATCCTACACTCGATTGGTGTTTTAGGTAGATCGAAAATCCATTTGTTATGGGCTAATTTTGGCTTGAAAATTTGAAGAAACACTAATGTATCTTAACTAGTGTAGTTTATCTCTAACACATCCAATGCTCTCTATTGTATGTGTGTTTGTGTGTATACTTAAATGAAGAAATTCATTTGGTCATACAAAAGTGTGGGGGGGATTTGGAGGAACTAAATCTGTCGAGGAAAAGATATAAGATAAACGCTGAGCAATGTTGCTCAATACATATTTTGTTAGGAAATAAAAAGTATCATGTGCTGAGCCAACAAGACATCCTTTAGAATATCAATGTTATGATCCTACCAACTAGTGATAGATTGTACATTGCCTTAGGAAAAGAAATTGGTCTCTATTACAATTCCTCTTGATTGTGAATCTGCGGTTTTAATTCTATTCAAGCCCTGATGTCCAACTAGATAACTTTATCTTAGGCCTTTGGACTTCCTTATGGTTATCAGAAGTTCAAGAGCTTTATGTGACGTGTGAACCTGCATTATTAGTTATATTAAATTTCTGTTGCCAAAGAAAATAATTTTTCCCTTATGCAGGGATTTGGACATCCTAAGAGGGCTATCAAAATTGCAGATAGGTTAATTCTACAAATGAGTTAGAGTATCAAACATCTCTTTCATGCATGAGAATATATGTCTTGCTTTAGTATTAAGCTAACATCTATTCTTGTGGTCATCTCCATGATTCACGTGGAACAAACTTCTCGTTTGCTTAATAAAGAGTAGGAATGCCATTCTGCAAACATCAAATAAATATCTATATTGCTATACCGAAGAAAGACAATCATCTTGTGTGCAATAGTTTATATTCTAGCTTTTGATGTACCTATAGTTTATGTGGAAAAGTTTATACTCTAGTGTAATTTGGTTCCAGTTATATTTACTTCTCATAACTTTGAATATTTTAAAATAGGGGTTGAAGCCATGCACGGTATAATTCATAAAAGCCATTGATGTCTAAGATTACTAGGGTTTAGTGCTTAGATATAGACTATTGTTCCAAATAAAATATTCATGCATAAACAATGGTCATATAGATTTTCTTAGGATCATTTCTACCTGGGTAATGGTTCCATGCAGAGTGGATTGAAGGCTCTTGAAGACAAGACTTAAAAGAAAAAAGCTAACGTGAAATTACTGGATGCTGAAGAAATACCAGCACCGATTGTTCATGTTGAGAAAGACATGGTTGTACTAGTGGATGATGTTTTACTGCTACTTGAAAGGGCTGCAATATGTAGAATTATGTTTGTGATAATGACCATGGAATTTTGTGTTGACGCCTTATCTGATAACTGGTGACATGGTTGAGCACTGACCTATATATGGAATGTGGTGGTATTAGCAGAGGATTTTAGAGGATGTAGATGACAAATACGAGCAGAACAAAGTATGTTTAAATGGGGTCTAGACCAAGGAGAAAAGAAAACTGAAATTCTGCTATTGTATTTTCAATAGCGTTATATTTAAGACTTTTTTTTTTCTTTTTCTTATTTTGTGTTTCTTTTATTCCGTCATTTTAGAATGATTAAAAGTGTTTAGAATTGATTTAAAAATTTATAATTGAATAATAAAAATTTTGCAATAACTTTTTAAGAAGATGTATCATCGTAAACTCTTAAATTGGTAATCATCAAAATTTAAACACTACTAAAAACTCATATTTTCTGCCAATTTTGCAAGAAGAATTTCATGTAATATGAGAATTTTTATTAGTGAAATTACTTTAGTTTAAAGACAATACAAGAAAACTCACTAGTGCATCTAAGAGTTTTTACATCGCAGTTGTTGGTATCGTGCAGAGGAATGTTTAACGTTTGGACAAAAATCAAGATAGAGGGTGAATTGGGTTCTTAATAAAAATTATGCTTTTAAAATTTTCCCTTTTAATATCAAAGATCAATTAAATTTTTTTCCTTTATTTTAATAAGCACAATAAAATAAAGATAGTAGAGAAGAGAAAATTCCACAAAGTATTTATATTGGTTCGGATCAAAAGACCCTACATCCAGTTGTTAATCTCTAAAAAATGAGATTAACTCAATCCCTAAAATAAACCAAACTTACAATCAATGATAAGAAATATTAGGCTTAGAAAACACCTCTCTTGAATCACACAAGAGATGAAGACATCTCCCTTGAAATCCCCAAGTGATGAAAACACATTCCTTGAATCACACAAGGAATGAACACCTCCTTTGAATCACACAAAGGATGATTGGCTTCTCCTAGCAACAGCAGCAACACTCAATCCCTCAAGATCCCACTTGAGGAAAGTTATCGCTCTACCCACACTAGGTTTTTCAAAGCCTTTTCATAGAGAGTTCTCAAGTACTCAGACTTTTCTAACTTCTGTATTTGATAATGAAAGCCTACCACTCTATTTATAGAAGCCTATTTAGAAATTACGTTAACAATATGAAAAGTTAAGTCACAACTGCCACAGATAATCGATTATCATAAGTGATAATCGATTATCATAGAAACTTTTTCTAAAAACTTTTTCTCGTTGTGATAATCTATTATCAGCCAGGATAATCTATTATCAGCAGGTGATAATCGATTATCAGCAGTGAAAATCGATTATCACAGAGGTTTTTCTCAAAAATCAGTTTTAACTAAGATAATCGATTATTCCAATGAGTTTTGCAAATAAATATAATTCTCTTGGTGCGTCTACTACTTGAGTTTTGCCTTTTGACTCTTGACATACTAATTTAACTATTTTAAATAACATACACATATTACAAGACCTAAATAACTAAACCCCTAAGTCTTCAATGTATCTCTTGAATCGAAACATTCTTTTAAGTCTTCAACATTTTTCCATGCATTATCATCAAGTCTTCCATACTTCTTCATAATTCATCATCATCATCAAAACTCCTTATTGGAGAAAGATGTCCATCTTCTTCTTTTTGTCAACAATCTCCCCCCTTTTTTATGATGATAAAAAGTTGCTGAAGACTTGTGATATGTCATGCTCTGAATAAACAACTTAAGAGAAAAGAGTAGTTAATCCAAATAAAAGAAAATTAATTTTGCTCTCCTTTTTAAAACATAAGGTATTACAAGATATCAATAAACACATATATTTCCTTTAAATAGGTAGCACTTATCACACGATAATAACACAAATATATCTCCCCTTTTTTTATCATAATCAAAAATGAAATTCTTTAGACAACTCCACCTAAATTAGATAACTTAAGTTCCCCTTAAAAAATTGTTTAAGATATAATACTCCTCCTACATGTAATATTTCCCCTTTTTGATGAACGCAAACATTTCAAGAACAAATACTCCCCCTTAATCAAAGACTCTAAAGATTAAAAAAATATGAGTTTAAAGAAGGAAATGTTATATATAACAAAATGAACTCCAACGTACTAATTTGCATTTATGAAGTACCTAGTTGTTGTTCATGGTCTAAATTTTTGAAAAGCTCACTCAAAGGGTAAAAAATTTGAAAATATGTGTCCTACTATGCAAGATAATCTATTATCAGCTTAAGATAATCGATTATTGTTTCATAACCAAGCACAAAAATTTCTGGATTTGCTGATAATCGATTATCCTCTGAGATAATCGATTATTTCATCGAAGTTTTCCGGAAAACACTAAAATTAAGGATTTTTATGATTTTTTTCATATATCTAAAATTCCCAAACCCATTATAAAATCATAGAACTCACCAGGATACCAAAAGTTTGATAAATATATTAGCTCTTGAACATCCAAAGGGAATTTCTTGATTTTGAAATAACCAGCGAGAGAGAAAATAATAACATTTTGGTCCCCAATAGACTTCTTTGGGTCCTTTGAGGTTAGAGATATGTTACTTTATAATAGGAATCCAAGCACATCGTCCATTAGGGACATCAAAATGGTTGATTCTACATTTATTTGAAGTGTGCCCCTTTTGCATACAATAAAAACATGTTACACAATTTATATTCCTATAATAAGGCTAACTTTTTTCTACCTATACCCTATGGGCTCTTTTATTCTTATTCTTAGGAGCTTGCTTGTTGTTACTGAAATCCTTTTTCTTTAAATAAGGCTTTTTAACACTTTTATTTTCTAATGCATCTTCAATTTATTTTTCTAGAATATTTAAATCAAACACATAGCTTTTACAAGATGCACATTCAATAATTTAAGTCTCTTTATTTTCTAAAATTGAAAATTTATTTTTCAAGACTTCTTCTTCCTCAAGAGACTTTTCAAACATACTTTGTAACTCCTTAAAATCAAATTTTAATTTCTTATGAGCAACATCTAATTTACTAGATTTAAAGAGCAATTGTTGAGTTGCATTATATAAAACATCATACTCATTTTCACCACAAGAGCTTACCTCACTATCAAAAGAGTCATGGTCAACAATCAAACACATATTTGCTTCCTCATCATATTCACTAGACTTGGATGAGCTTGAAGAAGAACTTGAAGAAGAATCGTTATCCTCCTATTTCTTTTTCTTGAAAACCTTTTTGCCCTTCTTCTCTTTACCCTTTTTAGAATTTGGGTAGTCCACTTTTACGTGACCTATTTCACCACATCCATAGCAATTTAAATTTGAAACAAAGTTTTCGTTTTCGTTTTTATACCTTTTGTGATGTCCTTTGCCTTCACTCTTCATAAACTTTGTGAACTTCTTTATCATTAGACTCATATTCTCATCATCAGAGTCATCATCTTCTTTAGGGCTTTTGTTTTTTATGATCTCAAATTTGAAAGCTCTATTCCTTTTCCTTCCTTGGTCCTCTTCTTCATTTAAACACCCAAGTTCAAGTTCATGATCTCTTAACTTACCAAAAAGAGCCGCCATGGACACTGTTGCAAGATTTTGAGATTCAGTGATCGCCATAACCTTTGGCTGCCATGTCTTGTTCAAAGATTTAAGAATTTTTATGTTTAATTCATCAGTGTCAAAAGTTTTACCTAGACCCTTGAGATGATTGATGATGTGTGTATCGTTTCTGCACATCATAGATGGTTTCTCCTTGTTGCATACGAAACATTTCATATTCTTGAATTAATGAGTTCTTCCTTGCACGCTTAATATCATCTGTTCCTTCATGGGTTACTCGTAAAATCTCCCACATTTCCTGGGCACTTGTACAAACTGAAATTCTATAAAATTTATCAAGAGTTAGTGCAGATGATATTATATTTCTAGCCCTAACATCATATTGAGTCCAATACGAAAAGGGCTTTGGTTCTTGCACATCATTAACAACATTAACAAGAACAAATGGTCCATTTAACACAGCATCCCAAATACCCCTATCAACAGATTCCAAAAATATTTGCATCCTAACTTTCCAAAAAGGGTCATTTTCATGAGTAACAATCGGAGGTCTATTGATAGACGCACCCTCAACAAAAGTTTGGTTTTGCCCAACCATTTTCGAAAAATTTGAAAAACTATCAAAGCAAGCTTTTATACCAATTGTTGGTATTGCGTAGCAGAATGTTTGGCGTTTGGACAAAAATCAAGATAGAAGGTGAATTGGATTCTTAATAAAAATTGTGCTTTTAAAATTTTCCCTTTTAATATCAAAGATCAATTAAAATTCTTTTCTTTATTTTAATAAAAACAATAAAATAAAGATAGTAGAGAAGAGAAAATTGCATAAAGTATTTATACTGCTTCGGATCAAAAGACCCTATGTCTAGTTGTTAATCTCTTAAAAACGAGATTAACTCAATCCCTAAAATAAACCAAACTTACAATCAATGATAAGAAAGATTAGGTTTAGAAAACACCTCTCTTGAACCACACAAGAGATGAAGACACCTCCATTGAAATCCACAAGGGATGAAAACACCTTCCTTGAATCACACAAAGGATGACTGGCTTCTCCTAGCAACAACATCAACAATCAATCCCTCAAGATCCCAGTTGATGAAAGTTATCGCTCTACCTATACTAGGTTTTTCAAAGCCTTCCCACAAAGAGTTCTCAAGTACTCAGGCTTCTCTATCTTTTGTATTTGATAATGTTAACCTACCACTCTATTTATAGAAGCCTATTTAGAAATTAGGTTAAGAATATGAAAAGTTAAGTCACAACTACCATAGATAATCGATTATCATAAGTGATAATCGATTATCATAGAAACTTTTCTAAAAACTATTTCTCGCTATGATAATCTATAATCAGCCAGGATAATTTATTATCAGCAGGTGATAATCGATTATTGATAATCGATTATCACATAGGCTTTTCTCAAAAATCAGTTTTAACTAAGATAATCGATTATCACTAAGAATAATCGACTATTCCAGTGAGTTTTGCAAGTAAATACAATTCTCTTGGTGCTCTACTACTTGGGTTTTGCCTTTTGACTCTTGACGTACTAATTTAACTATTTTAAATAACATACACATATTACAAGACCTAAATAATTAAACCCCTAAGTCTTCAATGTATCTCTTGAATCGAAACATTCTTTTAAGTCTTCAACATTTTTTCATGCGTCATCATCAAGTCTTCCATACTTCTTTATAAGTCATCATCATCATCAAAACTCCTTATTGGAGGAAGATGTCCATCTTCTTCTTTTTGTCAACAGTATTATATGCCTCAGTTCCTGCGCACACGCTGCATATAAACACGTAGTGTCATTTTGGTAATTAAAGTCAACTTTTATGCCTCGGTTGCTATTCTAACCGACGCATATAGCTTAAAAAATTTTGATAATTCCTGCTTTCCTAGAATTTGAATTTTTTTACATGTTTTTATGTCCCATGTACTGTTAAACCGAGGTCTAATAGCTTTTCTGCTTCAGGTGCTTTTTACCCGATGCAGTTAAGTTGCAATTTTTTTATTTTTTATTTATTTCACTGAAGGAATAGGCCTCGGTTCTTTTATAATCGAGGCAATAGATGACTTATGCATCGTTCCTCCTACCAACTGAGGCATATGAGCAAGCCAATATTCCTCGGTTTCGAATTAATCAAGGTAGTATCGCTTTGTAGGGTTAAAAAAACCTAAATCTTTTCACACCGCAGCAACAAACGTTTTGCACTTCTTCTTCTTCTTCGAGTGTCCCGCACACCTGGTCCACTCTTCCACTGCGTGCCAGCCTTTCATGTTGCCTGCACCGTTGAGGAGGTTTCCAGCGCCACTACATCTTCTTCTTCTTCGACCAACCATCACCATTGTTCTGCCTGAACCGTCGAGGGGCCGCTACACTGTCACCGTCAAGGAGCTGCTGCATCTTCATCTTCTTCCAGCAACCATCACCATCGTCAACTCCGTCGTTCTGTTCAATTCGCCTGCACACCATTGCACCGCACCGTCGAGGAGGTTGTTCCTCTGTCATTGTCGCTGCCATTGCCTCCATTCAATCTCGCTCCTTGTATGTTTATTTTTACGTTTTGGGTTTTTTTGGATTCGTCTTGATTTAATCTTCTGCATTGTTTGTGTGTTGTGTTGGGTTTGGGTTTCATGAGTGATTGTTTTAGTGAGGTGTGAGTGTTGGGTCGTGGGTGCAGTGAGATGAGAGTGTGTTTGTGTGATACATGCATCATGCAAGGGTGTTGTGGGAAAAGAGAAGAGTGTGTCACATTAGTAGGTGGTTTAGTGTGTGGCTACTGTGAAAAAAAGAGAGAACAGTGTTGTGAGGAATGTGAACGTGAATGTGAGAATTGTGGGTACATGAGTGGTGCAATAAAGTGAGTGAACCGAGGGTTTTGTGTGGGTTAATGAAGGTTAGTGGGGTGTATGGTGCGGGTTCCATGATAGAGTGTGTGATTATGAGATAATAGAAGTGTGTGATGGGTGGGTTACGTGAATGAGAAAAATAGAGAGTGTAGTGTGCGTTAATGAGAAAAAGAGAGTGGTGCAGTGAGTAGGCCCTGGGAGAGAGAAGAGAAAGAGTGTAGTGTTGTTTGTGAGAGATGTGTTGTGTTGTGTGCTGATGAGAATGAGTGTTGTGAGGTGAGAGAAATTTGTGTAGAAGTTAATAGTGTGTGTTTTATGAGTGAGATGAGAGAGTGCATAAACTCTATTAATTTTTTTTTATTTCTGATACACCATTAGGCCTCGGTTGGTTGAAACTGAGACAGTAACGATTCAAATATGCCTCAGGTTGATAACCAAGGCATAAAGTAGTGTCGTTTTACCTCGACAGTATATGCCTCAGGTGCGCACCCGAAGCCAAAAATTAAAAATAACCGTTATCATTTTCCTTTCCTACATTGGTGACTCTTAAATAATGATCAATTTTAGAGACCAAAAACATGTTTTGAGATCAATTTCCTAATTAAAGATCAATTCCTTTGGTAGCCAAAACCTTGGTAGCAATGACCAATTTAGATACCAATTCATAATAGCAATTATTTTAGTTACTACTTTAGAGACCAATTTTAATTTTTTGAAATTATTTTAGTTACCAATAACTTTTAATTTGTAAATTGTTATCTAAATTGGTCACTTGAGTGACTAATTAATTTTTGTGACTAAAATTTATTATTATTCAATTATTTTCTGTAATAAGATTTAATGGGATTTAAAAATAAGGGTCTTGCTAAAATTAAAAAATTGATTGATGCGCATGAGATATTCAGCAAAATTGTGATCTTGTAATGATCGCATGTTTTGTTGTAAATGTAATATTTTTGTTTTACTCCATAAATAAGAGTTAATAATGCAGGTAGAAATCATTTGTGCTTTTGTACCTATTTGAACAACTGGCAGTACCTGACGAAAATCACCTCCTAATATGATCACTTTCCCCCTAAATGGAGCATTATAATCTAGAATGTCCTTTAATGACCGATCTAGTGCCTCCAAAACATATATGTTAATCATGGGTGCTTTATCCCAAATATTTGCCTATGTTGTTTTTATTAGTTTTGCAAGATCTGATTATTTACTTATAGAACAAAACGAACCAACCTCGACATTGATAGGTATTTTAAATTGAGAATGTGCAGTTCTACCACTCGGTAATAATGTTGTTGCTATACCAAAGAAGTTTGTAGCTAAAATAATTTGACTCTTGCTCCTACAATGTGCAATTAAAGTACGGTAAAGGAATGTTTTACCGGTTCCTCCTTGTCCATCCACAAAAAAGACTTGACTTTAATTACGGTTGATTACATCTAAAATGGTATTGAAGGCAATGAGTTTGTCATGATTCAATCTTTGTACATTGTGAACATCTTCATTAGGTATCTGTATTGATAATTCTTCTTGTATAATTCTTGGTACTGAAGTAGTTTCCAATGCATCATAAGATAAAGGTGGCAAATCAAAATCCTTGATTGTTTTACCATGCTGAATTAAAAGGTCATTTAAATTCCTCAATAACATAGGAATCAAGTTCTCATTGACAGAAGTGTTGGTTGAAGTATAATCTTCTAGCATAAAGGTGTGGAATTGATTCCAAAGGCTTCTAACGTCAGTTGGTTCACAAAAAGGTAATATGGTCACAAATAGTCTTCGTAAAGCATATGGCATTTGTAAAGTTGATGTTTCAACTAAGCATTCATGTATACTATTGTCACTTTCTAAAAATCCCCATTTTCAGCCACCTTTTTAAATGTGTGATAATATGTTTCATTTGGTGATAATAGATATTCCCAACTGGTTGGTCCTCTTTTGTGAGAAAGCAAAACCTACAATAAGAACTTATCTCCTTCAGAAGGAGATACAGTATAAATTCGACTGATAAATTTCTTGTGTGACCTTCTTGGGTACCATTCCTTATGTCTATTATTCCAACAATAATACTCTACAATTTCTCGATACAAAAATGTTCTAGATTGGGGATCTCTTTGATTGAGGGCCAAAAATTGTGTGAGCATGGTTTTGGAGTTGTTATCATCATTCAACACGTCATTGATGTTTTGGTGCTTATAAAATCGTACTTGTTATCGATTTGGTAAATGAATTTGCAATCTTTCAACAGTTGGATTCATTCGATAGATTGTAAATCTGAATATTTTCCATAAAGCCTCGGGAGCACAAATCCATCTAGCATCGAGATATTGCTGGACTTCATCTATAATATGTCCTTTTATGAATCTCCATTGCTATTCGATCTGGTCCTTTGTAAACATACTTATACAAATATTTAATATTTTTTATGTTGCTACAGACCTCAACATTTATATGACAATCATATTTTAAGAGTAACCAAGGTTTATAAGGAACCACCCATCTATTGTCAACAATCACATTTCTATTTATGGAAATTTGTTTCATCAAAACGTCTTTTGTATTGAGGATATAAATCATTACCTTGTCGTATTTCTTCCAAGAAATCTTTGGGAAATATCTTTTGGCATTGATAGCGATTCATACATGGTGATCTTGGATTGAGAGTTTCGCAAGTACCATGTATCATGTGTTTCAACACAGCTTCATGCAATTGTGGTTCTTCTTTCTTATTTGGTATTTATGCCCTAACAATGCTATCATAATCTTATGTATCATGTAACTTATCATTATTATCTAAGATCAATAGCATATGTACATGCGGTAATCGACGTTTTCGAAATTCAGTAACATAGATATAACTAATAAATTTTTCAAGGACTCCTTTATTAGCAACATCTTCCTTCAATTGCTCAAATTTTGCTTGAAAGATTTGTGTGAGTAAGTCAAGGCGGTCTTATGGAGTTTGTTGATTTTGTAGTTCAGAAGAAATTTCACTCTAAGATGGATTACATGTCATTGTAAGGAAAACATCATGTTTTCCATTGTGAGCAACAATTGCCATACCATCTTGATATCGTTGTGTCAAGTCTTGACGACTACCAGTAAATGACGATGGTAATATTGTCCTCTTTCCAACAGTATCTTCAAAGAAATGAAAGAATGAATGATAATATATTTAGATGAAATAAATGTTGTTTTAAATATATTTACCCGCGTGAGTTTGTCCTTCATGCAAAGCATCTTGCAAACCTTGGTACATTTCAGCACGAATGTTGTTTTGAAGATTACGAATCCATCGTAGCCTCCCAGTCTCAATCTTAACGTAGTTATCTACAACATATTATTGTAAAAGTCGTCCCGATTGTAATATTATAGACTAATCATTTGGACGAATCTACATTAAATAATCACGTGTTTCTAAAAATATGTTAGCCTTCTTCATACTAAGTAATTTGATGAAACAGAGGTAATTATGATAGAAGTTACCTAAAGCATGAAACTATAATATTCTCAGCAAGAGATACTTTGGTCATTATGGTTTTTTGTGTTGGTGTCCCAGCCATATGTTCTAAATGGAAATAATAAAGGATATTGTAAAGGGTCATAATATCCTACGGTCTCTTATATGTTTATTAAATTTCCATTATGACCAACAACTTTAATATCTCGGCCACGTGCCATTGATTCTGTGTCTGCAGTAACAATAATAATTGCTACTTGAGATGCAGTTGGAAGATTATATTGTGGTTGATTTGCAGGACGCTCTTTAATGAGTAAAGAACATATCTGAATATTTGGTTCTTGAGCAAGTTGTCGAAATACATGCACAAAAGGATTGCACTAGTGTAATATTTGTTGCAATTTATGAACAATAGTTTGATGAAGTTGAGGGTTTTCCAACATCCTATTTTATAATTCATGTTCAGTGTCATAAATGTACAACTGCTAAAACCGGGGTTTGGACCCATCATTTGGATAAAATCCTCCTATCCTATGATAGATTGCACCTTGAGCACGAAAACTATATATCCATATGAACACCAAGAGAAGTGAATGAAAAGACATGATTGTAACTTATTATATGTTCGATCTGAAAATATTTGAAGCAGCTCATGTGCAGGATGAATAGGTGGAAGTAAGACTTTGCCACCAGAGCAACACATATTGCGTGATTCATGATAAAATAATCATGCATGACAATGTGGACTTGTAGTTGGTGTAGGCAATTGAAATTTGAGCATCGGAATCATATTTGAAAATTTTCTAGCACTATTATGTGTTTGGGGGAATCTATGTAGCATATCTACATTATTGTGATAAATTGGAAGAATAATAAATAATGTAGTATTATAAATTGCAAAAGTATTAAAAGTGCATTATTAAAGCATAACATGCATTAATTATGATTGGAAAAAGATACAAATCAAGTTTAATCGTACCAAAATGAGTATTAACTATTGATGGAAATAGTTTAATAACCATGTTGAATGGTACTGACGTGTGTATTACTTTGTCCTGCTTCATAATCATTACATTATTCCAATCTTTGTGCAGGAAAACCATAACATGTGTGGTGTTTAATCAATGTAAAAAAGTGCATAATAAATAACCAAGATCACTGTAATAAATAAAGAGCAAATTAAAAAGCATGATAGATGATAAAAAAAGTATAATCATATCTTGATACATATAGAAAAAAGAAAAAAAAGGAGCTAACTGCGAGAATTAACGACAACTTAAAGGTGTTTTATTATTCAACACCGTAATAAATTATATCAAAATCATAATTACGCATCTTAGAATAATAAATAAATAAATAATGAAACTTTTTTGTGAAATGGAAAGTAAATAACATGGATTAACTATTGATGAATAAAGTTGACTAACCATGTTCAGTGTCTATAATGTGCGTATTACTTGGTCTTGCTTCATTATCATTACATTCTGGAAACCTTTGTAGGGCAAAACCATAACCTAATATTTAAAAAAATAAGATAAATTGTATTTTAATCAAATATATACTTTACCAGAAAGAACTAAAAATAATGTAAGCATACTTGGAAGGATTTTCTCGGCTAATGACATACAATAGTGATAAGGTGGGTTTAAACCGAAACAAAGAAGTTGTGTTGTACTTTTTTGTATAGAGTTAGATATAAATTTTTTGTTTAATCATAAGTAAATGTAATTATTTATGAAGTATTTTTAAGATTGTTAGAATACATTATTGTTTATATACATTTTTTACTGTTGTACATAATACAAAGGATATAGTGTACTGACCACAATCTATGTTATTAATAGGTGAAGTACTTGACAATGCTTCATATACATTATATTCTTCAAACCTTTGCGGTGCATGAGTAGAACCTGTTATGTGAAAGCATGGAGCATAATAAATAAAAATATGTAAATATTTCATAAAATGGTAAGTAAATAACATGGATTAAATATTGATGAATAAAATTGACTAACCATGTTGAGTGTCAATAATGTATGTATAACTTGGTCCTGCTTCATTATCATTACGTCCTGCAAACCTTTGTGGGACCAAACCATAACCTAATATTTAAAAAATAAGTTAAATTTTATTTAAATCAAATTTATAGTTTACAGGAAATAACAAAAAAGAATGTGAGGATACTTGGAAGGACATTCTCGGCCAATGACATATAGTAATGATAAGGAAAAATGTGATGTTATCTGACCGAGGCATTTGTCGAATAGATGTCATTCTCAATCGGGGAGCTCTGTTTGGCATTTGGACAATGTTGGTTGTGTTTTCAGGATTATTTTTCCTTCTTTTATATTGTTCAATAAGTCTTTGTTTGGGGGTCATTCTACGTCTTCTATTTGTAGCATTTATTCTGCATCTTTTTCTTTGTTGTTCTTATGTTGATTTGTTAGAAGGAATATTTTCCATTTAGGTATGTTGTCTACTTAAACCAAAAACAATAAATAATAAATCCAAAATTAATATAAATTTAAAAATGTATTACTTGGAAGAAAGTAGTGAATGAATGAAAAGAAGGACAATGAAAGTAGTACATAATATGTACAAAAAATAAAATTAAAAGAAGATAATGATATAGGAAGAAGTACTTAAATGTGTGAGTAGAAAGACTACAAAATTTGATTTGATGTAACAATGATGAGCAACAAATGTAGACGATGACAAGCTGGTTAGCAAGTTACTGAACAACAAAAAAATTGTAATTAAAAAAACACTACAGCATTTTTGGCTTTAGGCAACACAAAATTTATCCACAAATAGAAAAGTGTTGCCTAAACATGGAAAAACCAACACTTTTATTGATGTGGCTTAAAGAGTACCTAAGGCAACAATTTTCAAAATGTTGATAACTTATACCATATTTTATTCAAATGTTACCCTAAAAAGTGTGGCCTAATATATTAAAACATGACTTAAAATAAATTAAAAAGTTTAATTTTAACTAAAAATTCCTAGATTCTGAAAATTCCCAAAACTAAAATTTCCCTCCTATTGAAAATTAAACATTGCGCCAAAACTAAAGACACACTGCTAAACCTAAACATACAGTCTAAGACACTAAAGCCATCTTCTTCCCATTTCCTTCTCTTGTTTCCAGTCAATTTTTCTTTGAACCCTAACCCTGACCAAACCCAAAGCTTTAAGCATTCTCCATTCAATCCCTTCCTTAAGCACAACACCAAGATAGTCCATTCTCAACTGGACTCAATTCGCAGCAAAACCCTACCAAAGTTAGATTCCTCGAACTCTAATTTTCGATAGGAGGAGACCCCCTCCCTTTGCCGTCGTCATCCTTTGGTAATGACGACGACCCTTTCGGGACCTGGTACGGCAACATCGACTACCTTCTAAACATCTCAGTGATCGACTCTGCGTGCTGCCTCCTGATCTTCCACTTCGTCAAGCTACGCAGCGACCACCGCCGCATGTCGGGGCCCGCCGCTCTCGCCTCCAAGCTCCTCGTTGTCTGGCATGCCACTTGTCGTGAAATCGCCCGCCACTACGGCACTGACATCACGCGGTTCCTTCTCATCGAGGGCGGCAGCTGCGCCCTCCTCCTCTCTCTCATGTTTTCACCCCCTCCTCCCATGTTGTCATCACTGCCTAACTTTTTCATAGGTTCAAGGTTTTTATACTGTTACCATGCCATTTCCTTACAACACTGGATTTTAATAGAACTGCAAGATAAATTGTATTTTTTTTATTTTTTGGAGAACATAATACTTTTTAATTAGTTGTAAACATTTTTACTTATGGAATTGTACATAATATTACAATATAATTTTGCAATATATGAAAATTCTCAATTCCATATTATATGTTAGAAGTGTCTTATTTAATCTATTTTATTTTATTTCTACAATTTTAATAGAATAAATATATTTTAATTAATACTATTCAAATAAAATTATTAATATTTCATTTGAAATAGTATTGTCTAAATGTATAGATAAAATTAAAATTATATTTTAAATTATTTTATATCATTCAATTTTTATAAGCCTTATTTAAACAAATTTATTTTGTTCCACACTTTCATAAATGTGGCCTATAGAAATAAGCAACACGAAAAAAATCGTTGCATTATATTGGCCGAAAAACTGTTGCCTATTGGAACATTTTAGGCAACATTTTTTAATTGTTGCATAATAAGCAACGGTTTTTGAATTTCCTGGCCTAAGCGGAAAAAAATCGTTGCCTCTAGTATAGGCCACGACCACCTATGCAACGACTGCAAATCCGTTGCCAATTCATTGTCTAATCTTCAGGCCACAGTTTTTCTACTTTAGGCCATGGTTTTTGGTCCATTGCCTAAAGTCATTTTTCTTGTAGTGAAAGTAATTTGTCAATTTTAAAATAATATAACATGTTAAAAAATTGCTAAGTTCTAAAAAAACTCTTAATAAAAAATTGTTAAGTTCTAAAAAGAATACTGAATTGTAATGATAAAATAAAGTGATGTTGTGTATAAATGTTGTAAACTTGTAAAATGATTAAAAATTAAGAACATTGTTGTGTAATTAAAAATAAAAATATTAATCTTTTAAACTTATAAAGTGTTTAAAAATTAAAAGTAGTTATAATGAAAAATATTTATGAAAAAAATTCATGTAAACTTATAAATTAAGAAAAAATTAAAAGTATTTTGAATGAAAAATATTCATGTTATAAAATTTGAAATTATAATAAAAATATCTTTATTGTAAAGTTATTAAATAATTTAAAGTTGTAAACAGTTATAGTGAAAAATATTTATGTTGTAAACTTATAAATTAATTAGAAATTAGAAATACTTATAAGGTAAACTTATAAAATGATTAAAAATTTAAAATATTGATGTTTAATTAAAAATTAAAAATATTATGGTTGTAAACTTATAAAGTGATTAAAAATTACAAATACTTATAATGAATAATATCATATTGTAAACTTAAAAATAAAGGACAATTTAAAAAACTTATAATAAAAAATATTTATATAATAAACTTATAAAATTATTAAAAAAATAGAAATACTTATCAAGTAAACTTATAAAATGATTAAAAATTAAAAATATTAATCTAGTATAATGAAAAATATTTATGTTGTAAACTTAAAAAAGAATAAAAAATTAAAAAAAAAAACTTATAATGAAACTTCTTCACGCCGCCTGTTGCTGGAATAGATTTTCTGGCTGCCTCTGTGGCTAGTTGCTTCTTGGGAGCCTTGCCTCCGGTGGATTTGCGTGCAATTTGCTTGGTTCATGCCATTGGTGAGATAAATTCATAAAAAAAATAAGTAAATTCTAACAATAAAGAAGATGTGCACAAAAAATTAATGGTGAGATTATAAAAGATTTAAATTTCATTTGTCATCGTTCCCACTGGAAAACAAAATTTGAAACATCAGAAACAATAAAAAAACATGAAAAGTGAGTAATCATAAATTGGACAATTGGACATTCAATAATAAGCATACACACGGGTAATGAATAGGAACAATGGAAAATACCCTTTTTGTTTAATCCAATGAAGATAAATAGCATCAACAAAGTGTGTGTGAAAGCAAAGACAATAAGCAAGGCAAGACAACTTCATGAAAGGAACAGTAATGAAATGATGTTGTTGCATAGAAAAACAAATTGTAAAATAACTGTTACATCACTAGTGCAGAGAAGGGTTTTGGTCGTGGTTATTTTGACCATTTGGCTTCGGTTAAAGACTTGAGGCATATCTAGCTGAGTCAAAAAGAGGTGAGCTTTCTGTCTCAGTTATGACCCGAGACATATTTCTCCATTACTACCTCAGTTTTGGAGGGAACCGAGGCATAATATGCATTAAATTTTTTTTAAAAAAATAAATCAAACGGTTGCCTCCCTAATGGGATTTCTCCAGTTCTTCTTAGCAGTTCTTGCCTAGAGAACGCTGCAAACATTCGCACCTTTGAAGCCACAGATCTGCGATGCCAACCATCATGCTGCACCTCACGACTTTGAAGCCACAGATATGTGACGCCAACCATCACGCTGCACCTCGCAACTCAACCAGGAGACGCCAACCATCACGTTGCACCTACATCATGAAGCACATCAACCACTTTCACACAACCTGCAATAAGAATGTCCAAAACACCATAACATATCGCGCTTGAGACGAGTAACCACAAAACAAAGAACGACACACCAAAGCGATGCACCATTAGCCCGTGAACGAACCAGAACCGCAAACCATCAAACCTCCATGTGCGTCACCTTCGAAAGAAAGTAAAACGAAAGTAAAACGAAGGAAAGTTTGTGTGATTGCATGTTGGATCTGAGATGTTGGTGTGAAAGAAAGTTTGGAACTTTAGAGAGGATTGGGTCAAAAACCTTGAGAGAAAAAGAAGAACTTGATGCAGAGAAAATGGGAAGAAGAACCTCGCGAGCAGAGAAGAAGACGAAGTGGTGACTATTTGTGATTTGGGTTTTTTTTAACCTAACTGTTCTTCCTCGGTTTAATTAAAAACCAGGGCATAAAACCATTTTCTGCCTCGGCTCCTGGACAACTGAGGTATAATCTTTTTCTTTCAAAATGAAAAATTAAAAATAGCGGCAAAGTTGGCAGGTATTATGCCTCGAGTATGTGTGAACAGAGGCAGTATGAGAGTTTTTGCTTCGGGTATTATGATAACTGAGGCATAAAATGTTGCAAAAATTTTAAAATTGCCACCGCGTACTTATATGCTTCGTTTGCTCTACAACCAAGACATAAAGGCCGAATTAGAAAGCCACAAATGTACTAGTGCATGTTAAATTATTTTAAAAATAAATAACTTATCATATTAGAAAGGATGAAATAGGAATTAAAAAAAGTGGACACAAAAGAGGGAATCCTCTTTATTATTGTTATATATAATTATTTTAATTTAACAAATAATAATTAAGAGGATAAAATTATATAAACAAAAGAGGACACAACAAATGTATATATCTTTATATATGTAGTTATTGTATTATTTTTATTTTTATCACTACGAGATATTATTATAATGGTATTATTATTATTATTATTATTATACTAAGACACATATCTTAAATTAATTTACTACGGGATCGTATTTCAATTACTTGTCATTTTTATTTGTTTTGTTGTTAATGTATATTTATATATAATTATAGATTATTAGAGTTGACATTAGCCTTAGTGTTAGCATTAATATCAATATTTATAGCATAAATATTATTATTATTATTAGTATCATTATTATTTTTATTATTATTACTATTCATAATGGTGTTATTATTATAAGTGTGCTTTTTTTAATTATTGAAATTGTTGTTATACTCAATACTTTTGCTAAATAGAGTTTTAATCTTTTAAATTTTTATAATTTGTAATTTATATTAATATTAGTATTAGTATTTTTAATGGTTAAATAAATATAATAACAATTATATTATTATTCTAAAAAAATTTAAAATAAAAAAACAAAAAAAAATGTTTGCACGGATCGTAGGCTATTATAATCATTTCGTAAAATTAATTAACTTTATTATACTGCGATATCAATTTTATTTATTATATTTAAAACTGAAATTATTATTACATCACGTAGATTTACTATTTCATTACTTTAATAACAACATTTACAAGAATATAACTTAATTTTCATAATATTTCATTACATAATACTTTCACTATTTTATTATTTTAAAATACAAAATAAAACAAATACGCCTCGTGCGTAGGAACGGGTTAGTATACTAGTAAGACTTTAAAAAACCATACATATATCATGTCCTTTAAACGATCACTCTTTCATTCTTCAACATATTTTGTTGTTCGCGACATAGTAGGTTTGTCTAATGGTTCATCATGCCAAGTCCAAATTGTATAACTTCTGAATATATCGAAGATGAATTAATGATCATGTATTTCACTCAAATCCTAAAATATCTTATTCAAACAATAAACACAAGGATAATAATATGTCCCATTCACAAGGCTTGTGTGTTCTTAAGCATATTGGAAGAACTCAACAAATTCATTTTCATAGTCTTCACTAACACGATGTGCATCCATCGAACTTCGATCCACAACTACGTTGATAATAAACTCAATTGTTCTCACATTTGTAATTCTTAAAAAAGTGAGGCCCTACTAATTTGGAAAAACATTTTACATAAATTTGATGACATTTTGACAGTATTTCACATCGATCTTCGAAGCGCACGAAATAAAAGTGATCAATCATGACCACAGTCAAGTATGCATTCAAAGAACAACAGAAAATGGTTTGAACCAAAATTTTATCAAATTTATGCATAGACTTACAATGTACACTTATTAACAAATTATGAAAAAAAAATTCAAATTGTCCAATTGGAAAATTCAAGATTTAATACAAACGACTAATGTTCAATTTGCACTAAATCATAAATGAGAACTAAGGTTCGCTTGATGTCTACATCTAAAATTATAATTTAAATGACTAGTAAGCCTTAACTAATAAATTAATTTCACTATAGTTTCTTTGAATTTTTAAAATGTAAAATTCAAATGGATATAAAATTTTTGAACAAAGCCTAAACCTCAAATTGTAAAAGTCATATTCAACACAAATAAGGGTGACATTCAGGCATAATTATGACTAAGTTCCCCAAAAACAGTCAGAATCATAATGTAGGAAACTAACTTCAATGCAGCAAACTAATCAGAGAGAAAGTTGTTTCACAAGTAAATGCCCACAAAAAATGAAGAAAGCACTTCTTTTTGTCACAATGTAGGCCCCACAACATAAAACCTTCATCGCCATACAAGAAAACCTAAGTTCACAACTTTTTTACGCGGGGACAAATGAAGGAGAAAGGCTCGCTGTAGGAATTTTAAACAAATGTGTGCCTAGCATATAATAGTTAGACGTAAAAAAGGTTTTTTATGTCTGAATCATATAGGTTAGACATAAATTTACATCTAATCTATAATGATTAGAAGTAAAAAGCGTCCTTTACATCCCATTATTATAGACCAGACATAAATATTGTTCATTTACTTACAAAATTGTCACTACACATTTTGTACATATGTTACTTTCAAATCAGACATAAATTTGGCAACATGAATGACTATTTTTGTGCTAGTGAGTGGTGGAGGTGGAGGTAGTTGGTTATCTAAACTATTCACGACTGAGGATTTGGTTAATTGTTTAAGCATCTAAACAAAAGAATTTTGGATTTGAGTAACAAAACTTGAAGCAACTTGCTCAATCCATTAAGCTTGTCTGTCTTCAATGGCTCTGAGTTCCTTTATAGCAATAAATTCTCGAAGAGCATCTTGGATCATAGCTTGCACAATATTCAAAATTGTAAATGGTTTGATCAGAGCGTCCAACTGAAATAAACATATGAGATCTATTCCCTTTTTATTAAAATTTATGTTAGACATCACTATGAATAACGATATCTCAGTTAGACTAACACTCCAAAGTTGAAAAATCATATGTCATCGCATTAAACAATTTATTAAAAAGTAGAAAAAAGATAAGGGGGCCAAACTAAATTCATGAACAAAAACTTACCAACAAACTTTTCTATAAAGAGACAAAAATTTAGAGTAATAACTACAAAGAGAGAATTCAACCATCATTACACCATTTTTTACTTTAGACCACACTAAACTAACCCACATGTATAAAAGTGTTGCCTAAACATAAAAATGGCCACAAATATATATATATATATATATATATATATATATATATATATATATATATATATGTGTGTGTGTGTGTGTGTGTGTGTGTGTGTGTGTGTGTGTGTGTGTGTGTGGCTTAAAACTACTAAAAGCCACATTTTATAAATCGTTGATTATTTAGGCAACATTTTTTTTAAAAGTTGCCCATAGAAAATGTGGGCAAAACAATAAAATTATGGCATCTTCCTTGTGTTTTTTTCTTATCAATTATACTATACACTATGATTTTTCTTCATACCTATAGATTAGGCAGCGCTAGCATTGCAACAACTAGAAAACCATTGTGTAAAATAATAAGCCACATTTTTTTATTGTTGCTTATATAGTGAATTTTATTTTCCTTAAACCTAAAGAGCATATACAAAAGAATGTTGTCTATTTGTTTTAAGCAATATGGTAGAAAATGTTGATAGTTATAAGCAACAGTTGTTAAAATGTGGATAGTTTAGACAAAATTTTTAAAATTGTGATAATTTCACTTTAAATATTTTTAAATTACCATCATCTGGCCTAATTAAATTATTGTAAGATAGATCAATTGTCTTGTGGTGGAGGGTAGTTGGGCCAAGTCACAATCAAATCATGAAACTTTGGTTATTACAATCTTAAGAAGAAAAAGTTGCACTTTAACTATTAGTTATAGCTTTTGGCTTAATGGTAAACACTCAATCCAACAATTGGTATCAAAGCTAAAAGAATACACAACATCTTAAATTGTGTTGCATAAAACTATGAAATAACATGTTGGCCAAAAAGTGTGGTCTATTATTTTTTCTAAGGCAATGGTTTTCAAAATTTATGTGGCCTTAGGAAAAACATTATTGTCTTTGAGCAATGGCCACAATTGTAAACTCCACAATAGGAAAACCGTAGTAAAATCATTGCCTAAACTTTAAGACCACAATTTTTTTACTTAAGACAATATTTTTAAGTTGTTGTTTAAACTACAAAATGGTGTAACTAGTCTGTTATAAATTATAAAATGCAAGCTTATAAGTGCAATTATTTCCTTCACAAAAAATGTGAGTTACATTCAAGTCCATAATCTCACAACTTTTCATCAATTTCCTCTATATATACCTTTAGGAGACCAGAGGAAAATTTAAGGAGAAAAAAAAAACTTGGCATACTAACAAAGACCCACCCAAAGAAATTACTTCCAATCCTTTTTACTCCCATTTTTCCTTTCCCTTTTCTAAAAATATGCTTGGTGATAAAAATAGGCGAGGATTAAGTGACAACGAATAAACATTGGTGATTTGTATTTGTAAACATAACGAAGTTGTGGAAGAACAAATAGTACAAAAATAGGACTAGAAAAACCAAAATCAATTATTCATTTTATGTATAAAATGTCTTCTTACTTTTCAAGCAAAGTTATTTTAATCAATTTTAAGTTTATAATAATAAATTAAATATGTTTAACTTTTACAATTTTTTAAAGCAATAATGATTGAATTAGAGGAACAATCGGGGTTACTCCAACTCTTTTATAAACTTACACAATAAAAAACCTTGTAATTCTTTATTTTGCTCTAGAGATCAACATCAGAAGCACATCTTTATTTTGAACTTCTAATTTAATGTAACACCCCATTTAATTAATTACCTTAATTAAAAGAAATGTCACACAAAATAACATAAGAAGCGAAGTCATGGAGTATAAATATCACTCCTTACAAAAATACCAGATACATAGAGAAAAGTATAAGGTATACCACGATGCCATTGACTAGACAAAATAAAAGTTGAACAGTACTCAAAATAAATGGCCAAAGAACATGGCACTAAATGGGCTACAACCCTAAAGGAAACTCAGACAAGCAGGATCTGATCAAAGATGAACTAGGCAACGGAATCTCCATTACCCTGTTGACCCCGAGGAGTTCTCACATCTCCTCACATCAATAAATTGATGATCATCGCAAAAAGAGAAAACCACACACACAAAACATACAACAAGCAGAAAGAGTAAGCTAGTGTAGAAAATGATTTATCATACCATTACATGCAATTTGATATCCAAAGATTCATACCTCAACCAAACATGTGATGACTCGCAACAATTACACTAAGACTTAAGACACGACTTATCCGGATACATATAATTAGTTGGATTCAGTGGATGCTTGCACTTGTGGTGGCATTTACTGCTCTACCGAGCTAATTGTTATCGTGTTTCATTCCCCCACGCACAAGGTTAGCCTTAAAGTGTTACAGGCCTCCTGATACTCTCACCACTTGAGTCAGTACACTCTACGTGAGACTAACTGACTCTTTAGAGTGTCAGGATGCAATCCTTACCTTGACTCCTTACTAAATTATATAAATAAGACACCACCATGAACTCCCACTAATAGGGGTCATGGAATTACGTCCTAACCAAATGAGGCACCACAATGATATCTCACCTAGAGATTCAGGGAATTACGCCCTGACCAAATGAAGCACCACCACGAAACTATCATGGAATTACGTCCTAACCATACCAACATCATGTTCCATCAATCAATATCACATTATTGCTCATACCAATTCCATGTCACATTTATAACCAACGATCCCATACTCATCACATGCGAAGATCATGCCAAACTCATCATTCATAACCCATAAGCCATTTTACTCATGCATATTCACTCATCTGATGCTTTAACATAGCAACCCAACTTAACAACACATTATACACATGATTTTGGGATTTTAGAAATAAAACTGCAGCTTGTGTAAAGCTCCAAAAATTTTGTATTTATATTCAAATTAAATATGATTGAATTAAGAACCAAATGAAAGAAGAACCAACTTAATTGAATAACTATAAAGAAAGTTATGCACCAAACAAGCAACAAAGGTCAATGTTGTCAACAACCAAACTACAGTGATCTTGCGATAAAAATTGCTCTCACTACAGAGCTCCGATTCAAGATCTGACCAATCAACGTCAAGAACTATGTGTTAAGGATCAGCTGTTAAAATATTAGCTCGATCCAACGGTTAACGAAGTAGCAACTTTCATTTTACGAAAAGTGTACAGTGTTGTCAACAACCAAACTACAGTGACCTTGTGATAAAAACCACTCTCACTACAGATCTTCGATTCATGATCTGACTGATCAACATCAAGAACTATCTGTTAAGGATGATTTGTTAAAGTATCAGCTCGACCAACGGTTAACATAGTAGGAATCTTCATTTTACGAAAAGTGTGCAGTGTAGAAAAAAATAGTAGCACCACATCAATCAAACATACTCGCACACCATACATTTTTATTCGACCAACAACCTTATTCAAGCATCACAGCCATACAAACAGACCAAAAATCGGCAAAATAACTTTAAAAACATAAACTCTAGCTTTCCTTACCTGAAAAATGCTAACTCAAGCGAATGAGATCCTTAGCGGACTAGCACCTAAAGCGCAAGCAAACAACGGAACTGAAAACAGTGAGGGATGAATGAAAATGAGCTATGACAGAGACTAGTGTGGAACTAAAGCTTGAAGAAAAGAAGGGAACGTAGAGAGCTCAACTTACTTGGAGGGAATCGTTCAACAGAGAAGAAAAATAGGAAAGCTCACTCAAACCCTAGCAGAGCTTTTAAAAACAGTTCAAGGAGAGTGTAAGGTGGTTGTTGGCAAAGTGAGAGCTGAATGAGAGTGTTTTGGCTGCTTTAGGGTCTTTGGCACCCTATGGGACAGCCTTTAGGCCCAACTGATTTAGGGTGGGCCTTTAAAACAAGGGCAGAAAATAAAGAGGGCCTTACATTCAGTCATATACATAATATTTAAGCTCTCTCTTGTCTTTATTCTCTTTTGTTTTGGAGCTCCTTAATTTTTGTTCTCTTGTTCTTTTCAAGGGTGTCTCCAACTATCTTTTTGTTTGGGTTAGAAAAATTGTTGTTGCAAGTAAATAAATGGTTTTGAAAAGGGGGCGACATTAACAAGTGGGTCGTGGGACTAGTATTATCTTTGTTTTTTGTTCTCTTTTTGCCTCCAAGGCATCTTTCAATTGATTTTGCCTCCAAAACTAATTAAATGAATGAATTAATGACTAATCAACTTCTTTAATTGCAGATTTTGCTCTCTGGCACTTTTTCATCAAGACATTAAGTTAGTATGATGATTGTGCTCTCTGCACTTCTTCATGAAGGCATTAAAATTTTTCTTGATTTTACAACATCAACCTCTCACTAGTGCAAAAATACTATTCAACGACCCCAAATATCGACGGTCCCAGCGCACCCGTTTTGGAACAAAAGCTAGTGGCTTTTTTGTAAATAATTAGACAAAAACAATGATAGTTTTACCCTAAACTGTCGTTATTGACCACAGCAAAGAGAATAATGACGATCCATTCAACTAATCGTCGTTGTTGTGCACCATAACCACGACGGTGCTCTCCAAAAATGTCGTTCATATGCTGGTGTGTGATAACCACGACGGTGTTTCCTAGAATTGTCGTGGATGAGCTTATCGAGGGTTAAAAAAATAACCTTTTTCACTATTTCTCTTTGGCTCACTCTTCTCTCTTCTAGACTCCTGCTGCACCTCTGTCTACGCCAACCATCGCCACCACCACCAGTCACCATTGTTGCGATGTCCACCGTGTCGCTGTCACCGCACCGCATCCCTACTGCCGCATCCACCGCGCCACGTTCTGGTGCGAGGTTTGTTGTCGCTGCCACCGCTGCAACCGCTTCCCAGCTACCGCTACTAACACATCGCGTCCTGGTGTGAGGTTTATTGTTGCTTCCACCGCTATAACCGATTCCTTGTGTTGTTGCCACCGCTGCAACCACTTCCATGTGACGCTGCCACTGTGTTGTTACCGCTGTGACTATGTCGCTACTCTTGTGTTGAGGCCACTGCCAACGCACCGTTGCTGCCCTTGCGAACTCTCCACCGCTACTGCCCTTACGTCGTAGTCACTGCCAGCGCACCACTCTTGCCGCTGCCAAAGCGTTGCCAATTGCATCATCTTCTTCTCCCTCGAAACATCCTTGTTGTACACTACTAGGTAAGTATTATTTTCTTTTTAATTAGTTTTAATTATTAAAGTTATTAATGTTTTAAATTTTATTTATGTTGTATTTATTCTTTTTGCATGACAATATTTAGTTTTTAAGTTTGAGTATTTGGTGAATTCTTGTGGTTTATGCGTATCGTCAAACAAGTTAGGATTGAGTCCGGGGGTGTCTGACCCCCAACAATGCATTGAGATTAAGTCTGGAGGTATCCAACCCTGGACACTTATTACTTTTATGTACTGTAAAGTTCTTTCTCATTACAAAATAGTCATGGATCATAGTTGGATTAATTTATCACGTATAAGTGATGATTATGAAAGAGGAGTCAAGGAGTTTATAGAATTCGCTCAACGTCATAGTGGTAGTGCAAATGTAAAGGAAATATGTGGTGTCCTTGTGTCAATTGTTTAAATGGGAGAATATTGGATGTGGTCGAGATTAGAGAACAGCTTTTATGCGATGGATTTTTAAAGAATTATACAACATGGGTGTGGCATGGTGAATTGGTACAGACTCAAATTGTGGCTGAAGCACATCAATTTGTGGAATCAATAATGGAAGATAGATTAGAGGACATGATTCGTGATGTTGGAGTACAAACCTTTGTTAAAGCTGTGTATAAAAATATGACTACAAATGCAGAGACCCCGTTATGTTCTGGTTTAACTAACTTCATACGATTATCAGTAGTGTTAAGGTTGATCAATTTGAAGGCATTAAATGGGTGGACTGATAAAATCTTCACAGAATTGCTTCAATTGTTGAAGGAAATGCTTCCTCTAAGTAATACATTACATGATCAAATGTATGAGGCAAAAAAAAATACTTTGTCCGATGGGTATGGAATATGAGAAGATTAATGCAGGTCCTAATGATTGTATTATATATAGAAAAGAGTTTGCAGAGTTAAGAAGTTGTCCCAAGTGTGGGTTATCACGTTATAAGGTCAAATAGGTGATAAGGGGAATATTGATGAGGTCACAAAGCACAACCATCCTTCGAAGGTTGTTTGGTATCTACCAATAATTCCAAGATTTAAATATATGTTTGCAAATCCAACTGATGTCAAAAACCTTAAATGGCATGCTGATCAACAGAGATGTGATGGACTAGTTCGTCATCCTGTAGATTCTATGCAATTGAAAAACTTTGATAAAGAATTTCCTACATTTGGTAATGAATCAAGAAATTTGAGACTTGCACTAGCTTTAGATGGAATGAATGCTTATGGGAATTTAAGTACCAATCGTAGTTCATGGCACATTTTGTTAATGATTTATAACTTGCCTCCTAGTTTGTGTATGAAGAGAAAGTACATGATGTTATCTATGATGATTTCTGGTCCAAGACAACCAGGGAATGATATTGATGTTTATCTTAGTCCATTTATTGAGGACTTAAAGTTGTTATCGGATGATGGGGTTGAAGTCTTTGATGGGTTTGCCAATGAATCTTTCCAAATGCATGCCATGTTATTTTGTACTATCAATGACTTTCCTGTGTATGGAAATTTGTCAGGTTATAGTGTGAAAGGTCATAGAGCATGTCCGATATGTGAAGAAAACATATCATATGAACAGTTAAAGCATGGGAGGAAAACAATTTATCTTCGACATTGTAGATTTCCAAATCCATTTCATCTGTATCGTAGATTGAAAAAGTCCTTCAATGGACACCAAGAACATGACATTTCTCCAATTCCATTAACTGGTGCTCATGTTTATGACAAGGTGAGAGGTCTTCATGTAGATTTTGGAAAAAAAAAGAAAGCCATTGTGACTAATATATGGAAGAAGAGGTCAATATTTTTTTATCTTCTATATTGGTCCAAGTTAGATGTGCAACACTGTATAGATGTGATGCATGTTGAAAAGATTGTGTGTGATAATTTAATTGGAACACTTCTAAATATAAAAGGGAAGACGAAGGATGGCGTCAATGCTCGTTTGGATATGATTGAAATGAATATACAAAGGAATTAACACCAAAGGAAGTTGGTAAGCGAACTTATTTGCTAACAACATGTTATACTTTGTCGAAAAGGAGAAAACAAACCTTCTGTCGATGTCTTTAAGGAGTTAAGGTACCACAAGGATACTCTTCAAATGTAAGTAAACTTGTATCCATGCAAGATCTGAAACTAATTGGCTAAAAAAGTCATGATTGTCATGTTTTAATGCAACAATTATTGCCTATGGCCATACATGGTATCTTACCAAAAAATGTGAGGTTTAGTATAACTCCATTGTGTTCATTTTTCAATTTCATATGCAAGAAATTTATTGACCCTCAAAATTTGGAGGAACTTCAACAAGAGATTGTTATTGTTTTATGTCAACTAGAGATGTTTTTTCCTCCATCGTTTTTTGACATCATGGTGCATTTGATCGTTCATCTTGTAAGAGAAATCAGATTGTGTGAACTAGTTTATCTATGATGGATGTACCTAGTGAAGCGATATATGAAGATCTTGAAGGGATATGTGAAGAATCAATATCGTCCAGAACTTCAATCATTGAAAGATACATTGTAGAGGAAGCCATTGATTTTTGTTTAGAGTACATGTCCAAAGCAAATTTTATAGGAGTGTTTGACAATTGTTGGCCCTTACGTAGAACAATGGAAAAGTCTTTAAGCGGTGTACATGTGGAAAGCAAATCAAGAAAAGAGGTTATGCAAGCACATTTGTATATATATATATATATATATATATATTAAATAACACATGAAGTCATACCATATTTAACTAAACACAAAGACATTGTGAAAGAAAAAAACCCACGATAATCAAAGAGGTGGGTGTTGATGGAGCATAACAAAACTTTCATGACTTGGTTTAAAGAACAAATCATTAAGGACCCATCTGCATCTGAAACATTAACCTGGCTTGCAAATGGATTAAATATTGATGTTTTATGTTGTTCTGGCTATGAAATCCATGGAACTTTATTTTATACAAAGTCTCAAGATGATAAAAGCACCGTGCAAAATAGTGGAGTCACTTTAGAGGCAGAGTCATTGCAATTCTCAACTTCAAAAGATTAGAATCCTATTGTAGGATCCATGCCATATTATGGTTTTCTACAAGAGATTTGGGAACTTAGTTATACCAAGTTCTCTATACCTGTTTTCAAATGCAAATGGGTTGATAACAAAACTGGTGTGAAAGTTGATGAATCAGAAATTACATTGGTTGACTTCGAAAGGTAGCATATGTAGATGAACCATTTATTATGGCATATCAAGTAGCACAAGTCTTCTACGTAGTCGATCCTGCATCTGAATATTGGCATGTTGTGCTACACGGTAAAAAGGAGACCAACAATGAACATGAACAAGCCATTGTTCAAGGCAATTATGAAAGTGGTTGGGATGCGGTAATATACTAACTTATTTCATGTACTATTTTTAACTTAACCTAATTTACATATGTATTGCTATTAATTTTTTCCAACACTTTTGCAGAAGTTCAATGACCCAAGTCCAATGGATTCAGGAGCAATAGCTTATGTTCAAAAAGCATGGCGAAGTACTTTCTATCTGTAGTTAGTGAGAGTTAGGTTTAGTGACACTTAGAGGTAGTTCAAACTTATGTTGTTAGACTTGTGTTGTCATATAAGTTATTTGTAACTTTGATGGAACTGTTTAGATTGGAACTCTGTCTGGATTGGCACTTTCTCTGAATTGAAATTTTGTTTTTGGATTGGGTCTGTTTTTTTTAATTACAGGTTCGGATAAGACATTAAACAAAGCTCACTTTTTTTAAAAAAAAAAACACTAATTAACGACGATTATGACCATAATCTTCGTTAAAAGAAGTCTTATCCATGATGGTTGGTGCCAAAACCATTGTCGTTACTCTTTGGCTTCTGGTCCAGGTCCAAGCCCATATTGTTGTTGTTCATAGTTCAATGACGACTCTTCAAACCGTCGTCGTATTAGTTAATAATGACGACAGTTATAAAACTGTCGTTGTTTTTTGTTGCTTTTAACGACGACTTAATCTACGACAAATTTGGAACCACCTTTATAGGCTTTGGTTAGTCGTGGTTGATAAGCATCTCTATAGTAGTGTCTTATGTGTTTAATTTCAAATTCGGTTTAAATTTCCTTACTAAAATTGAGATGTACAGAAGAGTTTAATGGTCTAGCCTTGTGATAACATTATCGTTGACATGATCAAATTAATGCTATTAAAGTATAACAACTTTAGTATTGCGAGATAGTAACCAACCAAATAGAAAAGGTAAAGTCAACCTAAGTTTAACCAAATTCATTCTCAATTATTGACTAATTGTTAAAGTTTTCATCTTTAATCAAAATACATTCTCAATTATTGACAAAAACTCATTCAATCACATGAAAGTTTTTAACTTTAATCAAAGTACATTTTCAATTAAAATTAAAAACCCTTGGACACATATGATTGATATGTTGTGTTGATTTAACATTATGCTAACTTGCTACAATGTAAAAATCATTATTTTTACGATTAAGAGACAAAATACATAGACAAATATAAATCTCAATAATAATCAAAACAACAAACCAATTATTAAATTCTAACCTCATAATCCATTAAGAAGTTATCGTAGAATCATTCTCATAGGCTTAACATTCCATTGAATGTAGAAATAACATAAAAATGGAAAAAGAGAGGGAATAGAATGTGAAATACGAGATAAAGGAAAAAATTAGACCCCCCTAATCGATTCCTAAGCTTCCCTAATGTGTTCCCTAAGTCTCTTTATATAGAAATTCGACTAAAATTTGTTTCCGATTTTTCTATTGCTATAATCTTCTTTTTGATAATGTAATATCCTCTAATTATCTCCTAATCCAATGTCTTCAAGATATATTTTATTGTTGTGGAGATCTAAAAAGATTTAAGAAGAGATATTGCCAGATTTAAAAGGATTTGGCAAATATTATATTGTGATACTTACTGATATAATTAAATAAGATTATTATTTAAAAATATTAAATAAAATATCTAAGGTGAATTCACTTCCCCCTTTGTGAGCATTGTTCAGTTTCTTCCTTCCTCAGCCGTCTATAGACCTCCACCATTAGCCTTATCGCTAGTCTACCATTGATGTTGCTTCCATCTCGCTGTGAAGTCGATGCAAAGTTCCTCATCATTTGCTCTCATCATCACTACTGCTCGTGTTGTCGCCGCTGCATGCGTCGCCATTGATGCTTGTGTCACCACTACCATCATTGGTTCTGTCCAAAACATATTTGTTCCTAAACCCATAGCCATTGCTCGTTCTGGTTCATTGTTCCTCCCTCCCGCATTTCTTTTAGCGCCATTGTTGCTCCTTTCCCATGGTAGTGCCCCCTTCATTTCCACAAGTAAGTTATTTTGTAATTTTTGTAATTATTTTTTATTATTTTTATCTATAATTAGTTTTGTAAATTAACTATACTTAGTTTTTATTATTTAAAATTAGAGATATGCCTTTTATTGAATATTAAGAATAAGTGTCTTGTTCAACATTTTGGTATTGAGAATAGGTGAATATGCTAATTGTCGCAACCGAAATCGTGACGGGACGACGAACCAAAAATTAAAAATTTGTAAAAACAGATTTTGAAGTCGCCACCATAGTTATTATAGGAAACTATGGAAAACCATAAAAAAAAGTTTTTTGGTATTAGCACCCCACAACGCCCGTCCTAAGATGGTACCTTTAATTAAATGTGCAAAAGTTTTTTGGTTTTTCCTTCAATATTTAATTTTCCCCAAAAATATTAATAAAAGAATGTACAAAAAGAAAAACTATTTTTTTTATTTTTTGGGCCCGACAAGGATTAATCCTCGCTCCTACGTATCTCCATGTGAATGGAGAATCAGGGTTACGTTGTTCTTTTCGAAAAAGCTATTTGGAAAAATATTTGAAAAATGATTTAATTTGTTTTATAATTTTGAAAACCTTTTTATTTAAATTTTAGTATTGTTTTAAAATTGGTGTCACACGACGCGAGCGGCCGAATAGACACTTGAAATAAATTCTTTTTGTTCTAATCTTTTGTTTATTTTATATTTCTTTAATCATTTATAAATTTTTAATATTTTGTTAAAGATATTTTAAAGTAGTTGTGGATGTCATTGCGACGTGAGCAACCAAATAGATATAAAAGAGTAAACAAATAAAGCTATTTTTTATTTTTAGATCATATCTATATATTTTTAGAAAAACAAAAGTCTAAATTGTATGTCATGCGACGCGAGTGGTCGGGCAGACAATAAAGAAAGGAAAAAAAATATTTTTTTATGATTAAAAAAAATGAAAATTGAAAAAAACTAAATTAAAAAAATGAAAGAATTGAGAGTGACGTACCTTAAAAAATTTCCAATATCTCCTCACCTTTTCTCTTTTCTTTTTTTTTTTTTTGCTTCCTTTTCTAATATTTTTGTGTTTGTTTTTCCAATAAAGATAAAGATGAGAGGTGTCTATGTGGGTGGTAATGAGAGGGTGTAGAGAATGTTTTTTTTCTTATTTTTTTTACCTCCTTCAATATATTTTTTAAAGAGAGATAAAAAGGAGGTGCGTATGTGGGAGTGGTGATAGGAAAGAATTAGAGAAGTGTCGAGAGTATCTTTTTCGGTATGACAGAGTGCGTATTTATACTCACACCTTGCAATATCAATGCAATCCCAGTCTTAATTGTAACGAACAATATAAGGAAGGAATTGGTCATGATAATAGCAAATTATGAGTATCAAATCGCAACAAATCAGAGCACAAAATCAATCATCAACAATAACAAATCAGAGCACAAAAATAATCTCAATTAATAATATTGATTCCTACCATTTGAAGAGAGAAGAGATATTGCTTCTAATTATTATTATATAATTAATTTCTCTATCAGGAACAAAGGTAGAAAATATTTGAGTTATTGGGCTCATGAAAATTAATAACAAATTAGGCTCTTCCTCCTTTTTTTTTTTCTTCTTTTTTTTCTCTTTTTTCTTTTTTTTTTAAAGTTGATGTTTGAAAATCTTTTTGAAGAAAATTTTGTTTCACATTTTTTTTTATTTTCCATTAACTAAAAAACCTTTTTTTTTCGAAAATAAATTTATTCACCCGGACGAAATTGGATGTTGACACTAACTTTTCTCATGTACTAATTTTAACTTCAACTAATTTTCATATGTATTACTATTAACTTCTCTTATACCTTTACGAAAATTCAATGACCCAAGTCCAATGGACTCAGGAGCATTAACTTATATTAAACAAGCATAGGCAAAGTATTATCTAGAGTTAGAGAGAGTTAAAGTTAGTGAGAGTTAGATTTAGTTTATACTAATTTTATCATATTAGTTATTTGTAACAATTAGGGATCATTTAATATTTGGAATTGTCTCTAGATATTTCTGAACTATATAGAATTCTATTCCGATGTAATTTGATTACAAGTTTGGATTAATCTGTAATTCCACCAATATATAATGATGGTTTTGACCATAATCATCGTTGTATATTCCATTTCCACAATTTTCAATGCATAAACTGTCGTGGTTTAGTCGGTTAGGTATTTTAAAAATGTCGATATATAACGACAGTCTAGGCCCAAATCGTCGTTACTTTTGTGTCAGTTTCAACATTGGGACGAATTTCAACAACAGTGTCAACATCTGATTTCGTTTGGAGAAATAAAATGTATTTTAAAAAATCAAAAAAATAGTAAATTGAAAAATAATGATAAAGAAGTAAAATTAAGTTAAATAAAGTTTGTAAAAAAAAATTAAAAATTTGAAAGATAATTAATTGGTTAAATTAATTAGGATTAAAAAAAAGGAAGAAATCATTTTGGGCCTGTCTTTTTGCCAATGTTTGTTAAAAATGATATTCTCTTTCTCACCTAAGCACACCTTATATTTTTTATTCTTACCACCTTCCCATTTTTTCAAGAGCCCAATTTTCATTTGGTACCTACACCCCTGTTTTTTTATTGGAAAACGATAGAATAACACCCCATTTCTACCACTTTCGTTACCACCTTACGTGGCAACAGAAATGACTTTTTTTTTTTTTTTAATTGAAAAATTAAATTGTCAGAATGGAACGTGAATCTCCCACACGCGCGTGTGCTCACGGAGTTCTCCAAATTTCCCCATCACCAGACCCCGCGCATTTCTTTTTTCTTTTTTCAAAACTCTTTCACTGCTCCACGCGGCTGCTCCACCTCTCGACCGCTTCTCCATTTCTCCAAAGGTCCAGAAAGCCCAAAACCCCTCCCAGCGAGAAACCCCTAACCCGAATCCCTCTCCCTCTCCCTCTCCCTCTCCCGCTCCCGCTCCGTCTCCGTCTCACAGCAGCGCAAACAGTTTTCTTTTTTGAAAACGACTATCGTGCACCGCCCCACCGCTCCATTTCCCTTCGTCGCACAACACAGAGACGAAACCGGCATCCCACAACCATCGTCCCGCACAGCCACACACCTCTGGTCGACGTCATCCCGCAACCGCTGCCGCCCATAACCCTTGTCGCAGCACAGACAAGGCTGCTCGACCACTTGAAATCCCTTACCGCTCCACAAATACCCTCCCGCACCCGAACCCCGTTCCGGCGTCATTGTCGAAACCCCAAAACCCCTTTGTTGGAGAAACCCTAACCCTAGAAACCGCAGCTTTCTTCTTCCTTGGTCAATCCCGGAATCCCTGTGCAGAATCCCAAATCCCCAATTTCATAACCCAATCACGGATTTTCGAGCCTTCCTCTGTGTCTGACGGGCTGAGCACGATCCAGCAGTCTCTGGCGGGCTGAGCACGATCCACGACCAAGGTCCATATTCTTTCAACATTGTTCATGGCATGTTATTGTTTCTGTGGTGCAATTTGTGCTGTTTTGTTTTGTTAAAATTATGTTCTACAATTAGTGTTGATTTCTGCGACTTAGTTACCATGTTTATCTTTTTTGAAGTACTAGTTTTTGGCACGCTTAGTTTGTGTTCGTGTCTATTTATATGTGCAATTGTTTTGTGCAATCGGTGCAATGATTACAGCAATTTGTTGGGGCTACATACATATTACTGTTTTGTGGATTGATCTAACAGTTGGTTAATATTGCAGAACTAGTTTTGTTTGTGTTATTTGATAATTGCACTTGAATACATGTGTGCAATTTTTATGTGAAAATGGTTTATGAATACATTATGAATGATTTGATTTATATTGATTTTTGTGAACTGAAGATCTGATTTGGGAATCATGACTGATGGCGGTGAAGACGATGGTTGTACAACTGAGACGAAGGTATGAGTTTGGAAATTGTCATACAAGGTTGTTCAATATATGTATTAAATAATGAGTTGATGTATTCTTATTTTTTGTGGATGCAGATATATTTTAGACATTCATGTCGGACGCATTTTCTTGGTTCTTTGAATAAGATCTTAACAGAAGAACAAATTATTTGTCTAGAGCAAACACCCTTTGCTTGGATGCCGAAGTTGAAAGAGTCTCTGAAGATAAGTAGAAATCTTCTAAATGAGTTGGTTAATGTGTGGGTTGAGAGCAGAGGAGGTTTTCTCCTTAATAAAGAAATTGTTAGATTTTCTTTATTAGATGTATGCTTAGGTTTAGGGTTACGGGTTGTTGGAACTAAAATTGATTTGGCTGAGGGTTTTGTTGAAAGTCAGTGTAGGAAACAGTTTGATGATGAAAACGTTGATGTCAAAATGGTTTATGAATTCTTAATGCAACATCTTGGAGATTTAAGTGTAGTTGATTTTTGTAGATTGTATGTTTTGATAGGAATATGTGAGTTTCTATTGTCTAGTCGCAGGGGTAGAATTTTTCCGATATTGTTCAACATTGTGGATGACTTTGGAAGTCTAGGAAAATATAATTGGGGTAGTCTTGTGTATGAGTACTTGGTTGAGAGTCTATGTACTGCTTCATTGTTGTTGAGCGACGAAGGAAATGCGAAATACTTTCATGTGGATGGTTGTGTTTATTTGTTACAGGTATAATAAATTATTCGTTAATTGATTGTTTTATTAATTATGATCTTGAATTATTCGCTAATGGTGTTCAAATTTTGTTTAAAATTTGTTACAGCTATGGGCTTTTGAGCATTTGTTACAGCTATGTCCAAAAAGTGTAATCTGGGTTACAGCTTAGATTTGACTTGGTTGCATGGTAAATTCCAAAAAGGTCCAGCAATGTTTGGGGTTCACTTATAACATATGCACTGAGTAAAAGGAACAAAATATTGTCTGCCATCCAAGGGGGGAACAAACTGGGGTCCACCAATGGCCAGGGATAATTATTTTATTCAAAAAATCCTACAAGTTATTTGTCCAAAAAGTATATGCAGGGTTACACCTTACATTTCACTGGGTTGCATGGTAAATTCCAAAAAGGTCCAGCAATGTTTGGGGTTCACTTATAACATATGCACTGAGTAAAAGGAACAAAATATTGTCTGCCATCCAAGGGGGGAACAAACTGGGGTCCACCAATGGCCAGGGATAATTATTTTATTCAAAAAATCCTACAAGTTATTTGTCCAAAAAGTATATGCAGGGTTACACCTTACATTTCACTGGGTTGCATGGTAAATTCCAAAAAGGTCCAGCACAGTTTGGGGTTCACTTATAACATATGGACTGAGTAAAAGGAATAAAATATTGTCTGCCATCCAAGGGGGGAACAAACTGGGGTCCACCAATGGCCAGGGATAATTATTTTATTCAAAAAATCCTACAAGTTATCTGTCCAAAAAGTATATGCAGGGTTACACCTTACATTTCACTGGGTTGCATGGTAAATTCCAAAAAGGTCCAGCACAGTTTGGGGTTCACTTATAACATATGCACTGAGTAAAAGAAATAAAATATTGTCTGCCATCCAAGGGGGGAACAAACTGGGGTCCACCAATGGCCAGGGATAATTACTTTATTCAAAAAATCCTACAAGTTATTTGTCCAAAAAGTATATGCAGGGTTACACCTTACATTTCACTGGGTTGCATGGTAAATTCCAAAAAGGTCCACCAATGTCAGAACATATTTGTGCAAAAAATATTTCCGTGATTAAAGTTTAAACATGAGGGTCACCCAGCAATTCCGACAATTAAATTCATTACCTGGTTGCAATAGAAAATAATGTGGTGTGTTTTAATTGTGTGCACATCATGGGATCAATAAATGATTACTAAAACAGTATCCTTCTCCATTAACAAAACACAATCACTCATGGATTGATCAGCAATACTACAAACCATTAACAAAAAGTCTTTTCAAAACGTCCAGTAGGTGTTCAGCAGGGACATGGAAGCACTACACGAATACAACCTACTTATGGAGGGATCACAAAATGGTTACTGAAATACGTAGCTTAAGCATCAGGGCATTCAACATCAAATGTTGTAGACCCATCGGGATGTGCATCATAATTTCCATGTGGTGAGTCCGCACCAAGAGAAATAGCAGCATTAGAACATGGGAGACTTGATGATCCAGCAACAAAAGTGTCTTCATGGTAACCAGTTATAACAACTTTAGGTGGAGGGACCAGCTTCTTCAAAATGTCGTCAACATCAAGATATTCTCCTGGGTAGTTTCGCACAACGGGCATAGAAGCTTCAACTTCATGGTCAGTTGGTGGACTAATGTCATTCTTAAAAACCTATCAATTATGAATTAAATATGACCTTGTAATTTAAATTTAAAAATCATTAAAAAGTAATAATGTAAATGTTATATAAAATATTAACCTTCACAATGTTGCAAACGGTGATGTTCAGGTAAGGGGGCACCCATGGGTTGTGACCGAAACACGAAACCTGATGTATATCGTGTACTGAAACTAGTCCACGTCTAAGGAAATTGTTGTAGTCCCCTAAAACCCATTCACGTCTCTTTGCCTTCACCTTTCTACTGTCTTCAAGAACTACAGTCTTTATTAAAAATATTAGAATAACATTTGCATAAACCATCATGAACAACATACATGAAATATAAAAACATTAAAAACAATTAACATTATAATACCGTATACAAAGTACCAAACACAACTCTCTTGATCACCCCATTGAATTTTCTTTGTCTATACATGAAGTTGTTGCAAGCAAACAAAATGGCCTGACAACATTTTTAACCAACACTGTCATTTGATTAATCAAAATAAGAATTTTATAATATTACAACAACAAAGGGCTTTACCATGTTTGAAAGTTTTCCTCGAGGACGAAATCCACAGGACTCAACTGTGGTTAATATCTGCTGATTTATGTCAACCACCGTTTGCCTGAAAAGGGACAAATTTACAATTAACTATATAACACTTGAAATGAAATAATGAAATTTATATATGCAATAGTAACGAACCTCCCATCTTGTGACACAAGAATGCGATACAGTTCACTTAAGTCAACATCCAAAGAACATTTTCCTGGTTCCACATACGGAATAATTTCCATACCATGAGGATTGTATTCGGGAGAACCTTGGTCGTGCTTATTACAATGACCTGCATGTGCCTCCTCAACATCACAGCCATCACCTATATCATGGCAAGAAGGTTCAGCTTGATGAAAGGAAGATGGGTCCTCAAAATCACGTGATTGTGGCTCCTCAACATCAAACGCATGACCTTGCTCAAATGAAGATGGTTGAGGTTGATGGGAGGAAGATGGGTGGTCAAAAGAACGACATTGGGGCTCCTCAACATCAAAGTGATCAGCTTTATGAAAGGGAGAGGGTTCGGGTTCCTCAAAGGAAGATGGGTCGGCTTCTTGACCTCCACAAGCGTACTCTTTTTCCATATTGCTAAGCTGATCTTTTAGTTGTTGAACAACCCTATAATTTCTTTTCAGCTTCCTTTTGCACCATTGCTTAAATTTAGTAAAGGACATGTCATCTACTCCTTTTTTTGGGATGCCATGTCCAGCTACATTTAAGGCTTCACGAACAACATCAATGTTTTTTTCGTCTTCACTTAATTCCCATTCAAGAACAACCTGCATAATGATGTCCAACCTTTAAACTTTATTGCTAAACACAACACAACTATGTCCAACCTTTAAACTTTATTGCTAAACACAACACAACTTAATCAACTAAAATATAATGATGTCCAACCTTTAAACTTTATTGCTACACACAATACAACTTAATCAACTTAAATAAAACAAATGCAATACAAATACCTTGTTAGATTCAAATGCGGATTTTATTCCGTGAGTCCTAATCACCAACGACGGCCAACTCAAAATTCTGGGGAAAGTAACGTCACCTTCGTAAGACCCCACATTAAGTAGTCGACAAACCAAAAGCTGAAAAAAATATATGCAGGAACTAATTAATCGTTTACTTAACTAACATTAGGCAAACAAAATCACAATTGGCTTAAATAATAGATACCTGAAAAATAGCCACCGACCCAGCTACAGTTATGGCTGACGTGTTTTGATCTTCCCTTAAAGTGTGGTAAGCACGATTGAAACCTTCAACTAAAAAACTATGGACAGACCTTGACCAGTTGTATTGATTCAAGTTGTCAAGGTTATCCAACAATCTAAATGGCATGTTTGTGACAGTTCTAGAAGTCCTAGGGAAATACAAAAGAGCAAAACACAACAACAAGTACAAACGACAAACATTGTCTACATTGTCAATGTCATTGTCATCGCCACTCTGTAAATAAAAGTATATCCTATTAACAATGTCATCTATTGTTATTGGTTCATGTTCAAATAATGACTTTATGACCCCGCACACAACA
Organism: Vigna unguiculata; assembly: GCF_004118075.2. Classification (NCBI taxonomy): domain Eukaryota; kingdom Viridiplantae; phylum Streptophyta; class Magnoliopsida; order Fabales; family Fabaceae; genus Vigna; species Vigna unguiculata. The sequence continues at coordinate 9,825,687 of NC_040288.1, read as the reverse complement.
CTATTGAATTCAACATCAACCCCAACAGCATTCAGACCCAAACAAACACAAACATCTAAAACAGACAACCGTACCAAATGTTGCCTGATACATATGCTTTCATGTTCAGGGACCTACCGACTAAGTGTGTGTTTCAGCAAAACTCCATTGATATCCAACGGTTTCACCATGTCAACACACCACCTAAATGGAGTGCGTCCAATTCGAGAGCGATGGCTTGATCTCAATAATCCATTAACCTTAACAATGTAGTCTGTTTTACAACGGTTACGAACCACTACCTAAAAAAGAAATGTAATTGTTAAAAAATCATGTCAGAAAACATCAATAAATGAACTTAATCAACTACAACAGCAAAAATGGTAAATGAATAGTTCACAACTTCTCCTTACGACTTCTCTTCCCCCTCAAGAAAAGTAGTGACTTGCAACTTTTTTAAACTTATCTTGCAACCCAAGCGCAATCATGATGTAACCCACCAAATAGTTTTTGGATAAATGAAGCTCACACATTTTCGAACTTACCTTGCAACCAAAGAACAATTAAGGTATAACCCAAACAACAGTTTGTGCACAGTTTGTACACAATTTTATCCCTTGGTAAAATAGCAGACCCAATCCCATTTCTTTAAAAGAGGGTGTTACTTCATTTGGGGAAAACAAACTATCCGACATTTTAAAGTTTATCTTCCAACCCAACAACAATTAAGGTGTAACCCACGACACATATTATGCACAAATTAACCTTCACACATTGGATTTGCAAAACAACAAAAAATTGTACCACTTGCAAAATGGTTGGACCGCAACAATGCACACCAAGACCAGACCCCATCTCACTTCTTCTAAACCAGGTTTAACTTCATTTGGGGAAAGACTACCATACAACAATTTAAAACTGACATTGCAACCAAGGACCAATCAAGATGTTACCCACCAAAGAGGTTTTGCACCAACTATATTTCGAAAATTTTTGAACTACAATAGTAGGGTGCAACAATATTAAAATTAAATTGCAATGAAAGACAAATCAATATGTAACCCACCAAACAACTTCTGCACAAATTACAATTCGCAAATTTTGGAACTATATAAAAAACACACTTGTCCCACTTACAAAAAGGTGGGACCCCAACTGGGCACACCAAAACCACACCCCACCCTACTTCTTGTAAACAAGTTCTAAGTTCATTTAGTGAAAAACTAGCCTGCAACAATAATTTTCTATTTATCCACGAACCGAAGACCAATTATGTTGTAACCCACCAAACACGTTATCCACAAATCATAATTGCCAGGCTTTGGAATTACGTAACAACACAAAATTGTACCTCTAACTAAAAGGTTCGACCCCAACAATGCACACCAATACCATAAAGATTTGGGATTTTCTACAAAGCAAAATTGAATTCGGATTTTCTACCAAGCCAAATTCAATTGGAATCTTTTGAAGATTTGGGATTTTCTACAAACCAAAATTGAATTGGGATTTTGTACAAAGCCAAATTGAATTGAAATTTTGTCTCCAAAAGATCACCCACTTGCAGAGTTGACGTCTTTTTTTTCATCTCACACTTATAATGCTTAAATGAATATGAAAAATATAAATGTAAATGCACAACATAAATCCAATAATCGCAAAAATTTACCTTCCTTGATACACCCTCTTCTTCTTCTGCCATAGGTAGCCAAAATCTCCAAAATCTCCTACTGGGGTAAGAAGTTTATATAACGAATTGCAATTAATAAACAACAAACACCACAACCAAACAATATTTCGCGATTAAACAAAATGAGCCTCACCAATGCAGAACGTTGAAATTGGGAAATTCGGACTGTTCCAGGGGTTCCGGGATTGACCAAGGAAGAACAAACCTGCGGTTTCTAGGGTTACGGTTTCTCCAACAAAGGGGTTTTTGGTTTTGGACAATGACGCCGGAACGGGGTTCGGGTGCGGGAGGGTATTTGTGGAACGGTAACGGATTTGAAGTGGTGGAGCAGCCCTGTCTGTGCTGCGACAAGGGTTAGGGACGGGAGCGGTGGCGGGATCACGTCCACCGGAGGTGTGTGGCTGTGTTGAGGGATGGTTGTGGGATGCCGGATTCGTGTCTGTGTTGTGCGGGGAAGGGAAAACGAGCGGTGTAGCGGTACAGGAGAGTCGGTTTTCAAAAAAGAAAAATGGTTCCGCTGGTGTGAGACGGAGCGGGAGCGGGAGCGGGAGAGGGAGAGGGAGAGCGAGAGCGCGAGGGTTAGGGTTTCTCGCTGGGAGGGGTTTTGGGGTTTCTGGACACCTAGGTGGGAAAACGTCGAGGCTTGGTGTCTGTGTGGTGGGGCTCTGTGTGTATGCGGGAAGAAGAAGGAGCGCAGAGGAGTTTGACGGCGCTTTGGAGAAATGGAGAACCGGTGGAGAGGTGGAGCGGTGCGGTGGAGCGAGTTTTGAAAAAAGAGGGTTCCAGATGCGCGCGGGGTCTGGTGTTGGGGAAATTTGGAGAACTCCGTGAGCACACGCGCGTGTGGGAGATTCACGTTCCATTCTGACAATTTAATTTTTCAATTAAAAAAAAAAAAAAAAGTCATTTCTGTTGCCACGTAAGGTGGTAACGAAAGTGGTAGAAATGGGGTGTTATTCTATCGTTTTCCTTTTTTATTTCTTCACCCTAAAATGCACTTTCCGATGTTTGGATGCCACGTGTCATTTTCCTTCTCTCTCCCGAGAGAACACACACCTAACACTCCCCACACCTAAACCCTCATACACCACTAACTCACCGACGCCATTCACGCACCTCACAGGACTCACTCACCACTCACGCTAACATAACACGGAACCCTCATTGAGAGAATCCGAACGCTCAATCTTCATCATCATCAGTTATCTTACGCACCAACAAAATAAGAAAACCACGGGCTCACCTTCTCCACTCTTTCACATTTCACACAAAACCCACCATTGCTTGCGCCAGCGGATTTCTACCGAGCTTGGATTTCCGGCAGCGGCAACAGGAGCCACCGCGAGCATCTCTGTGCAATTCGTTGGCTATTCTGCTTCGTCGTCGTGCACTATAACCATAAGCTTTAATCGTGCCACCAGCCGTATTGATCCTCGTCACTTCCTCATGAAACGTTGTCAGACGAGAGGTCCATTTCTTATTCTCCCTTCTTCTAAGTTTTGATTATTATTTGGATTCGACGTTTGAAGTTGATTGGGATTCGAATTGATTGTATCATGAGCTGTTAAAAAGTTGAATTGCGGTTGTAGGTTTATTGATTAACTTTGAGTGAGCATTCGAGTTGTTTTTGTTGAAAAAATTTATAACCTATGCATGCACTTTATGATTTTGGGTTTAAGTCGATTCTGTTTGGCGTTTGGTATTGGGTTTCGGTTCGTAACTGGGTTGTGATGTTTATATGAGATGCTGGGTTAAACTGATGTTTGATTTAATTGTGTTTGGAGTTATTTAATTTGATACATGGAAAGAATGCGCTAAGTTGCAAACACTTACCGGGTTCTATTTTGTTACCTTTACCCTCGATGCGATGTAATGTTTATCTTAAAAATATTTTAACTTTGGGTTTCTTTTTCCTTTCTCACATTATAATTTTATATTTATACATTTTAAAAGGTGAGATATCTGAATGTAGGACGGCTCAAGGATAAAATGAGTAAAATACTTGTTTTAAACATGGGATAAGAAGGTTTAAAAAAAAAATTACTACTAATATTTTTTTTATTAAATTATATTTAAAAAAAAAGCCTCAAAATTTGTTTAGTACTAATTAATATATCTCTATTAAAGTAATTATAAAATTATTTTTAAGATAAAAAAAACCTCAAAAAATATTTTATTACTATTATAGTTCTATTAAATTAATTATAAGTTTATGTTTGGAAATAAAATTTAATTAAATTATTATTAATGTATATTAATTTTTATTAGTAGTAAAAATGATAATTAATGAGTTAAAATATATTTTTAGTAAATTATAATTTTGTTTACAAGAAAGAGAATGATTAGTTATCTTTACTCTATTATAATCAATCTAGATTATATTTTTTTTTTTCGTCTCTCTATGACTTCCTTACCTCTCCTTACTTTATTCTCTTCTAATAGTTTTTTTTTCTAGGGTATTGGCATATTACATCCCTTAAATCTCTTGAATCTCATGTTGTCCGTGTATACCAATATTTTCATACTCATTTCTGATTAGTATGTTTTTTCTTTCTATTTATGTTGTTGTTATTTTTATTCTGTTTTGGATTTGCATTAGAATTAGAAATGTGTTTCTTTTACATAGTTTTGTTTTTCGGTACTTTTAGATTTATAAAGTTTTTTTTTCAATATATCTTTAGGAGAAACTGAAGTTTTTTTACAAAACTATTAATTAGATTATGGTTTAGTCTTTTGGTGGATAATAGATTAATTAGAGCATAATTCAAAGTTGACTTTTCTGTAGAAAGATAATTCAAGTTTATGAAAAAAAAAAAGACTTACTATCGAGTTTAGAAGAGCAATATTTTTTTAATTATTTTTATTAATGATTAATCTTAAAATAAAAAATTTTGCAAGTTTGTGAAAAAGTTGAGACTTAAGAACGAAAAAGAGACTTGAGACATCAAGATACTGCAAGTCTACTATCAAGTTTATTTTCTTGAAAACCACAACCAGATTTTATTGTTTTAATTCATTTATTTTATATATTTATCTTTAGTAGCAGTGGCGAAGCATACAAGGGGCAGGCGGGTGCCACGGCCCCCCCTCCCCAATTTTTTTAATTTTTTTTTCATTATTTTACATTTAAATTTTTTAAAATATTTATATTTTTTAAATTAAATAATATTATATTCAAAATTAATAAAAATTAAATTAATTATTTTTTATTTATTTTATAAAGTACAATAATAAATAATAAAATATAAAATTAAATATATAAGAAAACAAAATTATTAAGATATTTTTTATTTTCTCTCTTAATTATCTTTTGAGTTTTTTATATGTTGTATTCTTCTTTTATGTTTATTTATTTTCTTTTGTTACTCAAAAAAAGTTAGGCATAAACTTTTTTTCAGTATTTCTATCCTCATCTTTTTATATTTTCTCTTCCATTATTAAATAAATAAATAAGGTAACTTTCTCTTGTCTCACTAGTAAACTATTTCTTTAACATTTAGTATTATTTTTTTATCTCATGACCTTTTTGTATATTAATTTTTTATTAATATAGAAGAAGAAACAATGTACTATGTGATTTTTCATAGTCAATTTTTAATTGTAACTTGACTATCATAGTTTTTTTTAGTAATTATGTCTCTCAACTTTTGATTAGATTATGATAAATTATTTTTTAGTCTTAAACTTATTTTCTAAATAGGTATATTAATGAAAAATAAAAGAATAAATTTATTTTTTAAAATTGATAGAGAAACTACTGGTGAAGATGAAAACATGATAATATGGTTATTTATCGCATAATAATGAAATGAAAGTTTGTGAATATTTTTTGAATCAAATGTATGTTACGGAAGATGAATATTTTGCAGATAATATGATTATTTACATCGAAAAAAGTTAACTGAAAAATCTAATTATAATCAATTTCCATGAGTTCAAAAATATGACAAAAACGATAGACATTCCTTTAGATTGTGTAATTTCTTTGAAAATTATATATGTACTAGATTATGTATTCATTTTTATTGAATTAGTCACAAAAATATTAAATATATAAATTTTGAGTATATTATTTTGGCTCCCCCAAAAATTTTGGTGAAGATCCGCCATTGTTTAGTAGTATTTTATAGATTATCATTTTTATTTCATATAAATATATATATATAGACATGTCAACTAGAAAATTTGAATTAGGCTATTCAAGAATTCAAAAGAAAAGAAGAATTAAGACTTTAATTGCATAACAAAAAGGAGCTATGAACAAAAAAGAGCAAATGTCTTGTGTATTACGGTGTGTAGATATTTCATTTTTGAAAGAAAAATGCTTAAACCTTGAAAAATCTTTAAAACATGATAATTTGTTGAATATTGATCGATTTGATTTATTTTCAGAATTAAATATCTTAAGGGAAATTATTTGTTTGAAAAATGATAACCCAATTGACATTTTTAATTATACAAAAAGAATAAATTCTTTTCCAAATGCATATATAACTTATAGAATAATGTTAATAATTCTAGTGTAAGTTGTTTCGGCCGAAAGAAGTTTCTAAAAGCTAAAGATAATAAAAATTTATTTAAGACCAACAAGATCTCAAGAAAGATTAAACGGATTAGTCCTATTATCTATGGGGAAAGAAATGTTATATGAAATTAATTATGACAATTTAATAAATAATTTTGCATAAAAAAGCTCAAAAAATAAATTTTAAATAAAAAGTCTCATTTTTTAAGTTTGTTTTAGGTCTCCCAAACCGTTGAGTCGCCCTTGTTTGTATGGTCATCTGCATCGTTTAGTATCCGATCTTGTTATCCAAATATATTTTAAAGATAAGTTTTTGGATGTTTTGATGGTTGCTTGCATCGTTTGACATTCTCAATAAATGTTTTGGATATTTGTATGGTCGTCTGCATCGTCTAGTATTCAACTATTTTGTCCAAATATTTTTAAAGATAAGTTTTTGGATGCTTATATGGTCATCCGCGTCATCTAAAGTTGGGCATAATTAATTGAACTTTACTGCACTATTACAAACTACATTGAATTAGTTCGTTTTAATTGAACTGAAAAATAGTTGAGACGAATTGAACTCAACTCTTTTTTATTCTAAAAAATTGAACTAAACTGCACTGAATTGAATTGCATTGCAATATGAACTTAACTAAACTGCTACGAACTGAATTGTTTTCTAAACGGCATTATATTTGAACTAAATTGTGCTAATTTTGAACTAAATTTTACTAATTTTGAACCTAATTATACTATTTTTGAACCGATACTATTTTTGAACCGAAATGTATTAATTTTGAACTTACTGCACTATTTTTGAACCAAACTACACTATTTTTGAATCGAAAGATACTATTTTTGAATTGAATTGCACTAATTTTGAACAGAACTGTACTATTTTTGAACCGAATTGCACTAATTTTGAATTGAATTGTAAATTTGAATTGAATTACACTAATTTTGAACCGAACTGCATTATTTTTTAACTTAATTGTACAATTTTTGAACCAAACTTTTAAAGTGCTTAGGAAATATACTTGAAAGTGTATAGGAAACTACAAGATCCTATACAACATGAGAAAAATTTGTATTTCAAGAATCCTATTGAAGACAAGCAAAGTAATCCATTTCTCAACAAAACAAGCATCACTTGCATAATACTTTAATACACCAAAATCAAAATATTAATACATAAGTTCTCCATCAAAATATTAATATATCTTCAATCATCTAAATTAATAGCACTTGAAGGTACCACTTCATCTTGAGATGTTATATCTACAAAGAAAATCATCATTTTTTAAAACTTAAAATATAAACTACAAAATATATAAAGTTTTCATATAAACTCACCTTGCTCAAATTTATCAAGCTCTTTAGGATCCTTATAAAAAGGTATAGAGAAAGGTATTCCTCTCAACCAATCTTGTGTGCAAACAAGGACTTCCACTATTCTAAGTGTTAGGCAACTACGACAAGGACTAACCACCCTTCCTCTTGTACTAAATGCAAACTCTAATGGCTACGATAGAAATAGGAATGACTAACATCTCCTAAACCATGTTTGCAAGAATAGAAAATCTAGTTGAGTTGACTTTCACAGTGGACTCTAGTCACATCTAGGCTCTATTGTCTTGTGTAACATTCTGGCTGGATATTACTAACTTTAAATAAAAATAATAATATAAAAATACAAAACCGCATTTATTATAACATCTCTCTCAAAACATAGGAAAGTTTTAAACTTCAATACGTGCCAAGATTAAAAAAAGTTAAACGGAAAGTTTACATCTCCAAAAGCTGAGTAAAATCTTTGTTTACAAACACATAAAAAAAATTATCCATAAAAGCTTTTTCCATGTTGCCCCACTCCAACACTAAGTGTCACCAGCTCTACCTAAAACATCATTTGCTTTTGTGTAACGAATTACAGAATCATCACCAAATACAAGCAGATAAGATGAGCTAAAAACATAATTAACTCATAATCAAAGAAAGTGGGCACACACACTCATCGGAGAACCACTATTCTCTAATTCCAAATAACATGACCACCATTATGTCCATCCACGTTCTATGTCCTTAGATGATGACTTTAAGATGTCTTTTGCTGTTACAAGCCACAACTCGTGGTTCCACCATCTACAAGCCACAACTCGTAGATACACGTACGAGACCATCCTGTTATGAACCACCATTTGTAACACCAGGTGGAGTTCCCAATACAAACCACAATTCGTACTCTCGACACAAGATTAGCAACATCATTGGCCACAACCCGTGATTTCCTAATCAAGTGGAGACCCTTTAACGAGCCATAATTCACACACTCACACAGGTTACTAATATCACCATGTGTTTACCCTCCATTCTGAGAAAAAACTCAAGGAATGTCATTCCGAGCCACAAATCAAGGAATGCTTCAGCAAATTCCATACCTAAGACATCATCTAAAGCCTTGTAGATTACACACCCATCCATAGAAACAACCATGTCCACTGTGCTATCGCCTAGCACTTCCTAAGCTCTGCCAAGCGAAATTAAGTTGCAGACCGTCTAGCGGAAGCCTCTCGCCGCAAGGTGCCAAGCACTCCAGAGGACTTTTTACGGGTTATAATGGGGCCAAGGTAAAGCTAGGAAAAATTTGAGGATTTTTTTTTTTGGGTTTTGAAATAATAATGTAGAAAGAATTATGGAATATAGTTTCAAAAACAATCCTTTTTTTTTACCTTTTGTTGCTCTTTATAGGAAAACAATCATTCATTTGAACACTCTTTCATCAACCATTTTTCCTTTTGCCATTTTTATAATTTTGTGGGTGAGATACTCACCCTCACACTTTATTTCTCAACCAATCTTAACATAATCCATTTTTATAATTTTGTGGGTGAGATACTCACCCTCACACTTTATTTCTCAACCAATCTCAACATAATCCACTAGCTCCTTCTTTCTTCCTAAGGTAGGGAAAAACATGGTCTTTATGGGCTTAAAACAAGAAAAAGAGATTTAAAGCTCAAATGGACTACCAATGGATCAATATCAAGGATGGATTATTTGGCCAAGTAGCTAAAAATAATAAATGCCTCAATCATATCAAATCATGCATATTCACCTAAGATGCAAAACAAAAGAATCAAACTAAACATTTGAGTATAAACAAAACATGAGCAAGTCACTCAGCATCAATAGGAATGACACATGGTAGTCCATCCTTTACAATAAAACTCAAAACTCACAAGGTCAAAACTCTTTCATAAAAGATTTATTCCGAAATCTCTCAAATCAACTCAATTAGTAAACCATAGAAACAATCCACTCATAGCACATGACTTTTATTTTCCTAGAATTATGACCATCCCAATTACTGAATCAAATCTCAAAATCCAATGTCAATATGTTTTATTGAAGGCAGAAAAATATTTTTGTTGGATTTCTTATGAGGCATATTGTTTAAAAGTTTCACTAGAAAAGTTAATACTTTCACAAATTTCTCGCAAAGACATCCCAACTTTTTTTTTCAAAAGGAAAAACAAAACAAAAAACAAAATTAGAAAAGGGGAGAAAAATAAATTGTCTCCCCACACTTAATCCATGCATTGTCCTTAATGTATTTAATATATATAAAATGCAAGGAGAAAGTATGAAGGGTACTTACCTCCTCAAGGTGGAAGGTATGCAGGAGAAGTCAAGTTGATACCATCCATCGTCTATCATATCTTGATTTTCATTGAATATTCGAAGACGATGTCCATTAACTTTGAAAGTTCTTTATGAAGATTCTTCCTTGATCTCCACTACTCCATAAGGAAATACTTCTGTAAAAACGAATGGTCCTTCCCATTTGGAGCGCAACTTACCACTCAAAGGACCTATCCTGGATTTGTATAGTAAAACCTTTTGGCCTACCTTGAAGTCCTTCCTCACAACAAGCTTTTGGTCATGGAATTGCTTGGTCTTTTTCTTGTAGAACTTTGAGTTTTCATAGGCGGCATGCCTAATCTCCTCTACTTCTTGCAACTGAAGTTTCCGCTTCTTCCCTACTTCTTCCAAGTCCATGTTGCAAGCTTTCACAACCTAATAGGCCTAATGTTCAATCTCCACAGGCAAATGACAAGCATTTCCAAAAACCACCCTAAAAAGTGACATACCTATAGGTGCTTTGTGTTGTCCTATGTGTCTAAAGTGCATCATCCAATCTTGTGGCCCAATCCTTTCTATTTGGCTTTATTACTTTCTCTAGTATCTTTTTAATCTTCGTGTTAGAGATGAAGGTTAGGGTTTCTCATTGGGAGATGAGAAGGAGATGATGAGGTGGCAAGTGTAAGACCCGAGAAAATTAAATAAATAAAGAAAAATTTATTTAATTTAAACGCAATTAAAGGAATCTTTATAGTAATTAATGCGAAGAATTATGATAAGGAGTAGTATTAGCTCAACTGGTTGACAATACTTGAATGTGTTGAGAGGACTTTCAAGTCCTATGTATGCCATTAGTGTACTTATTTACTTGTTTTATTATTTTAATAATATGCTTGACCATGGGACGTGATAATATATTCCTAGATGTATAGGAATTATCACAAAATGTTAAATGCTTGAATGGTTGTGTATTTGTTTCGTAATTGCGTGGTTGTGTGTTCGAACCTTGACTTAGGGAAAATAAGTTTCTTTTTGCCCAACTCCTTTTTGGCATGAATGGAAAGAGGCTTGAGGAGCAGATGGAAGGGCTGGAAAACCATATGGTAATAGCTCTTGAATGGCAATTAAACTCCTTTTAATTAATTTTCATTTTCTTTGCCATTAAGCTTAGTTAAGGCAGAGTTAATAAACCAATTGGGAGAAGAGAAGGGGTTTTGAGATTACTAATTCGTGTGGACTACTGAGGAGTGTTTGGGGAGCATGAATGGAAAGAGTCAGAAACCCTAGCCGCCTTGAGGAGCAGATGGAAGGGATGGAAAACCATATGGTAAAATAGCTCTTGAATGGCAATTAAACTTATTTTAATTAATTTTCATTTTCTATGCCATTAAGCTTAGTTAAGGCAGAGTTAATAAACCAATTGGGAGAAGAGAAGGGGTTTTGAGATTTCCAATTCGTGTGGACTACTGAGGAGTGTCTAGGGAGCATCAGAACGTGAATAAAGAGAGCGTGGGGGAGTTTTTTTGGTAGAGGATCAAAGTGAAGGCAATTCCTTTGGTGCAAGAAAGAATCCTCAAAGCATATTGGAGCAGGGAATCTAGGTAAGGGGAGCTAACTAGTCTAATATTTTAAAATGGCCGATTTTTAAGTTTTGTGGGATTTAATTATGGAACAAGGGATATATTTATATTATGCTCCAGAATTTTCGACTGTAATGGTGATTTCATATGATATGATTTTCGTTTAAATATTAAGCTTGTGATTGATGAATTTTAGTAATGCGAAATTTATTATAACATGAAAGTGTTGTTCGAAATTAGGTTTTTCTCATGGCTTGGTACATTAGAGGGACCCACGACATGCTTTGATTTCTTTTCTTTTTGTTTCGCAGTGCAAACAAGCAATCCACTTTAACTTCTTGTTTTAATATTATTTGATGCAGATATTTCCTTTTTATGGGACTTCTGTACATTCTTGAGTGGTGTAGTACACACCTTAAGTGCTTAGCAATATATCCTTTTAGTTTAGTTAAAAGAAAATTCAAGAAGTTCAATTGGTGGATTTTATGCAAACAAAAGAGACTAAAATAGGAGTATTAAAATAAAGGTTCAAGTCTGGGTGCCAATTCGTTTGAAGCAGAGGTGTTTTTGGTAGTGCTATTTGGTGTATTTCCAAGTTAGGGGGTTTAAAGATTCATAAAATTGTGTTGTTTCACATCATTTTTCGTATTTTGGAAGCGTCGGTGGTCGCTGGGCGAGTGACGTGGTCATCGGGCGACTACGTTTATTTCTGATCTGCGTAGTTGTAGTAAAATTGACTTTCCCGACTCTTTAACCGTTGGATTAAGCTCAAATTTGGAAAGTTTCTCCGTAAAGGCTATTCTTTGTTTTAACCAGTCTGATCGTCAATTTGCAGTCTGTAGTTTGAGAAATATGTAACGCATTATTGTAGTATTTTTGGTTTTATGATGATAAACTTTCTTAGAAATTTTGGTGTAAGAATTATGGTTGTGCATGGCATTGCAGGTACTTAAGTGTTGGCACTCACTCGTGTGAGATGAACACTATTTTGTCTTGCATGTATGTCATGCTATGGTGAATGCCTATACACTTATGTGATTATATGAACTATATGTGCATATGTATTGGATGATATGATGTGATGTGAGTTTAAATGACTAAGTGTTAATGTTAATCTTAATTTGACATAAGGAATTGATAAAAAAAGGGGTTCTTGTAGTTACTCATTGAGGTATGACTTATGCTTTGTATGAATAAATGAGTTATGTGTCTGATGCCTTATTATGTCATAATTTCATATGAGCATGGTTTACTCTGGGGTTCAAAATTGAATGTTGGCATTGATTTAAGATGTGAGTATATATGATTTATAAAAGAGAGAAATGTGTGCTTATACTTGAAAGATGCATATGTGTTGTGATGTTGTAAATTGGAGTATATGAATGTATATTTTGATTTCTAGATGTTGAGAATTGAATGGTTGGATGTTAGGAGCTGAATTAGAGTACCTAAAACCAGTAGTGTCACATTATTGGTGTAGCGCCTGGCGGTGCAGAGTGAACTGTCAGGCGATAGTAGGAAGCAATGAAGTCCTGTGTGTTGTGGCGCCCGACGGTGATGTGGAACCGCCAGGCGGTCTGCACTGCCATTTCGCTTAGCAGCGCTTAGGCTCTACCAAGCGATGGTGCAATGGTAGGGTGCGTTTGTGACACGTTTTGCATGGCTTGTTGTGTTAGTCATGGTCTGGGATAAACTTGATATTGTCATGAGCGTGTAGGTTCATGACTGGTGATGAACACGTGATAATATGAGCGGAAAGGTTCATATTATGATGCTCTCGTGCGAGGATACAAGCGGGGAGGTTCGTATGTTCCATGCTCACAATTAAGGGTTGTTGTGAGCGAGGAGATTCTTAGCTGTTGGATCACGTGTGATGGACAACGGGTGGGGAGGTTCATAGAGTTGGACTACGAGCGGAGAGGTTCGTAAAGTTGGACCACGAGCGGACAGGTTCGTGTAAGCATTGGAATCCCTAAGACCAACTTGAGTATGTACCTTGTATAATGCAGTGTGCTTTTCTTAATTTTCGTTTTGATGTTGTGATGTGAGACTTGGACCAGGAGATGCTGATTGTGTCATGAGCGAGTAGGTTCATGGCTGGTGGTGAACACGTAATGATAGGAGCGAGGAAGTTCATATCCTGATGCTCTCGTGTGGGGATACGAGCAGGGAGGTTCGTATGTTCCGTGCTCACACTTGAGAGCTGCTGCGAGCGGGGAGGTTCGTAGAGTTGAACTACTAGCGGGGAGGTTCATAAAGGCAGGACCACGAGCGGACAGGTTCGTGGAAGCATCATATATCTTAAGTCCATGGTCAATTATTTGTGTGACTTGCAGGTTTAAAAACCTTGGGGTAATAAGGTCTTGGTCAAGAATTAACTAGAATAAAATAGTTGGGTGTATCTTGATTTTATTAATTTATATGTTAACTGTTTATTAGCTCACTCTTTTTATATGTGTGTGGCGATGATCGTGTGACTTGTCACACGGGAGTAGATGACGTTCCAGGTGATACTGGTGAGGCATAGAGCCAGAGAGGGGCTAGCGTGGGAAAGCTTTTTATGGAAGTTTACTATCATTTTAATTTCATATTTTTTGTGAACCGCATTTTTACTGGAATATGAACTAGTATGGATTATTGGAACACTGTTGTTTAATTGGATGAGTTTAATAAATGTTTTTAATTTCCCGTGTTTTGGGAAATACATTGAAATAAATGTGACTTTATTATTTCTTTTATTTTATATTATTTAAAATTAGTAATATCCGACCGGGATGTTACAGTAAGCTGTAGTTGGCCAGTTTAGTTAGTGAAGGATTGCCACATGGCACGATCTGGTTGAGTTAGGTTTAAGTGGTAGGAGAGGTTCAACTTAGTAAAAACTAGAGGTGCATAATAGGTTTTTAAGTGGCCTACTTGTAGGAGGATTGTATAAAATAAAAATTGGGGGGACATTTAGCTCCTGAACTTTTTCTTTCCAGAATTCATTGATTTTTGGACTTTATTTTGTAACTTTGAATATTTTAAATCCACACTTATAACGACCTAAATTAAACTTCAGTTGCATCAACAAACATTAGAATATCCAATAATGTTTTATGCAACTAAAATTACTTTTTACGCCATTTTTAACTTACAAACTCAATAAATCCAATAATAACAAATCCTAATTAAATCAATCTTTTAAGCATTGAAATTCAATTAAATATCCCAAATTTATACATTAAATGAGGGCAAAAACCTGAACTCATCAATGTTCATCCATGTTCTACATCCTTAGATGATGACCTTAAGATGTCTCTTGTTTCCACAAGCCACAACTCGTGGTTCCACCATCTACAAGCCACAACTCGTAGATACACGTGCGGGACCATCCTATTACGAACCACCATCCGTAACGCCAGGTGGAGTTCCCAATACAAACCACAATTCGTACTTTCGACACAAGATTAACAATATCATTGTCCACAACCAGTGATTTCCTAATAAAGTGGAGACTCTCCGTACGAGCCATAATTCGCACACTCACACCGGTTACTAATTAATATCACTAGGCCACAACCAGGGATCGCTACGTGTTTACCCTCCATTCTGAGTCATAACTCAAGGAATGTCATTTTGAGCCACAAATCAAGGAATGTTTCAGCAAATTTCATACTTAAGACATCATCCAAAGCCTTGTAGACTATGCACCCAATCATAGAAACAACCATGTCTACTACGCTATTGCCTGCCGCTTCCTAAGCGCTGCTAGGAAAAATTAAGTTGCAGACTGTTTGGCAGAAGCCTCTCACCACTAGGCGCCAAGGGCTCAGAGGTCTTTGGGCAAAATATTATTTTTGGAGAAAATTGAACATCTTGAAAACCACATCATCTTTGTATATCTAGTTAAAGGTACCACCTTCGGGCGGGCGATGTAGGATGCTAATACCTTCCCTACAACATTACTGACTCCTGGGTTTAATATCCAGATTTTCACAGACCACATGTTTTATTTTATAGTTTTCATAGTTTTTAAATAAACTATGAGGGTGACTCCCAAAAAGGTATTTTATTGTAAAATACGTTTATTTTTTTGAGTTAGCCATCCTATCGCGATTTAGGTTACGACATACAACGTTCTTAACTATCATGGTCATATAGCCAATACGACAACGACTTTGGGACCGTCATCATTTCTTTCTGCTCTTAACAACGACCAGTACAACAACGATTCGGGAACCGTCTTCACACACCACTTTTGATTGTCGTGAAAAAGGCTTACTACAGTACTGACTTGTATTATTTTCTCCTTTTACAATGGTCATCATTAGCTGGTGTGAATAGGTGAGGAATTAGGTGTTAGTCTAGCAGGAGGTGAGGGTGATGGTGCAACTGTTTAGGTTTTAGTTAGTATTTTACTACTCGTTATTTTTTGAAAAACTCTATACTTATCGCTCTTTTTAGCTTATGTTTTTGGACTGAATTTGAATTTATTTTGGTTATAGTATTACTTTTTATGGATGATTATAAATAAGTAATTTATATACCTTATGAATGCTTTTTGGGTAGTAATTATATAACATCCTATCAGTAGTTTTGGACTATTATTTTTAGGATCACTACAAAAAAATGTGTAAGTAGCGACAATTATTTTTGTATTTTACGTCATTTTTAACTGCCGTTATTTACTTGAGTGACGTTTTCTAGAAACGTTGTAATTCTTGCCGTCACAAAGTATTATGTGACCGTTTAAGATGAACCACCGTAACAACCGTCATTTTATACTATGTATACAATGACGATTTAAAGAGGTAAATAACGTCAATTAAAACTGACATAATATTTTTAACAGAAAACAAAATTCAATGAAAAAATGACATTTAAAATTAATATTATTATCATTATATCATGATATTTTTAATTGTCACTGTTATAATTAATTTTTAGATAAATTACGTCATTATCAAGTGTCATGATTTTAATATTTGATTATTTATTATTTTCCACCTGTATTGATACTTTCATAATTTAATAAAATTTATTTTTGCTGATAATTTAAAATATATAAAAAATTATAATACTATAAAAAAAATTAATAGACTAAATTATTTTATTATCAACATAACATAATTACACCAAAGTACCAAAATATATTCCATCATCCAAAAAAAACATTAAAATTTCATAAGACAATTATAAAACTTGCGGTGCTAATTCTAAGTTGTTTTGCTCCCACCACTTGATCTTCATATATCGTGTGGAGATGGCACACCACTTTCAACATTCGGTACCTACAATGAAAAAAGAATACAATTACATATGAATAAGTGAAATTCAAATAAATTAGAATATCCATACAATTAAATACCAAAATAATTAAATAAAGATGTTCTATCTTCAAAACAATTAAATGAAATAGTTAACTAAAACAATTAGTTAACCAAAATATTCATTCAACGCAAATATAAAATAACAATTTATATATTCTGCACATATATAAAATAAATGTCAAAAATGTATTTTATAAGTTTTAAGCATTTTATCTTCTTAAACATCATACTTGACTAAAAATACATAACAACTAACATTTAACATATTAAATCCTTTAAAATATAACTTTTGATAAGAGTATAAAACAAGGAAGGAAGTTAGAGATTATATTGAACGTTGCACAACTAATTTCAAAATAAAGTGAAGGTTATTTTGTTATTGTATCGTTCCTCTACAGTACATCCTCCCATATCTCTTTGAATGATGCACGGATGGATAAATGTTTGCTCTTACAAATCCACTCGTCTGCATCTTTACCAATCAACAGAACCAAACGGAAAATAACCTCGCACATCCATCCTCGCATAGCAGCATTAATAGTAAGAGTCACATATACAAAAAAAATGCTAAATGTTCTTTTTGCACTAATATATTATCAAAATGAAAAAAATGAATTCTAATTTTTCATAAAAAATTTAGAGATTAAAAATAAATTTACACGTTATAAATATCATATCTTCTATTAAGTTAATTAAATTACACTCTAAATCACTTTTACTATTTCTCACTAATTTCTACTCAACTTTTTCAATTTTCTTTTCTCTGTATTTAAACACAACCTTAATATTCCAATCCTCGTAAACTTCATTGAAGTACCACACATGATTCAGGAAGAAAAAGAAAAGGAGAACAGTAATGTCTGTAGACGAATGAAGTGCATTGAGATCCGTTACTCCAATGTTGGACGCAAACAATTGAAAAAGAAACATTGCCACACACCATGCGAGTTAAAGACATAGAAATCAATCAGAAATTCAGAATTTAGAATGTTCAAAGCTTCAAATTCCCATGCTACATGGAAGAGCGTGCAGAAGGATCAAATCACTGCGACCGAGGTGCGGTTTCTGTGGTCCAACACACTGACAAAGCAATGGCTTGTCCTCTTTTGTGACTTCGGAAAGACACGCGCTCACTCGCGTGAACATATGCGAAATGGTCAGAAAATGGACATTCTATTCTATGACATTGCAGTTTGTGTCCTTGTGGTTGTGCTAGTAACACTGTTTTCTTAGAGATTGCTAAACTCTCTGTGCTTTTGACTATGCTTCCGATGACAGACATTCTTTGACAACTTTACAAAACTAATCACTCTTCGTTTTGTTCTCGTACCACACATCTCTATTCTCAGTTTTGATGCAAACAGGTGGATTATTATTGATGATGACACTTTTTAATAATTGTATTTCAAAATTTAAATTTGAGATTTCTGATTACTCTCAAACAACCTTACACAGTTTATTAATGTAATTGTTATATGTTTTAATGCAAATTCGGAACTGTGCATCTATCAAATATAAATGTGAGTTGTGTATTACAATTTATAGAAGGGATAATCTTCCCTTCAGTTGTTGTTATAGTTACGATGTTGTGTTTTGTTGGTGTTATCGCAAATATTTAAGTTGATTATCAACACAAATTATTAAATTTAATATCATTATTAATATTTTTATTTTTCTTTCAAAAAAATTTATTAGAAAAATATTATATATATATTAGCTCAATTTACTGGAATGATATCACTTTTAATTCTAAATATTGAAGTGTTAGGTTTATGAATTTTTTTTATATGGTATTTATTTTAGTTATTTTTATTTGATGTGAAATTTAGATTCGTTTTAGATTATTTCTAACACTTATTTCTATACGATTGTAATTGTGTTATGTTTTATTTTTCCTTTCTTCACATCATGTCTCAGAAAATGAATGGATATTCAACATTTGCTCATTTGTATACCTTGACATATACACCATTTTTATGTAAGACAAAAAAAATGAAATAATAAAGAAGGATGAGAATAAAGTAAGAAATTAAGTATAATAAAAATTAGTTATATAAAATACGTAGCCAGACTTATAGACGTTCGATCATTTAGGCCGCTTTTAGATTTAAACTGAGTTTTCTTGCGTTAAATATTCTAATGATTTAATTTTTTTTTTTTAAAATAACAATTATTAGAATTTTTTATATTTTATAACAATTTTCTATCTATATACTAAAATGATTTTTCTATAAACTTTATGAAATTTAAGTAATGTTTATAAAACTAACGTATTGCAAAATGTAACAGATTTACTAGTGTATTGATCAAATTTCTCGAAAATTTTTATTTATTAAAAAATATCTTTTTCAAGTAACACCAAAAGTTATTCATGAGAAATCATAAAAATCTATAATGTAGATAATTATTTATTTTGAACGATATGTATTTAATATTAATATTATTATTATTATTATTTAGGACAGTTATTTGACATTAGATCAGTTACTGAATACGGAAAAAGTTCAGAAACTAAATGACAAATGAATGGTTATTTTATGATGTACATGCTTGATTCTCTCAAAAAATATAGAATTCTAACTTTTATGTATTACTTTATTTAGTGACAGAACTAATCCCTCCATTATTTAAATATTCTTGCATCTGAAAATTAAATGATCCTACCAATATTTAATTAGTACTTTTCCTTTGCGGACCTAAACTATATAAGAATATTCTCTTGTCGGATTAAATAGAAGAACTCTTTGTTGGGTTTGGAATAAATGTTAGAAAATTTTGGAATACACATCCCTAATCTCGAAGAAAGTCTAGATCTTTAGGCTTTTGTCTATGGATTAGAGTGGACATTGTGTCGTCTTTCGATGCTTTTTCTACGCCAAAAAATTAGGCAAAGTAATTTATAGTCTCTAGCACTCTTACATAAAGATGATGAAATCATTCTCTCTTCTCTCTAACACACATATGTGCGTCTGATTCATGAAAACTGGATGAATAATTAATTTTATATTTTTATGTTATATCCATCAGATAAAAAAGATTATATTAAGCCATATTGCTCAATCAAAAAGCCTAATTATTATTTAAGAAAAAATTCAATTCAATTCATTTGTTAATTTTTTATAAATGGATATAAGATCGATCTACAATAATAATATATTTTAAAGGATTAAAATAAACTTTTGAGAAAAAAAAATACTTCTAAGTTGACCAAATGGATGATAAAAAAATGAATTATTTTATTAACGAAAGAGTTTATTTCTTTTCTTTTCTTTTTTTTTTGTTTGCTAACCAGTACAAGAAGTACAAAATTTATACATGTTTTGCTTCACATTCAAGAAAAGAATGTTTGAGAAGGTATGGCATTAAACACTAACTGGAAAAAGGACCATTGAACATTGTTTTTTAGTTTAAAAAAATGTTATCTTGTAAAAACAATGACACAAAAACTTTCAAAGAGACACAACTCTTCCAAAAGGCTTTTAAAATATCAAAGATGAGAGAAAAGGATTCCAAACTAAAGTTGGTGATATATATCTTACATTAATGAGAAATCATATCAATTTACATCATATAAACAATACAAACTTATTATAAGTTAGTTTTATAAAAATAAATTAAACTTAAACATATTTTTAATATAATATCCTCGTTTATACTAACGAAATTTATTAAGCCAATCAAAACATAAAAATATTTAATCTTATACTTAAGATATAATTTTAAAGTGAATATTCAAAATTTTACATCAACTATATATTACCAAAATTTGTAAAAATAAATTAAACTCAAACTAATACACTATACATTATCCTTATTAGGTGCTACTTACAAGCACCATAAGAGATGTTAGAGGATATTAATGTGAATCCATGAATCATGTGGGAAATGAACCTACTCTCCATTTTTGACCTTTCTTGAAATGTAGTATGAAAACCAAAAGGGTGACAAACATCTATCACCATCTGAAAGGCACATATTTCTCTACTAGACTAGCTAGAGTAAGATGTAGCCTCTGTTGAAAGACACCCTATGTTACACCATATTCAAAGGATCATAAAGGGGTCAAACAACATGATCTACATAAAGCATTACTTCCATTCAGTTCAGATAACTCACTTTATTCTAATGCAAACAAAAAATAATAATAAAAATTGAATGATGTAAAAACCTTTAATATATTCTCCATGGATTGTTGGAAGTTTCTAAATCCAAGGCAGATACGTTGTAGGTTGTACTAGTAAAGAAAACCCTATATACTCTCAATCTGAGAATTTTATCTTCGTTGCAGCATATATTTACTGGTGCATGAATAATATAAGAACAAAAGTTTCTCGAAACACGACAATGTTTGCGCAGTGAAACTACCTCTAACATGTTTGGCTGCGCATGATGTAACGTCACAATGATTTTTTTCACGGAAACAATGTACGGATCTTGAATGTATAGGAATTGCAGTCGAATAATTACCTTATTCAATTCAATGCTACAACAAAAATGTTCCAGTCTTCATCACATTCGTAACAGTATGACAATCACAGTCTTTTCAAGTGATTGTTGGAGTCTGTCTTTTCCGGGCTTGCTGTATTGTCACTCCTCGTTACAAAAATCAAATAGTAACCTGATTACTGTTTGCTGATTGTTTGAATTAGTGACGAAACAGAGAAAATAAAAGACAGTTATGTAAATGAAGAATATAAATGAAAATAAATAAAATTTGAAAATAAAAAATAAATAATTCATATGTTATTTTAACCACTCAAATTTATTATAATAAAAAAAATTATCAACATTATAAAAATAATATAGGTTAAATATGTTTTTTATCCCTTAAGTTTAACTGAATTTTGAAATTAGTTTTTTTTTTTAAACTTTATACCAATTTAGTCTTTCTTCTTTAGAAATGCGTGGATTTAGTACTTCTTACCAAATTTTGTTAAATTTATTTGATATTTTAAACGCATTTTATGATAATATTTGAGTTAACATTGAAGCGAAAATGTGTCAAACGGTGTAAACAATTGAAATAATCCATTGAACCTCGTAAGTATCTCATAAGTCTTGCAAGTGCATTCCAATGTTCCTGATTAGGACATTGAGTGTACTTACTCAGGTTGAGTCATATAGATTTCCTCCTCTATATCACCATTTAGAAAAGCAGTCTTAACATCAATTTGATGTACCACTAGCTTATGGGTGGCTGCTAAGGCTAACAAAACTCGAATTGAGGAAATCCTACTCATAGGGGCAAAGGTGTCAAAGTAATCAATGTTAGGTTTTTAAGTGAAACCTTTTGCTACTAACCTTGCTTTATACTTATCTATGGATCCATCTTGGTGATACTTTTTCTTAAAGATCCACTTACAACCAATGAGTTTTGCTCCTTTAGGCAAATCTATTAAGGTCCAAGTATTATTTTTCTAAATTGATTCAATTTCAGTCCTAATGGCCTTATCCCACTATTTTGCATCAGAAACTCTTGTAGCACTAGTGTAGGGAAGGGAAATGACCGCTGTTATTTTCACCTTTTAGCTTCGGGTGCACACCCGAAGCATATACTGTCGAGATAAAAAGGTAGTACTTTATGCCTCGGTTATCAACCGAGGCATATTTGATAGTTATTGCCTCGGTTTCTGCCTAACCAAGGCCAAATGGGTATCAGAAATTCAAAAAAGAAAACAAAATTGAATATACTTTATGTGAAGTTAGCTACTAATTGCTTCAATGAAGCCAAAGAGCTTTAGTTATCACGTTTAAGTTTCAAATTGTTGCTTTCAAACTGTATAACATGTTTTTACATGTTCTTTTTTGTTGAAGATTTTGGTCGTGAAGAATATAAACATGGCGCAAATGTCTTTCAAAGAAAAGGAAAAGCTCTTGGACATCATTTGCACGGTTTTCCGACTGAAGCACCCCAACATCGTAGCACTCTAAACGACGCCCTTCACGACAAGGCATGTGAACCTCTGTCATGAGTTCATCGTCTCCGGATTGCTCTAGAGTAAGTTCAATGTGCACCCAAATTAAACAACATACAAAAAAAAAACGCAAAAAAAAAGTGATAGAGCTAAATCAAAAACGAAAAAAAAAACGTAAAAATGAACCATAAAAGGGGCGAGATTCACACCGGCAACAGAGGAGCAACAAGAACGACCAATTTGATGGCCAACTAGTGCGGTGGAGGGGCAAAATAATGGTGGCGCGATTTGGGACTGAACCAGCTTTGGTTTTTCGAAGGTTGAAGACGTTAGAACAGTGTTGCGATTTGGGATTTTAAAACCTAACTAGCTTTACTGCCTCGGTTGATTCGAAACTGAGGAATAAACATGAATATTTTTGCAACTTATAGGCCTCAGGTGAAATAGCCCGTTGCAGTAAACATATATATGCCTCGGTTCAATGGGACCCGAGATATAAAATTGTTTCATTATTTTCAAATTTTAAAAAAGTGGGAAAGTTGGAGTTTTTGGCAACGTTACTACCTCGGTTGAAAATATAACTGAGGCATAAACATTAATAGGCCTCAGTTGTTTTGTAAACCGAGGTATATAGGGCATTGTCTACCTCGTTTGCACGAGAATCGATGTATATAGGGCGTTGTCTAAACATAAAATTGCACTAGTGTAGCCTCTAGAAATCTTGTTGGATCATTTTCAACTAGATAGGTATAAAAGTCATGTCCAAAAGAATTTTCCTTCCTTTGTCTTTTACTTCTTCTAAGGACTTCACACATGGCATCATTATTATTATCTATACATTGTTCAGGTGTCTCACTAACCTTTAAAGGAAATATATGTTCAAAAAAATCAACATTTTTTGTCTCCACAATAGTATTATGTTCAATCACATCACTTTTAAGAACAAGAAACCTATAGGCAACACTATGTTCAACATAGCCTAAAAACATACAATCAGAGATTTTAGAGTTTATTTTCCTTTTCTTAACATCGGGTAACATTACATTAGTTAGGCACCCCCACACTCTTAGATATTTAAGATTAGGTTGATAACCTTTCCACAACTCATAAGGAGTTTTATCGGTTTTCTTTATGAGGTATCCTATTTTGTAAAATTCATGCAGTTAGAAGGGCTTCTCCCCAAAGGTTATTAGGTGCAGTAGAACTAATAAGCATGTCATTCATCATTTCCTTAAGAATTCTATTCTTTCTCTCAGTTACTCCATTAGACTCAAGTGAATATGGTGGGGTTACTTCATGGATGATACCTTCTCTAACATAATATTCATTAAACAAAACATATTCACCATCCCTATCTGATCTAATCCTCTTAATTTTCATATTCAATTGATTTTTTACTTCTGCCTTATACTTTAAAAACACATCGAAAGCTTCATATTTATGCTTGATTAAGTACACTTTGGTGTATCTAGAATAATCATCTATAAAGGTTACAAAATAATTTTTACCACCTCTAGACATAGTCTGTTTAAGTCGCCTACACTGAATCAAGCCTAACAATCCAGATTGACATTCTATAGGATATCAAGTTTTCTTTGTTATTTTAGATTCTACACATATATCACATTTACCACTTTTTTTATCATGCATATTAATTAATCTAGTCATTGCAATTTCATAACATACGAAGAATTCACATGTTCTAATCTAGCATGCCACATATCATACAAGTCAACAATGATATAAGCAAAAGAAGATTCATTAATAATTTCTGAAATATTAAGCACAAAGAAACCTTGATCACAATACCCCTTCCCCACAAAAACATTATTTTTGGTCATTACAATCTTGTCAGATTCGAATGACACTTTAACCCTAACACTGCCAAGTAGTGCTATAGATATTAGATTAAGTCTAATAGAGGGCATGTGCAGCAGATCACTCAAGGCTAGAGTTTTCCCAAATGTGAGCTTCAGAAGAACCTTTCCTTCTCCTAGGACAGGAGTTGTCCTGGAATCACCAAGATAGACATGTTCTTCTCCATCCCCTACACTGGTATAGGAGGTAAAAAGCACTTTTGTTTACATAAATGTGCCTGGTAGCACTAGAGTCTACCACCCACTAACTCATATTGGTGATCGAATTTATTTGTGAAACCAGTGGCAGATCTTGACAAAAATTGTTGGGGGAGCCAAAATAATACATCAAAAATTTGTACATTTAATTATTGTCACTAATAAAATAAAAATGAATACATAATTTAGTATAACAATAATTTAAAAATAAATCACACATATCTAAAAAATTGTTAAAAGAAAATTTAATAATAATCAAATCACACTTAAAATTCAGTTATAAAAAACACAAAGTACAATATTTGTTTTTCTATTTTCATAAAATAAAAATTTAATATACAAGAGACTAATTAAATAAATGATTAAACTAATATTTTACTATCAAGTGAGACAAGAGAGAATTACTTTCTTCTTTATTTCTTCGAGAATGGAAGAAAACCACTAAGAGATGAGAGCGAAAATAATAGATTTGTTTTCTCTTCAAAAACAAAAGAAGATAGGTGAGAACAATTTGTTAGAAACTCAAGACATATAATGGAACCACAACTAAAATTCGGTTATAAAAAACACACAGTATAATATTTTTTCTTCCATGTTCATAAAATAAAAATTAATATAAAATAGGCACATTAAATAAATTATTAAACTAATATTTCACTATCAATTGAGACCAAATAATTACCTTCTTTTTTTCTCCCTCGAGAATGAAAGATAACAAGAGGAGAAATAAGAGCAAAAATGATAGATCTTTTTTTCTTCAAAAACAAAAGAAAACAATTGAGAATGATATATAAGAACAATTTGCGAGAAACTAAAGACATATAATGGAACCACAATTAAAATTCGGTTATAAAAAAACACACAGTACAATATTTTTTCTTCTATATTCATGAAATAAACAATTAATATAAAAGATGATCATTAAATAAATTATTAAACTAATATTTCACTATCAATTGAGACCAAAGAATTACCTTCTTCTTTACTCCCACGAAAATGGAAGAGGACAAAGGAGAAATAAGAGCAAAAATAATAAATATTTTTCTCTTCAAAAACAAGAAAAAATGGTTGAAAATAGAATATGAGAACAATTTGTGAGAAACTCAAACCATAATAAATAAAAAAATAAAAATATCTTGATAAATCTTTTTATTCTTTATTTTTTATTATGTTTAATTTTATATTTTATTACTTATTAACATTAATTATTATGTTTATAAAAGAAATAAAATATTTAATTTAATCATAATATATTTTTTAATATCTATAATATAAAAAGATAAATATATATAATATAAAAAAAATCAAAACTTTTGGGGGGGCCATGGCCTCCCCTTACCCTAACAATGCTCCGCCACTGTGTGAAACGACTACAACTATAGTATATTCCCCGTAGGCTATATTTGCCCTAGGAGGATTGTTGTTTCTTGCTCTACGCCTTCACTAAGGTGCATGATGGTCATGTTTCCCACATACGAAACAATTTTCCTTTTTCTTAAAGGTAGGGTTAGATCCTTTGGGACGAGAATTTCAAAAATTACTTTTCTTATTATAAGCAGGTTTATTCTCGTACCTTTTTTGTTCAGGTTTTTCTTCTACAATGTTAGCTTTTGTAGATAATGCTTTGGCCGTTGCAATAGCACATTCCTGCCTGTTGGTATCTTCAACTATGATGTGTGTAATGAGCTCTTGAAGCGACACCTTCTTGTGTCTGTGTTTTAGTTGTTGTTTATAACTAGTCCAAGATGACGGTAGTTTCTCGATCAGAAGTTCTGAAACAAACTCATCAGGAAGGATTATGTTCTCTACTTTGATATCTTCAAGCAGCTTGTGATATTCGTTGAATTGGATATTAATGTCCTTATCTTCAATCATCTCTCAGCAGTAGTAGTTCCTTATGATAAATCTTTGGCTGACTACGTCTTCAGTAGTATATTTGAGGATCAAAGAATCCCATATTTCTTTTGCTTCCTTGTATGACAGTACACATCGAACATGTCATTAGACAATGCACTAAGTAAAGTGTGTCGACATACTTTGTTTGCATGAATCTAGTCTTCAACTTGTTTTGAAGGAATATTGGAGTTGGGTTTTGAAGATGTGAGGGCAGTAAAAACTCCATACATGTCTAAAAGGGTAGAAATACCTTAATTTTTAACACATTCGAAAAAGGTTTCGTAAAGATCGTCTGAGTTTCAGAATCAGTATTTGGATTCTCCGTAGAGGATGTGTTGTTGTTGTTGTCGTCAACTTTGCTTAAGAATATTGTAGTAGCTTACAAAATATTTGTTGTCAACTATAAGTACATTTCACCCTCCTACTTTTATATAATACTTGTTTAATAGAAAAAATAATAAGTTTTTTTAAGTAACGAGAAAAATGGTTTTGCAAATTAGTTGAGAAGGCAATTTTTTTTAAGAAACATGATTCTCTTCCAATGAATTTTTTGAACATTCATTTACATCTCTTTCTTTCTTTCTGTCTTTGATTTAAATGTTCTCAAACTATAAATCTCTATCACAACTGTAATTTTCCTCAAATATTTAACGAATACCCAAAATGCAGATATCTTTTTAATTTGAGTTTTATGTACTTTTATTAAGAATTAGATTTAAATCTTAACTACTTGAATATTTTAAAGTAGTAAGCATGAGTCCTTTTGTCACTAATACCAACTCAAATTCGAAAATGGAATAATAAATCACTGTTTATCAGATATACATCCTCTTCGATTTGGTTTTCTATATTTTTAAGAATTAAATTTAACTCTCAACTACTTGATTAAAGAAAAGTTTATCTAACACACTCGAATGTAAGCTTTTCATGGTAGGATTCATTGATAAACTGACGCACGCCAAAACATGATGGAAAGAAATATACTGAAATCAACGCAATATTATCTCCAAATAATTTCAACAAATTAAATCCAACAACTTATCACGTAAAAACGTTTTCATTTGAAGCATACAGCATTGGTTACTACTACTGAGAAGGCTATACTGATAATATCCATAAATTTCGAAATCCAAATCTTAATATATTCAACGTTCACAACCTAGTTGGCTCAGTATATGTTTGAATAGTTAAGATGAGGTCCACAGATTCAAACTTCATACCGCAATTCAACTTCAAGAAAAGAAAACGACATTCAACGTTGTCATACAATGAAACATAAAACATTATGTGAAACAAAGAAAATACAAGGAAAACATATTACGATTAAAAGAAAAGGAGCCAGCATCCCTAGCTTTTCTAATCTTAAGAGAAAAGTACTCTAGCTATCCTCCAAGGCTCAAATCTCGTCGTATTAGGACTGAGAAAATAATGGAGTTCGATTAAAACTTGTCTCCAATAAGATAAAAGAAAGTGAAGCCATGCACATGAACCAAAACCAGAAGCTTTTTTCACAGGCTCTATAGATGGTTGCTTGCAGTGAAAGAGGAGCTAAACCCAGAAATATCTGTCCAAGATGCAGAAGTAGCACTGGGCCAATATTGTTCATTCACTGGATTATAGTTTCCCAAGAAAAGTGTTGACGAGTTAGGTTCCCTACTTTCTTCCATTTTCACTGAAGCTAGCTGCGTCATGATCCCAGAAGTTGAAACCTTTGGCCTCATATATCCACTCACCTCTGCACTTCCTTCAAAAGGGTATAAATTAGAAGCTGGTGATGAACCTTCCATGGAAGCTAAGAGGGGAAACTGTTGTGGCATTCTCCATTGTTCCAAACTAGGTGCAGAGAAGATTGAAGTGGCACCACCACCACCACCACCACCACCAAAAGCACTTGCTCCAATTTGATAACTTAAGTCCTCTACCCCTCCCATTGGGGCATAACTGAGGCCATAGTTTAGGCCAATGTCTCCATCTCCAAAGTCACCAAGTTGATGCAGTGGAGGCATGAATCTGAGGGGTGGAATTTGGGGTGCAAGTCCTATTCTCTCATTCTTGGAAGATACCGAGTTGGTGGAATTCACACTTCCTGTCTGGCGGTCAGAGCTTGCCGGAGAGTTGGAGCCGCCACCGCCGCCGGTACCTTTGGTCCGCTTGTTCCTCCTGCAGCCTCCGCCGACTGGGACGCTCCTTAGGGCGCCGCCTCTGGTCCAGTACCTTCTGCAGGTCTTGCAGAAGTGGCGCGGCTGAGAGAGACTGTAGTTGTTGAAGTAGCAAAATTTGGTGTTGGTGGATTCGCAGCGTGGACACTTGAGTGCAACCTCTGGCATTGGCATGTTGGCCATCCTTGCCCTATCAGCCATGGATCCTGGTCTGGTTGCACCCTCTCCATGAGACTGCATTGCAGCAGGAAGCGGTGGCGCTGGCGGTGGCGGTGGTGGAAGCAGCTGCCGCGAGGTGGAACCACTGCCTCCGGGTTGGTTGTTTGGTTGCTACAATGTCAAAAAGCAGAAAGAAAATTAGTAGAGGTTAAAAATAAGAGAAATATTAATAACATTCTCTGGTGTACTTTTTGAACACCCTTTTTTTTATTTACTGATTTTTTATTTATTTCATATACTCTCGTAATTTTTTATACAAAAGGTTTAACTTATTAAAATGTGTAGCATCGTTTTTTTTTTTTTCAAAATTAATGATGATGAAGAAGGAAAGGAAGGACATGAAATGACAGGTATATTCAAGAAGAGGCATATAAGAAAAAAGTAAAGAATATTTTGTTTAATGTTTTGAAATCTTTTGAACCATCGGAGGGGACAAACTGAAGAAACTCGTGTCTGTTGTTTACCTGTTGCTGCCAGTTGGATGCATCAAAATAAGAAGCTGGGATGGAAGTAAAAACCATGATTCAGTCTTGGTGAGAGAGATTCAGATGAACAAGCTAGAGAAAGAACTAGTGTGTGTATTCAGAAGAAAAGAAAGAAGAGAAGACTGTGAAGTGAGGAGCAAAAAATAAAGGAAGGGCCTTATAAGTATTTATATATAATTCTGATGTTAATTCTCTCTCGTAACCCTTATAAGATACCTTTTATTTTTAACTTTCTAGGATTTTGAGGAGGTGGTGTTTCTTAAACAGATAAGCTCCTCTTTCTATGCTTTGCAAGACTGTGAGTACTGTGGTGAGACAGTGAGATCAGTGCTAGCGGCTGATCGACCAGCCTATATCTGTCAGGAATTAATTTGTTTTAGAATAGGTCAAAAACCTTAACTATGATGCGGTTGTGTTGTGAAAAGCAATCCTTAAATGAATAATATATATATTAAGGTGAAGAATGTAATGAATGAAGGTGTAAATGTTTTTTATATCAAAGAAAAAGGTGGCTGTTGGTGCTTTAGTGATGGACATTTGTCGATACCTTTTCTTGATCCGGTCTGTTCCCTTCCATACTAAACTTGATTTCTGGAAATTATTCTCGCGACTCTCACGCGTCACCACATGGCGAGTGAGCACACTAATCATAAGAATATAGGAGAATCAACAACATAATTGATTCAACAACACCTGTAAGTCGAACTTTTATGGCACCCATTATTTGAAAGATTAAAACTAAATGTTGAAATTTTTTATACATGTGAATGAGTTATATCATCTATATCCAATTTTCACTCTTCGTCGTGACCCTTAAGCAATGGTATTAAGCAACGGTATAGATGGCAATCGACCGAAAACCACATTAACCATACTTCCTAATTATTGCGTCGGATGGGTGAGGAAGCAAATAACCACGCAACACCCACACTAAAATAAATTATTAATTAAAGATTGTCGTTGATTTGACCGATACAAAGAAATTAAATTGTTAGTATCGGATTGCCAACACATAACAAATTAAATTGTTTGTGTCTGTTGGCTCACGTAAACACTCTTGCAGTAAAAACAAATTAGGTTAATGTAGAGGGGAAAAACATCATATTTTACTTTTTCCCTTCTGTTTTCACCCTCTCCTTCGACTTTTTCCACATTCCATGGCGTGCCTTTTCTTACATGACTGGGTGACGACGAGCTGCGACGCCATCTTCTTCGACACACCTACTGGACGATGCGAGCTGGTATGACGAGGCTGCGACATGAGAGGACTACTGTGACAAACGTCGAGGCTTGAGCGAGAGAGGGCGCGACGATGACGATAAACTTCTCGTCAGCAACACAGAGCTACAACTTTCTTCTATCTGACGAAGTGTGTTTTTAGAGGCGCGATTTGCGGGTTTTTGTTTGCACACAGTATGGGTTTTCATCCTAGCAATGAACCTTCCCCAAATTTTTTCCCTTCAGCAAACCCTAATCTCAATTTCCTTAAATTGCTCAACTTAATTCAATTTCAATTAAACACCAATGCATTGTGTCCCACTAGGATCGACAACGTCATTGTGCAGTGCACGCACCATGTCTATGGAACAACACACCTATATACTTTTCTATCAACTATAAAATAACTTATTTGAATGATATTTTCAAAATTTAGAATTAAATTGAACAAAAATTATAAAGTACGATCAAATTAAAAAAATTTAACCAAAAATAGGACCAAATGATTATTTAAATTTTTTTTTTTGTAAAACAGAAATATTAAAATTAATTAAAGAATATTTTGGGTCTTTTAACTGTTTTATAAACTTTCAAAAAAATTATTTGTTTTTGGCTTGTCCGGTTTAGTTCAATAAATTGACAGGCTAAATCACCTGAATTTTTCTGTTTTTTTATTAAAATAGAAAAATAAAAAAATTATTTGAAAGATTATTTTTTTATATCATATTATTTGAAAAATATAAATAATTAGTATTTATAAATATATTTTTAATTATTAATTATATTGATAGTTTAAAATGATAAAATATTTATATTATTAAATATTTTCTAAGTATATATATATATATATATATATATATATATATATATATATATATATATATATATTAAAACATTAAAAATTAAAAAGTTTGATGAGTGGGTTCGTCTGCTAATGAGAGTGATTAAGACTTTCAGTCTGTTTTAATTTGTCATA
Source organism: Vigna unguiculata (assembly GCF_004118075.2). Classification (NCBI taxonomy): domain Eukaryota; kingdom Viridiplantae; phylum Streptophyta; class Magnoliopsida; order Fabales; family Fabaceae; genus Vigna; species Vigna unguiculata. The sequence continues at coordinate 9,794,031 of NC_040288.1, read as the reverse complement.
CCGGTCAATCTCATTATTTTTTGGCAAATTAGAACACGACTTTTATGTAATAATAATAAGATGAAGAAAAATTTAATAAATGGTGTGTATATATAACTTTAAAATTACATCCTATCCAATTTAATATTTCGTCTAGGTTAATTAATTTTATAAAATATTACACGTGCATAACATAATATTACTAAAGTTTATATCATAAAATTTTAAATCTTATTTTATTATATTATATTATATTATATTTTATTATATTATATTATATTATATTATATTATATTATATTATATTATATTATATTATATTATATTATATTATATTATATTATATTATATTATATTATATTATATTATATTATATTATATTATATTATATTATATTATATTATATTATATTATATTATATTATATTATATTATATTATATTATATTATATTATATTATATTATATTATATTATATTATATTATATTATATTATATTATATTATATTATATTATATTATATTATATTATATTATATTATATTATATTATATTATATTATATTATATTATACTATATTATACTATATTATATTATATTATAGTGTAACGTCCAACTTAATCGGTAACCCTAATTAAAGGAAACAGGATAACATAGCAAGGCGGTCTTGGAACATAAGCAGTAGAACCCAAAGCAGTAGAACCCAGTCCAGGCGGACTATGCAGCTTCCCTGTGGACCTCGAGTGCCTCTCGCATATGCTAACATCAATAAATTGATGACCATCGCAAAAGGAGAAGAACCACATACAAGACAACCAAACAAGCAACAGGGTAAGCTAGAGTAGAAACAATTTATCATGCAGTCACATGTTATCACACAATCCAAATAGTATTTATCAACCAATCATGTTATGACTTCTCAAACAATACACTAGACTCAAACTCGACTCATCCGGATTACATATAATCTAGTCAAATTCAACGGATGCTTGCACTTGTGGTGGATATCTCTGCTCACCCTAGAGTTGCTCACCCCCGAGCTAAGTGTTACAAGTGGTACAATGTCTCAATCCCCCCACACAAGGTTAGCCCTTAATGAGTTTCAGGCCTCTTGCTACTCTCACCACAAGATTCAGTCCGCTCTAAGTGAGACTAACTGACTCCTTAGAGTGTCAGGATGCAACCTTACCTTGAATCCTTACCAAATTATATAGATGGGGCACCACCATGAACTCCCACTAATAAGGGTCATGGAATTACGTCCCGACCATTGAAGCACCACCATGAGGTCTCACCTAGAGGCTCATGGAATTACGCACTAACATAGACCAATCATACTCAATCAATCAAGTATTATTTATCATGCACATAACTCTCATGCCAACCTTTATAACCAAATCCACATTCATATTCCATGTTGAATCCATTCCAAGTCATCCTTCCCAATCCATGAATATAGAATTGTACTTCATACCAATACCATGCCATATTGATACCAACCATTTCATTGAAATCGCATGTCAAGATTTATCCAAGTTCATCATTCACAATCCATGAATCACATCACTCATGCAAATTCATTCATCTCATACTTTATAAATGCACACCAAGACATACATATATCACAAAATAGAATTCATCCCAAATAAATGAGTGCCAACATTTAAGTACCTGCAATTCCATACAATCAAGCACAACCCACAACCATAATTCTTACACCAAAATTCCTAAGAAAATTTATTATCACAAAACCAAAAATCATTGCAGTAATGCGTGACACATTTCTCAAGCTACAGACATCTAATCGACAATCCAACCGGTCAAACCATAAAATAGCATGTTATGAACCAAATCCAACGGTTAATGAGTCGGGAAAGTCAATTTTACTAAAACTGCGCATATTAGAAAAATACACAGTCGCCCAACGACCAAGTCAACTCGCCCAGCGACTGCGCGACGCATCCAGAATACGAGAAATAACGTCAAATATCATAGTTTCATTAATATTTGAACCCCTAACTCAGAAATATACCAAAAACTAACGTTTTCCCCAAACTTTTCTCATGTTTCACAAAACATTAATGGCATAAAATAGAAATAACGTCAAACCCTAGCTTCCCTTACTTGGAAAGGGGTTAGCAGAGGACTTTGACACCCGAACCGTGACGAACAGTAGCTCAAGCAATAACTTCGAGGGCTGGAAAATAATGGAACGAGCTTAAAACGAGTTCATTAAGAAAACCCTAGTTGGAACTACAAAGAATGAACAAAATGGAGCAAGAACATGAGTTGGAAGATGACTTACGAAGAGTAGAGAACTAGTCTGAGTTCACTTGATGAGAAACAATGGCTGAACCCTAGCAGAGCTTTATAGCTGCTCAAAGAGGAAGTAAGGGAGAACTATTTTTCTGAAATGATACGAATGAGTGGGTTAGGGCAGGTCTTGGGTCATTTAGCTCCCTATGGGCCAACCCTTAGCCCATTAGACCTTTAGGCAGCCCTTAAAGATTGGGGCTGGAATAAGAGGGCTTTACATATAGTATAGTATGTACGTATGGAAAGATAAACTCATTAATAAAATAAATAAAAATGAGATACACCTATTTTTTTTAAAGTAATATATATTTATATTTAAATATAATCAGTCGCAACATATCCACTTTCGTGTGAATGTGTCTAAATGGTATCTGCTTTTAACTTTGTGTCTACTTAGTATACAAATTCGTTAATTTGCATCAATGTAGTCCATCCCATTATGTTTTTTGAAACACCGTTACCAATGCACTGATGTGACATAACAGAACGGATACGTGTCAATGAACATAATTGTACAGTGGCAATTTTGGTTTAATGTGTCATATCTCTCTTTTAAAGTTTCTTTTAAATTATTTTCCCCATTTGAAAGCCCTAATTGTCCATTGCCATTATTATCTTGAGCTAGAGGAACTGATTTGCTGTAGGGGTAAGGTGGTGCTTGAAGTGGGAAATGTCTCGCAGTTTTAGTCATTTGTGGTCGTCTTATTCGTGTGGATCACACAACCAGAACGTTTCTTCTCCTACTACTGTGTTTGGGTCATTCGGTGGAACACACTACTTAAAAAAATTCATATTTCCTGTCAATTTTGTTTTGTAAATTTTTTTGTAGGAAATATTTATAAATTTTGTTATGAAATTTTTTTTGCAGGAAATTGCTACAATTTTTTTTGCAAAATATTTTGTATAAAATACTTTTTGCAACAAATTTTGTAGGAAATTTTATAATTTTGTAGGAAATAATTACCCATGTAGAAATTACCTGCTAATTAAAATTCTTAGAAAAACTAGTAGGAAAAAAGTCTTTTCTTGCAAAGTTTTTTAACAAATTTGCAAGAAAATTTCTATGTAATATGAGAATTTTTAGTAGTGACACAACATTGCCATTATGGAGAGATTGCAGTATTGAGAGTTGCAAGAACAGTGAAGAATGGTGGGAAACAATTTTAGGGGTTCCCTCACTATAAGGTATGATATGTGATTTTCATTTTCGTTTGAGCTGAATTTTCATGTTGTAAAACATTTTTGTGGTTTGATTTTTTTAACAGCGTACTAGGAATGAAGGTTTCAAAGAATGCAATTACTTCAAATGGTGCAATGAAGATAATGGGGATGAAAGAGATGCAACCATTGCTAGATAAAGTAAAAGGATACGTAATATGGAAAAAAAGTTGATTGATTCTAAGAAGTGACTGATGTACTTATTTAGGATAATTGGTTTTTTGGGTTTGATTATCATCCTCCTCTTGTGTGTGTTGATCAAAATTAGATGAAGGGTTCATTTCTTGTTTTTTTGTAAAGCGATGAAGTGTTGTATTAAGTGTATGAAGGATTCATTCTGGTTTTTTGTTGGGTATGTATTTTGTGTGGAATGAAGTTGTAATGTATGGTTATTAAATGAATTAGAAGTTGCAATTGTTCCTGGTGAAAAAATGTATTCAATTTTTGGTATGGATCTAATTTTTCTTCTTGTTTAATGAATTGGATGTACAGAGAAGAAGAATGATAACACTTGGTGGCATATTCATTTCACATTCATAAAGTATGAACTAAACATGGATCAAATTGCATTCATAAATTATGAAGTAAACATTTAGTGCTGAATACATAAGTTAGGCATATCTGAAGCAAGTTATGCTTCTAAGCAAAAAACATATCAAAATAATGTGTCTTCCAAAACGGGCCCAATATGAAGCAAGTTTTCAATTACAGAATACAATTTAAAAAACAAAAATGCACGTGCAAATTCTTCACGAAAAAACATTCTTAGTTGGTGAATCATGGCTTCTAAGTTGGGCCCCTCCTATATGCCAATTTTGGTCTACCATTTGTACGTGCAGATGGTCTTGTTGGTGCCTGACTTTGTTGTGTAGAAAATGGTTCATTTTGTTGTGTGTGTTGTATGTGGGAGACAACAATTTCAGTGGGTGGATCTGTACATGGTAGCTGAATTGGTTGTTGTGTTTGTGGTCCACTTGATACCTGAGTTGTTGACTGCATTCCAGGAGCTTCTATTGGGGGTTGAATTGGTTGATTACTTGCTGCCTGATATGGGGTCTAACTTGATGCTTGTGTTCCAAGAGCATTTGTTGGTGGCTAACTTTGTTGATTACTTAGTCCCTAAGTTGGTGCTTGATTACATTCCAATTTTTCTAGGTTCACCATGAAATTGTCACCAATCATGGAGATGTGGTTAACCTCAAACAATTTCTCTCTAGCCCAACTGCCAAAGGAAGCCAAAGATTAACACTATTATTATACAAACCAATTAAAGCATAAAAAAAATACCAATAAAGTACAGCACATGAAATGGATATAAAACTAACCAAGGTATCCAATATTTTGTCTTCTCTAATTCGTTAACCAATCTTTTTTTTTTATTTTGGGGTAGATGGAACCTTTAACTTTTTTTATGTTGACTCTATTTTTGGCCCATCTCTTCATAAGATATAATCTAATGTCTTCCATCATAGTGATGATTGGCTTACTTCTTGCATTCACGATTGTACTATTAAATGTCTTGCTCATATTATTGACAAGGGTGTCACATACTGCCTACCATGTGAACCTGAACCTAGACCAAAATCTAACACAACAGAACAAAGCCAATATAACCAAGTTAATACTGTTTAAGAATTAAAAAGGCAACATTGAATTTAAGAAAACTATAAATAACTTGCCTTGGTGGAATAACTATCAAATGTGTAAAGGCTTCTTCATTCAAATCTTTCATGTCTCTCATTACTGCCTCCCATGCTTGAGGGAGAGTGGGTGCTACTACCTTTTATAAGAGTCTTTTAAGATTTTACCCAGGAAATTTCTTGCGAAAATTTGCATATATATATATATATATATATATATATATGTCTCACACAAAAGCTTTGTTCAACATGAAGTATTAATTCTTGTAGTTGTAAGACCCACGAAATTTAGATAATTAAATAAATAATTATTTAATAAAAGCGGGTAGGAGAAGCCTTTATGACATTAAATACTAACCTTCATGATGTGGCAAAGTGCTAGCTCATGTGGTTGAGAGTACTTTGATTGTGTGAGAGGACTTGGGTTCGAGTCCTAAGTATGTCAATTGTGTGTTGTTTAATTTAGTAACTTTTTTTGAGATGTTTGGAGGGTGATAGGTAAGGATATAATGATTGATGTGTGAATATTATCATGTAATATGACTTGGTTGATTTGGTTGCACATTTGAAGTGGAATGGTGTGGTGATGGGTTCAAACCTTGGTTTGAATAAAAGTATTTTCTTTTTGCTAACACTTACTCTAGCATGCACATGAAAAGGCACGTGAACCCTAGAGGGTAAGGCAGCAAGAGTGGCTGGGAAACTAGAAGGTAATATAAGGGGGATTAATGGGAGATTTATGGCTAAATTCGTTTTAAAACAAAAATAACTATTTTAAGAACCCAATAAAAAGCTAATTTGGAGAAAGAGAGAGGGTTTGGCGAGATTATCAGTGTGGATACAGTAAAGAGCACGAATTGGTGGGTTTTGGGTGAGCTTTTGAATGAAATTGAGGGCTGCCTTGAGAGGAAGGAGGATGAGGACATTGGAGGTCAAGGGAAGGCTTGCAAGAATCAAGGCAAATATAAGGAAAACCCAGGTTAGGGGAGTTCCTACTCTGTATTTTGACTTTACTGTCTGTTAATAATGTGTCGTAAATCAATGGGAATTGTGGTTGCTTGAAATGTCTGGTTCTGTTGCGTTTTCTGGAATTTTCCAGAAACCGCCTGGCGGTGCATGAACTACCGCCAGGCGGCACATAGGGGGTACACACGTTCTTCTGGGTTTGGGGATGAACTGCCTGGCGGTCGGGCAGGAACCGTCAGGCGCTGAACTATGATCCATGTTTTCTTTTGATTTTGATTGGGTGATCCGAGGTGTGAGGTATTGGGATTGGATTCGAGTTGTAACCATTTTGTTTGTATAATGAGTATTGATTAGAGTGATTGAATTGATGAAAAATTGCATGAACTATGAAATGGAATTGGGGTTCGGGTATATGCGGGAGTTTGGGATAATAAGCATGAGAAGTTTTAATGTTTGGTGTATTGAATTTGCAGAGAAATTGATGATTTGATGAGTGTTATATGAACTCTGTGAAGTATGTGCATATAGAAACATGTAGGTTGAAGGTTGGTATCGTGACATAAGAATATTTGGGCATGGTGCAGTGCTGGAAATTCTGGGTAGAACCCAGATTTATATGCACCGCCTGGCAGCGTAGGAACTGCCGTCAAGCGGCCTGTCAGTTCCCTGAGTGTTCGGACACTCTTGTGTGTGGTCATGTATTTCGGGTAGTTTGTGGGCAGATTATATTGGTATAATGTGGAAATTTAATATGTGGGGGAAATTTGGCTTGAATGTGTTAGTTATGTGAAGTACGGGATGGCTTGTGCTTGTGAAAGTGTAAGGGGTACATTTGCGATGTTGGTTAAAGTGGGGTGTCATGTTTTATATAGATTTCAGAGGGCATGATCATTATTAATTGGGTGTATGTGAACTGCATGTGTCATGTTAAAGTAGGTAATTGAAAGTGAACTTGGAGGCATGACCATTCTCGGTTTGTTGGCCTGTTAATTATGTGTGATGTAAAATTGTATTGTTGTACGATTGGAAAGTTTTAATAGCATTACACTTGAGTGATTGGTATGTTGGAATTCCTTTGGAATCTGTCAAAGTGTTCAAAAACCAGTAGCATTGCACTACTGGTATAGCGCGTGGCGGCGTGAGCGAGCCGCTAGGCGGACGGAAAAAAAAACCAGTGACAGTGGTCACAGCAGAAGCAGAGCGCCTGGCGGTGGCGATTGATGCGCCAGGCGGTGACGACGAAGGAGGGCGCCTGGCGGCGTGATGATGCCCGCCAGGCGGTGACGGTGTTGTGAAGGTACTGCTAGCGCATGGTGCCTGGCGGTGTGGGATGCCCGCCAGGCGGTCTGGAGCTAAGTTCCGCCTAGCGTCGTGGGATGCGCGCCAGGCGGTTTTGGTCTAGTGATGGTGCGCGAGGGAAGTTTTCTACACCGCTTTAAGGGAGGTTCATGATGCAATGCTTTGGCTGGGGCCCCAGTTACGAGTGTATCTTGTATTGGGGTAACACGTGACAACCCTAGGTTGTAGCCTAGTGGTTTAGGAAGTCTAGTGGAGTGTGTGAGTTGTGGCTCGTACGACGAGGTTCGGGAGATTGCCCTCTACAGAGTGATTCTGATAGAGTCTTGGTAGTCTGGAACAGTTACAAACTTTATGTTTGTTTCGGGGAGCTGCACTTGGTGTCACGGTGAGATGTTGTGGCAAGGTTATTCCCACGTGTGGACTATCAGGTGGTGGCCTGTAGTCGGAGGGACGAGTAGACACTCATGCAGCAAAGATCGATCATTGTTCTCACTTAAAGGGTATAGAATTGATAGACGTCTGAAGGTAAGTGTTGGAAGTGAAGCTGTGAAAAGAGAAGAGGGAGATTATACTAACCCGGGTTTACATTGTTAATATAGTATTAATTATTATTCTCTTGATTTTATTTAAATGAGCTCACCCTATCTATGTGTGTGTGGCGATGATCATGTAACTTGTTACATGGGAGCAGATGTTGATACAGGTGAGCAGGCAGATGCATGAGACGGAGTGGGGACCACCTTGGGGATTTTAATAATTACTACTCTGTTGCTCTATGAAATAAATTGTAAAGACTTGTAGACACTTTTGTTGGTATTATGAACGATGCGATCCATTTTACTTATAATTGTGATGACGCGTTGGATTCTTGTTTTTAAATTTTCCCGCGTTTTGGGATTCGATAATAAATAAATGATGTTGTCAGTTTATTTATATTCTTATTTATTTTTATTAAGTAATTTCCGGCTAGGACGTTACAGTAGTGATGGTAGTAGTCCCTGTATAATTAAAAAAATAAGTTAATCAGAAAGGACACTTCAACCCCACCATTACAATAAACAGAAATTAAAACATTAAAAGTAATTGTTCCAGAAAAGCTTACTTTTTGTTGGTCAGGCATGAAGGTTATTCCCTTGCACACTTCAATCCCACCAAGGTCATCCACCAAGAGTTCCAAAAACCAACTCCACATTTCTTTATTTTTAACTTCAACAACACAATACGACAAAGGAAGCATTTAATCATTACCATCTTTTGCCACAACTAATAATAATTCCCTACCATATTTGCCTTTTAGGAAACATTCGTCTAACCCAATACTAGGCCTACAACTTACAAAGTTGTCCTTAGAAGCCTTCAAACATACATACAATCTTTTGAACATTTTTTGTCCTTCATTATCATTTACATTAACTTTCACAGTAGATCCAGGATTTGACCTTAAAATTTCTTGGGCATAGTCATAAAAAGTTTTATATTGTTCCCTAAAGGACCCTTCAACATTCTTGTATGCCATTGTTCCAATATTCCATTTTCTTCCATCTCTATTTTGAATGTTAGTCAGTTTAATTTCAGGATTGTCTCTTATGTTCTTTTCTAACCTCTGACTTAACCATTTAGAAGTTATCATCCTGATATTAAATTCCCTACTACAACTATGCTCATTTATAATTTTTCTTAGCTACCAATTACTTTGAGCAGCCTTGTATGCACAGTAAGCATACCACTTACATGTTCCTTTTACCTATAGACACTTCACACAAATGCTTCTTTTGTCATTTCTAAAAATCTTCAATTTCCTCTCGTTGTGCACACCAGAAGTTCTTATAGCTTCTACAAACTCCTCTTTTTTTGTGAAGTATGTCCCCACCTCCTAATTGTAATCTTCCATACTTTTGGGCATTGAAAATATCCCAAAGTGTCAATAACTATCTCTATCATGTCCAGAAGAATCACTATAGTCAACATTGTTCAAACTTTCAGATGTCAAATCAGTGTTAGATAAACTCCTATCAGCTGCCTGAGTATTATGACACTTACTCCCCCAAAAGGAACTGAACCATGACCATTACCTTCCCAAGAGTCATCTTCATCGTCATCATTATGGATACTGACATCCACTAGGTCCTCTTCAATAAAACTATCCCTTATGGATTCATTACAACTACTTACATCATCATTGTCTATATCACCTTCATGCGAACTTTTTGTTTCTTCCCCACCCTTATCTTCACCTGCATGAACCTGGGATTCAGCCTGACCTCTATCTTCTTCATTTTGACCTTCTTCATTTTGAACTTGTACACTCCCATGAACCTTGTAAGACCTGGAAAAAATTAGAATATAGGGAAACACATAGAAAAATTGATGGATTGTTTGAGATTGTGGATTTATATAAATTAAGTATTTTATTTAATTTTGATATATGATGAAATAATTAATTGATTGATTTAAGTTAAGTATTGTTTATTTATTTTAATTATTTTTATGGAAATATTAAATATGGAATATAAGTGTGTATAAACCATTAATGCGCTTTATTTCACGAGGGTCGCGTAGTTCTTTTAAAAACTTTTAGGAAAAAATTTGAAAACAACTTGATTGCTTTTTTTTAGTGAAAACGTTGATATTTTAAAATTTTGAAAATATGTTGAATAAAAAAAACATTAAATACGAGACCGATGCAGATGATCATTTTAAAGACATATTTTATTTTATTTTATTTAAAAAAAGAAAAATAGAAAATAAAATACTAAGCTGATGCAGACGATCATTATAGTATTTATTTTTAAAAGCGAATTTTAATTATTTACTTAGAAACGAAAGTCATTATAGAAATTGATTATAATATGGACCATTTTAAAAGCTATTAATATGATAAGGAAAAACATGTAAAAGCTAACGTTTAGCACCAAAACCCACATCAATGTATGATTCTTTTTATAATATATGTACGATATAGAAATATATACTTAAAAAATGGGACCCACCTATTTATCATCATTTTGATTGAATTAGAAAGTACAACTAAATCTGCGCCACTTTTTCAAAACTGCCATTACACTTTGAATTCAATCAAGCTTTTAAATTTAAAAGGGTTTTAAATATTAAAACAAATGATTAAATGGTTATAGGCTTGGAAAAACCATGTATGCACTAACAGCTGTTGTAAAAACATCGAAGACCAAAATCAAATCATTCTCAACGTAGATAAAGATTAATACAATCTTACCAATACTCTTTCCCGGAAGAATCGCACCAAACAAAATTTGTCACAAAAACAAACGTCTCGATGAAGTTGGCATCAAGGTGGGGTGCTTGAATGAATATTTCGAAAGTGAGGGAGTGAGTTTTTGGTGCTTAAAATTATGGCAAAGAACTCAAGAGCAAGATGAACCGTGGATTTTTTAAGAGAGGTCTCTCAAGGTAAGAAAAAAACCTATTCTTTTTTATTGATGGGTTTATATACATAACGATTTAAATCTAATGTAATCTCATAAAAAAGGTCTATCTTAATTACAACAAATTTTAAAAGGCAAAAACTGGTCTTAATATTTTCACATTATGAGAATCAAATCACACAAACATCAGAGCACAAAAGCAAACGTGATCAGCAAAATTGATTCTAATTAGTAAAAGAGGTATTGCTTTGAATCATATTACTACTTTCTTTATTTTTGGTAAGAGGTGTCATAAAATCAGAGCACAAAATCAATTATCATTGGGAAAAATGTCTCTAAAAAATTAGAGCAAATTCTGCTTCTAAATATTAGAATCCCATCATTAATTTCTTGATTTGGAGTAGAAATGACAAAACATAGAGTAGGGGTGAGAATATAAAATTTTGGGCTAATGTTAGTTGCAAGAAAAAAATGACGTGGGTGTATAAAGTATTTTGAGCTAAAATAGAAACAAAGCCTAAGAAAAAATACATAAAATATTAAAATAGTCTCTTTTTTTCTTTTTATTTATTTATTGTTATTATTATTATTATTTAGACAAAGAAAAACCAAAGGAAAAACATATTTACTTTTTATTATTTTTTATTATTTTTTTTGAAAAAACAAATTATCATTATTTATTCTATTATTTATTTAGCTGGACGAAATTGAGTGTTGACAGTTGTCCCTCTTTACTTAGATTTTGCTTGATAATATGAGAATTTTAAATTTTCATATTCTCAAAAAAATATAAGTAAAGATAGAGATACTAATTTCGTCCGGTTTCAAAAGAAACAAAGACCAAACATGAAATCAAAGGTCACAAACCAACAACCTCATTTCCAAAGGATTCAATGACCATTACTACGTAGAGGGTTCTGATCCAGAAAAACATAAACTTTTTGCAAACTAAATCTTTTTGAGAAAGATTAGACCAATCCCGAGGAGAGGGTCTATATCCAAAGGATCCGACGACCATTACCACGTAGAGGGCCCCAATCCAAAAACATAAACATCTTGCAAAACTGATTTCTTTTTGAGAAAGATTAGACCAATCCCGAGGAGAGGGTCTACATCCAAAGGATTCGGTGATCATTACCATGTAGAGGGCCCCGATCCAAAAACATAATTTTTTTTGCAAATATGATTTCTTTTTGAAAAATATTAGACCAATCCCGAGGAGAGGGTCAACATCCAAAGGATTCGGCGACCATTACCATGTAGAGGGCCCCGATCCCAAAAACATATACTTTTTGCAAATATGATTTCTTTTTGAAAAAGATTAGACCAATCCCGAGGAGAGGGTCTACATCCAAAGGATTCGACGACCATTACCATGTAGAGGGCCCAGATCCAAACACATAAACTTTTTGAAAATATGATTTCTTTTTGAAAAAAGATTAGATCAATCCTGAGGAGAGGGTCTACATCTAAAGGAGAACCTAAATATATTTATTTAAGCATAAACAAACACAACGTGAATGCCATTTGAAGAAGTAGAGTGAGCCCATGTGAAAACCTGCCCCTATGGGCTCTTAAAGTCTTGATGGTATGATATGATGTGGGTGTATGAATGCATGCATAAAACTCTTACTTTTCTTTCCTTTCCTTTTATTTTCCTTTTTTTGCATTCAGTGAATTCATCTGTGATTTTTTTCTTAACATAAATATACCTTTTTACTAATATTTTTATTATTTTTAATTACCAGCTCAGTGTGACACTTTTACAACAAATTTATGAAAAACCCAAATGATATATTTTTTATCAAATAAAACGAAATACAAAAAACTTGAAAATAATGTCAATATCTTTAGTTGCATCCTCTATTATGGAATCATCATGCATAGAATTTCTTAACCGTATCAGAGTTGACTGACAATGGTAACTCCTCTCCATCCATCCTTTTGAGAATTAGTGCCCCACCAGAGAATGCTTTCTTCACCACATACGAGCCTTCATAATTTGGAATCCATTTGCCTCTATGGTCTCTTTGTATAGGTAAGATTTTTTTCAAAACTAGATCGCCTTCATGGAACTCTCTGGGACGCACTTTTTTGTCAAACGCTTTTTTCATTCTTCTTTGGTATAATTGTCCGTGACACACCGCAGTTAACCTTTTTTCCTCAATGAGCTTAAGCTGGTCAAGTCTGGCTTGAACCCATTCTACTTCTTCTAATTGGGTTTCCATCAATACTCACAAGGATGGGATTTCTACCTCAAAAGGAAGTACTACTTCCATTCCATATACTAGAGAGAAAGGTGTTGCCCTAGTTGAAGTACGTACTGACGTACGATATCCATGCAATGCAAAAGGAAGCATCTCATGCCAATCCTTATACGTGACCACCATCTTTTGTATAATCTTCTTTATATTTTTATTAGCAGCCTCAACTGCCCCATTCATTTTCAAACGATAAGGAGAAAAATTATGGTGTTGAATCTTAAATTTTGTACACAATACCGCCATCATTTGATTATTTAGGTTGGTAGCATTATCAGTGATGATCTTGTTAGGCAAACCATATATGCAAATCAACTCTCTTTTTATGAAATTCTTCACTACCTTTCTGGTCACACTGGCATAAGAAGTTGTCTCTACCCATTTGGTGTAGTAATCAATTGCAACTAGTATGAAGCGATGTCTATTTGATGATTTTGGTTTTATGGCTCCAATAACATTTATTCTCCACATTGAAAAAGGCCATGGTGATGTCAAAACATTTAAAGTTGTGGGTGCCACGTTAATATTGTCAGCATATAATTGGCATTTCTCACACTTCCTCACATGCCTGCAACAATCATTTTCCATGGTTAACCAAAAATAACCAACCCTCAAAATCTTTCTGGCCATTGAATGCCCATTCATATGTATGCCAAAAGTACCTTCATGAACATCTTTCAATATCACTTCAGTTTCTTTTGCATCCACACATTTGAGGAGAACCATATCATGATTTCTTTTGTACAAGACATCCCCATTTAAAATGAAACTAGCAACCAATTTCCTTAATGCTCTCTTATCATTCTCAGTTGCCCTTTTAGGATACTCCCGAGTTTCAAGATAATGTTTGATATCAAAATACCAAGGTTTACCGTCTGACTCCTCCTCGATGAAATGACAATACACTGGATCCTCATAACTCTCCATTTTGATCACTGGTAGTTCTCTGTCTGGAGCAATCTCGAACATTGATGACAGGGTAGCTAAAGCATCGACTAATTGGTTATCTTCATGAGGAATGTGTTGGAATCTTAAAAAATCAAAATACTCTATCAACCCCTTGATGTAAGCTTGATACGGGGTTAATTTCTGATTTCGAGTCTCCCATTCTCCATTCAACTGATGGATAACCAAAGTTGAATCGTTGTACACCTTTAGAACTTTTACCTTTGATTCAATTGTTGCTCGAATGCCCATGTCACATGCCTCATATTCTGCGATATTATTTGTGCAATTAAAACATAGTCTTGTTGCCATTGATATGTATTGACTTTCCGGAGAAATAAGCATCGCCCCTATTCCATGCCCTAATGCATTAGATGCACCATCAAACAACAATATCCATGCCTTTTCATCCTGACCTCCCTCATTCTCTTCAAACAAAGCCATGATATCTTCATCCGAAAAATAGGGTTGCATTGGTTGATAATCATCAATGGGCTGTTGAGCCAAATATGCAGCCAAAACACTACCCTTGATGGATTTTTGAGTGACATATACAATATCGTATTCTGATAAAAGCATCTGCCATCGTGCTATCCTCCCAGAGACAACAGGCTTTTCAAATATGTACTTTATTGGGTCCATCTTGGATATCAACCATGTAGTATGACTCAACATGTATTGTCTCAAACGATGGGTTGCCCATGCTAGTGCGCAACAAGTCCGTTCTAGCATAGAATATCTTTTCTCATAATCCGTAAACTTCTTACTCAAATAGTATATTGCATGCTCAATCTTCCCAATTTTGTCGTGTTGGCTCAACACACAACCCATGGACTCCTCTAATACATTTAAGTACAAAATAAGTGGTCTTTCGGATTTCGGTGGGTGCAGTAACAGCGAGTTTGTAAGTACAGTTTGATCATATCAAAAGCGGTTTGACAATCCTCGTCCCATTCTAGAACTTGATTTTTACGCAACAATTTGAAAATCGGTTCACAGGTAGCGGTTAACTGGGAGATAAATCTAGCAATATAATTCAACCTGCCCAGGAAACCTCGCACTTCCTTCTCCGTGTTGGAAATTGGAATTTCTATTATATCCCTCACCTTGTCTGGATCGACCTCTATCCCCTTTTGGCTAACAATGAAACCCAATAACTTTCCCTTTTTCACACCGAATGTGCATTTAGCCGGATTTAATCGGGGTTTAAACTTTTGCAACCTTTCAAACAATCTTCTTATGTTGACGAGGTGTTCTTCTTCAGATTTGGATTTAGCGATCATATCATCCACATAAACTTCAATCTCTTTGTGCATCATGTCGTGAAAAATAGCTACCATCGCCCTTTGATAAGTTGCCCTAACATTCTTGAGACCGAAAGGCATCACCTTATAGCAAAATGTTCCCCACAATGTAATAAAAGTAGTTTTTTCCATATCCTCAGCCGCCATCTTGATCTGATTATAACCCTAGAAACCATCCATAAATGAAAATAGTGAGAATTTGGTTGTATTGTCCACCAACGTATCAATGTGCGGTAATGGAAAATTATCCTTTGGACTAGCTCGGTTCAAGTCTTAGTAATCAACGCACATTCGAACCTTTTTTTCCTTCTTAGGCACAAGTACAATGTTTGCTACCCATTGGGGATATCTCGCCATAGCCAAAAATCCAGCATCAAATTGCTTTTTTACTTCTTTAATTTTTAAGGACATTTCTGGTTTCATTTTCCTCAACTTCTACAAGATGGAAGTATAATCTGGCTTGAGAGGGAGTTTATGTTGCACTATGTTAGTATCTAGTCCCGACATGTCATTATATGACCAAGCAAAAACGTTCTTGAACTCATTTAGTAGAGCACATAATTGTTCCCATATTTCTTTCTTTACACTAGTGCCAATTTTCACTTCTTTTATCTCTCTTGCATTTCCCAAGTTGAGCACTTCAACATTCTCTTGATGGGTGATAATGTTGTCATTGATGCGATCAAATCAATACTACTAAGCTACAACATTCTCTCCCAATGTTTATTATCTACGAAATTTTTTTCGTAGGTATATTTTTTTTATCTACAAAAGAATTTCATAGATAACATTAATATTCGTAAGTAAAAAGGAAAAAATCATTATCTATGAAATTTTTGTAGGTAAAACTGACAAAATTTGTTAAAATTATTTTATAGAGATAATTATATAAAATTATTTTAAAAAAATTACCTACTAAAGAAACATTCGTATGTAAAAATAATATACTCGTATGCAAAAAGATTTTAGGTATAGGTTTTCGCCTCTTCGAACGTACCTTTCTCTTCTCTCAATTTTTCTCGATCTCAAACACCTAATGGCCAAAGCCTAAACCTCAACAAACCTTTCGACTCCACACAAAGCAATTGACAAGCTTCCCTAAGCTTCGAATCCTAATTCTATGCTTCAACGCTCTTACGGCGAGGTTCCTACCAATTCGTCAAACCTAGCATCACTGCCAAACTCGCTAGCTTCAATGTTTCCTTCAATCGCCTCAACGGTTCCATTCTGGAGACGCTCTTCACTTCCCCCTACTCCTGATTCAGAGGAAACATAGATCTCTATGGCCTGCCGTTGAAGGCCTATAACCCTTTCTTCCCGACTCCAGCCTTGTCTCCCTCCTCCAATTCAACCTCGGCCATGACGCATAAGAAATCCAAGAATCTCTTCATGGGCGCCACTATCGCAATCGTTGTTGCGTCAATGATCATCGCGACGTTGTTGTTGTGCCTTTAGCGTCGACGACGACAACCAACCAAATCGCCGAAGCGTGTTACGGCGGCACGTGCCGGTGGAGGCGGGGACGTCATTTTGGAAGAGGACACCACCGGGGGTTCGGCAGAGGCGAAGATGAACAAGCCGATGGGCTTGGAAAAAATGCTGTAATTGATGTTCTTCTGAGCTAAAAGAATGGAGTTGGAAAATATGCTGTAATTGAATGATTTGAAATTGTTTAGCTTGACTGAAGTTATTTCTTATGCAACCTTTTTACTTTTTTTTCAAGACCTGTGGGAAGGAGTTGCATACTACTGAATTAAGAAATTAGCCTGTCTTTACTGGAGGTCGGATTGAAGGAGAGGATGGTTCTAACCTAACAATAAGTTTAGTTGATGGCCTAACTAAGGAGGTTGTCTGTATAGGATCTGAATCGATGGCTAAGGTGGAAATTGTAGTTCTTAAGGGTGATTTTGAAGAAGAAAGTGATATTTGGATGCCCGAAGAGTTCAAGAGCAATATTGTGAGAGAGAGGGAAGGAAAAAAGCCCCTTCTTACATGAGATGTAATCTTATATCTTAAAGATTGTGTTGGTATCGTGGGTGAAATTTCGTATACAGATAATTCAAGCTGGACAAGGAGCCGCACGTTCAGGCTTGGGGCAAGAGTTTTGGACAACTTTGATGGTGTAGAATAAGAGAAGCATAGACAAAATCATTTCTTGTCATAGATCACAAGGGAGAATGTGAGTATTTATATCTGTTTAGACGTATTAAGATCTAATGTTTGCAGATGTTATCAAAATTTACCTTTTAGACTAATTTTGAACTCTAGAATGCTGAAATGTTTATGATACGAAAATTTATGCAATTGACATAATGCGGTGATAGGTTTGCTTAAAATCACTTATTTGTAATATTTCTATGCATGCATTATTGAACTAGATTTGGGAAATAGATCATTGGTAAAAAATGCTTCTTATATTGGTTCTAGAAAGAAAATCATGCCCCAACAAATCCCTTTTCCCTATGAGACTTAATTTGATTTAAATTTAACCATAAACAAATCCTATTATACATGAAAAGTTGAAGGGAGAGAATGGGGGCAACAAAATCAACAGTAACAACGAAAAACATTATGGAGTTCACTTAAATTATATAGTGGGAATTTTTAGTGGAGATAACAGATCCCAAAACACCAATCCATTATTCTTTCCTTTGTCGCGTTTAAGCCATGCCCTTGTTTTTTTTATTGTTAAGTCTGAGACTTAACAAATTTAATTTTCTTATTCCATCTAACTAGTTGTAAGACAACTTGTTACTGATATTTTTGAATCTGAGTGTAGTTTGTTGAGAAACCTATGGCTAGTAACTGCCTCTCTTTCTATATTCTTACTGATATAATGCTTAGATAACTCAACTATGCCACAATTTCATAGCTGTCATTTATTCATAAGTTGATAACGAAAAGAGAGTGTGCATGGGAAGAATAATACTGTGAGATATTATATTTTATATATAAGATAAAGGGAAACATTTAACAAAAAGTAAAACATTATAGATATATTCCTAGCAAATTTGAGATGCAAAGAATTATATAATACTTACTATCTTTATCAAATTAATTCAGAAGCATATAACTGGCATGTAACATGGTTTTCTCTGTGTGGTCTTTTTCACTTCTATATATTTTGTATTTCGTTAATTTTCTGAAAAAATGATAGAGAAAGTATTTTGAAATCCAACTTTCGCATAGGTGGGGTTAAATTCTAAATAGAATAATATCTATAGAGTTTAAATTCAGAAGCAAATATTTTCTGCATGAAATTAACTTGTTATTATCATCTTTTGTAATTATCTCGGAGTTATGATCTATTTACCATGTTTGATGCTAGGATTAGAAGCCATGGGCAAGGTTGTTGTTGGTGAACTAAGCAACTTGATGAGTGATGGACTTGAACCATAAAGGTGATGGAACGTGTGAAGGTTTTATCAGTAACTTTCCTTTTTAAATTATGAATGGAACGTGTTCTTCATGTAATGGATGGTAAATTTTAATGTTATGTTTTTTTTTTCAAATGGCCAATGGGGTTCCGAGAGTTAGCTCTTAGTTGTTTTTTTTTTTTTTTCAAATTATGGATATTTAATTATAGTGCTAATAAAAAACAGGACCAATCAAAGGATAAGAAAATGTTCTACCACTTAGGTAAGCACCAAACTTAGTTAATTATTGTATTGATTTCTATATAATGTTTCACGGATTCTAAAATCATTTTTGATTTTTTTATATTTAAGTTATCTACGAAAATTTTCGTATGTAATTTATCTACGAAAATCTTTGTAGGTAAGTTATCTATGAAATCTTTCGTAGGTAATTTGAATACCTTTCCCATGAGCAGTTTTCGTAGATAATTTTTGACGTCGCGATTTCGTAGATAACGTTCGTAGGTAAATTATCTAAGAAAATATATTACGTAGATAAAGTTACCTACCAGCACTTTACCTACGAAATTTTCTTCGTAGGTAATTCGTAGATAACATCAAATTACCTACGAAAATTACCACTTATATACGAATTTTTGGCATAGATAATAATGATATTTCTTGTAGTGAAATAAAATAATAAAAATATGGGAGGATTAAGATAAAAAGATAAAATAAGATAGAAACAATAGTAAAGAAAATAGATTGATTCCATTGCTTTTTCAAAATAGATTCATCATCGGTTATCTAAAGATTATTGCTCAATTAATTATTGTTGTAGATTTATAAATTAATCAATATAAAGTCTCAATTAATTTGTTGGCGTTCTCACTTTTAACCAAAGTACAGTCTCAATCAAATTTTACTATGCCTAATAATTTCTATTATTTTATCTCTTCACCAAATAAAAAGCTTAATTAATCAAAGTAAAGTCTCAATTAATTGTAGTTAGATTAAATACCTTTAACCAAAGTAAAGTCTCAATTATTGGTAAAAATTCATTTAATCATATAAAAGTTTCTAAATAAAATCAAAGTAAAGTCTGAATTTAATTTAAAAACCCTTGGACTCATATGACCAACATGCATATAGATTTAAAATCATTATTTCTTACGAGATTCAAAGATAAAAGACATAGATGAATGAAAACATCAACAATAATAAAAAGAACAAAGAAATTAATTGATCTAACCGCAGAATCCAATTAAGAAATTACAATGGAATCAACCAAGTAGTTTAGCCTTCCATGGAATGCAAAATAAAATAAAAATAATAGAAGAAAGGAGAGAGAAAAAAATTAGGACCCTAAGGGTTCCTAAATTCCGAAGTGTCGAGCTTTTTTTTCACTACTTCCCCCTTGGTCTCTTTATATAAGACTTGGACTGAGCTTTTTGGTTGCTAAAATCTCTCAAATATCTTTTAAAATAAAGATAAAGATAAATAATCAAAGATATTTGGAGAGATCTAGACTATTTGACAAATATAGTTTGGTTAATAATTTATGATATAATTAAATAAATAAATTATTTAAAAATATTTGATAAATTATTAACAAATAATATTTGCATTAATTTTCTCAATAATCTATTTTTAATCCTGTAGTCCAAATTTGTAGAGATATCCAAAAATATTAATATTTGCAGTTAAACCCCTCTTCTTTGACCAAATTTGAATATTTGACCATATTTGACCACTTTGACTAGCTTTGACCATTTCAGTATCCATTGAAAGGATGACACTTGGCAGCTCCTTCTCTCTCCCAAATTAGGGTTTCTTCCTCCTTCCTCCCTTTGTGCTTCAACCGTGACGGCAGTGGGTTTGTGAATGTCAGATTGTGTCACTGGTGCGTGGTCTTCTTCTCCGATCTCTTGGTGCGAGACGTTGATTCAATGGCTGCTATGGTGGTGCGGTGCAGCTGCTGCAATGGAGGCGTGGTTGCAGTTGTGAGACGTTGATTCAATGGCACTACTTCATTGGCTGAATTTTGAGTTGGTGGATCAGGACATGTGTCATTCTCTGATTGGTTAGTTTAATAAGTGGAGGATTTCCACATGGCATGATCTGAGTGAGTTGGGTTTAAGTGGTAATATGGGTGTAAATAGACATATTAGGGGGTGTAGAATAGGTTTTTGGTGAGACCCATTTAGAAAGAGGGGAGTGTATAAGTAAAACTGGGGTGCAGAAGTGATTTTTCCAGAACTTGCTAATTTCAGCCTTATTTAAAGGTGTTCTATAACTTCAATCAATTTATTTTCCCACCTTGAATGAGCTTAATCTTAACTTCAGCTACAGCAACAAATGTTAAAATATCCAAAAATAATTTATGCAGCTAAAAATCACTTTTTAAGACATTTTTATCACACAAGCTCAAATAGCCTAACTATCAGAACTGTCAATTAAATCACTCTTTAAGCATACAAATTCAATTAAATACCCAGAATTAAACACTAAATAAGGGCAAAAATACGCACTCATCATAACCACACACTTATCCTTTTGCACTCCTTGGCAAAATTGACTAATTTCAAAACTTGTTCTGAGGTATTTCATTTCACATGAACACTGGATCAAAGGAATGAGCATCACTGGAGACAAATCAATCTTCTAGAGATCAAATTATCATGTATATACAAACGGAAAGGTTCTATTTTTCACACATGAGTTAATCTTTTGAATTCACAAGATAATCAATTATGAAAGAAAGTTCTCAAGTTAAATGTGTATTTTCTCACCAAATTTCTCCCAAGTGTTTTGGCTTGTGTTTTCACTCAAAATACTCATGCAAGTAAACACTCATAATACTTAACAAGACTCTGATATTCACAAACTTTCAGAAAACATGCATTCAAAGATCATGAGGACTTTTCACAGGTTATGATGGGGCTAAGGCAAAGGTAGGAAAAATTTTAGGATTTTTAGGTTTTTGAAATAGTAATGTTGGAAGAATAACGGAGCATAATTTCAAAAACAACTCATTTTCGTTTATTGCTTTGTTGCTCTTTTTTTTTAGAAAGCAATTATTTTTTTCATTTCAATACTTTTTCATCAACAATTTTTCCTTTTGTCAGTTTTATTAATTTGTGGGTGAGGTACTCATCCACACACTTTATTCCTTAACCAATCTTATCATAATCCACTAGCTCCTTTCTTCCTTCCTAAGATAAGGAAAAACATAGTCTTTTTCTTTTTAAGGGTTTACAATGGGCTTAAAACAAGAAAAAGTGGTTTAAAGCTCAAAGGGGCTATCAATGGATTAATATCAAGGTGGGCTTATTTGGCCAAGTAGCTAAAAACAAGAAATGCCTTAGTCATATCAAATCATGCATATTCACCTAAGTTGCAAAACAAAAGAATCAAGCTAAATATTTGAGTATAAACAAACATGAGCAAGTTACTCAAGAAAAAAAATAGGAATGGCACCTGACGGTCCATCCTTTGCATTAAGGCTCAAGACTCACAAGGTCAAAACTCTTTCACAAAAGATTTAATCAAGAAATTCTCAAATCAACTCAATTAGCAAATCATAGAAACAATTCACTCATATCAACATGACTTTTATTTTTTCCAGAATTGTGATCATCCTAATTATTGAATCAAATCCAAAAAAATCCAATGTCAATATGTTTTATTGAAAGTAGGGAAATATTTTTGGTGGATTTCTTATGAGACATATTGTTTAAAAGTTTAACTTAGTAAAAAGCTAATACTTTCACAATTTTCTCAAAAAGAAATCACATTTTTTTTTCTTTTTAAATGAAAACAAAAACAAAAAATTGAAAAACAAAAAGAAAAATCCTACCTACAGTTTGTCTCTCCCACACTTATTTCAAAAAAAAATGTCCTTGATGGACTTATTTTGGGGAGGAAACGAAAAATTGTGACTTTTGGCTCAATCTGGCCATATGTCAAAATTTATTTTCTTTAATTTTACAAAGTACAAATCAGCTTGTACCATTTTTTTTAATTTTTACATTTCTATTTTTATAAAAACTAAGAACAAAAACACATATTTTTGAAATTCTTTTAAATTTTTCACTAAATTAAAAACACAAAACAAATATGCATGCAATTTAACTTTTCTATCAATAATGATTTCAAAAGAATTTGAATCTAAGCTTTTTACCTGTTGCAACAACATTTCTTCTTTTTTTGCATCCATGTCAAAAAAGATAACCACTGAAAACTTATTTGCATCATTCACATCAACAAACTTGATGTGTGGAGTGTGTGGCTTCAACTCAACTTGAGCATCATCAGGTGCATTCGGATGGTTAAGCGGATCATCAGTAATCCTCATAATCTCATCTTCTAAGCAAAAATTTTCACCTGGTGTTGTTGACTCTACTGCTTCATCATTAACCAAGTCAGTTGCAATAGTAGATGCTTCAGTATTATTGGCTCTTCAACTGCACTTGGTTCCTCCGTTGTATTGTTCTCACAACTTTGCTCTTGAAAATGATCATTTGTACTCATAACATCATTAATAGGTATAACTTTATATTCACATAGAGCATCGTCAACATATCCATCAGTAGATATGTTTGTGTGAGAATCTTTAATTTCTTCATCAACTTCAGCAACATCCTTAATATGTCCATCAGTAAACATATTACTATGACAATCATTATATCCATCAGTAGATATATCAATGTGATGTGATTCCGCTATTGGTTTTTCAGACTGATTTTGCAAGCTTTGTGTGGCGGCATTCATCATCTCTTTCTTATCTATCTGATTCATCTTCATCATTTCAGTCATCATATTCATGATATCTTCCAAAGTCACCTTTCTAACTGTATCATTCATTAGCTAACTCAAATCTTCAGACATTTGTTCAGCTTTGATGGCCAACTTCAGAAGCATATCTTTGATTTCATGACGAAGTTCGTTAAAATCTGGATTGTCAAGAAATCTCTGATGGGGTTGAGGGGTGGTATTAACAGTTACAAGTAATTCTATGAAGTTGTTCTTACTTGTATCCCTTAACATATTAGACAATATTTGCTTATTTTTGTACCGCTCTTGCTCAATATTTCTGCATTTTTGATCAACTCGCAACCTTTCATCCATGGACTCTAATTTCTCTATAACTTCTCCCATTAATATCATAACTTCCCTGTAGGATGGTCCATTGGTTGCTTCAACTTGTTGTGGTGGTACATATTGTTGCTAAAAACCATTTGGAACATATGGTTGCTGAGGTGGACACTCATAATATGGTTGTTGCTCATATCCCAAAAAAGATGATCTAGGATATAGATCATTAAATTGTCGTAAAGTTAACCCACTTATATCAGGTGTAGAAGTAGGTGTGACATTTTGTTGCTGAAAATGACGTGGTTGTTGTGGATAGCAATTGTAATCCATTTGAAAACTACAATGTTGATTATTTTCGTATGAAAAATTATTTTGCATTTTTGAAAGAGGTTTTCTGAAAAGAAATAAGTTGACAGCTAGACTTCTAGGAAAGAGAGG
The DNA here is from genome assembly GCF_004118075.2 of Vigna unguiculata. NCBI lineage: Eukaryota > Viridiplantae > Streptophyta > Magnoliopsida > Fabales > Fabaceae > Vigna > Vigna unguiculata. Next base: position 9,769,815 of record NC_040288.1, on the reverse strand, counting down.
TGCGTCTCAATGGACAAATTTGATAACGCTGTCGTTGACGCAATTAAATTAATACTACTAAGCTATAAGAACTTCAGTATTGTTAAGAAAGTAGTCAACAAAATAGAAAGGGTAAAGTAACCCAAAGTCGTCTCCCAACAAACACGGAATTGATTTTTAACATGTTAGTTCTTATAAAATCTATACAAAACGGTTAATCAAATAAAATAATAAAAATATGGAAGGATTAAGCTAAAAAGATAAAATAAGATAGAAACAATAGTAAAGAAAATAGATTGATTCCATTGCTTTTTCAAAATAGATTCATCATCGGTTATCTAAAAATTATTGCTCAATTAATTATTATTGTAGATTTACAAATTAATCAATGTAAAGTCTCAATTAATTTGTTGGCGTTCTCACTTTTAACCAAAGTATAGTCTCAATTAAAAGTGAGAACTTTTAGATTATCCACAGTAAATTCAACCAAAGTACAGTCTCAATCAAATTTTACTATGCCTAATATTTTCTATTCTTTTATCTCCTCACCAAATAAAAAGCTTAATTAATCAAAGTAAAGTCTCAATTAATTGTAGTTAGAGTAAATACCTTTAACTAAAGTAAAGTCTCAATTATTGGTAAAAACTCATTTAATCATATGAAAGTTTCTAAATAAAATCAAAGTGAAGTCTGAATTTAATTTAAAAACCCTTAGGCTCATATGACCAACATACATATAGATTTAAAATCATTATTTCTTACGTGATTCAAAGATAAAAGACATAGATGAATGAAAATAACAACAATAATAAAAAGAACAAAGAAATTAATTGATCTAACCGCAGAATCCAATTAAGAAATTACAATGGAATCAACCAAGTAGTTTAGCCTTCCATGGAATGCAAAATAAAATAAAAATAATAGAAGAAAGGAAAGAGAAAAAAATTAGGACCCCCTAAGGGTTCATAAATTCCGAAGTGTCGAGCTTTTTTTTCTCCACTTCCCCCTTGGTCTCTTTATATAGGACTTGGACTAAGCTTTTCGGTTGCTAAAATCTCTCAAATATCTTTTAAAATAAAGATAAAGATAAATAATCAAAGATACTTGGAGAGATCTAGACTATTTGACAAATATAGTTTGGTTAATATTTATGATATAATTAAATAAATAAATTATTTAAAAATATCTGATAAATTATTAACAAATAATATTTGAATTAATTTTCTCAATAAGCCATTTTTAATCCTGTAGTCCAAATATGCAGAGATATCCAAAAATATTAATATTTGCAGTTAAACCCTTCTTCTTTGACCAAATTTGAATATTTGACCAGTTTGACAAGCTTTGACCATTTCAGTGTCCATTGAAAGGATGACACGTGGCATCTCCTTCTCTCTCCCAAATTAGGGTTTCTTCCTCCTTCCTCCATTGCTGCTTCAACCGTGACTGCAGTGGGTTCGTGAATGTCGGAATGCGTCACTGGTGCATGGTCTTCTTCTCCGATCTACTGGTGCGAGACGTTGATTCAATGGCTGCTATGGTGGTGTGGTGTAGTTGCTGCAATGGAGGCGTGGTTGTAGGTGTGTGACTTGTTCGGATCTGCGTTGCTGTTGGCAGAGATGAAGGCACGATGATGATACGCGTTGGTTGACGGTAGTGGTAGTTACAAGTGCTGCTGTGCGTTGTAGGTGCTCATAGTGGTGATGGTGGCAACCGCAAGGTGCAAGGCTGCTGTTGGATGAAGGTGCCTAGGGTTTGAGGGAAGAACATGATGATGATGTGGCACTACTTCATTGGCTGAATTTTGAGTTACTGGATCATGACAGTGTCATTCTCTGATTGGTTAGTTTAATAACTAAAGGATTGCCACATGGCATGATCTGAGTTAGTTGGGTTTAAGTGGTAGGAGGGGTGTAAATAGACATATTAGGGGGTGCAAAATAGGTTTTTGGTGAGACCCATTTAGAAAGAGGGGAGTGTATAAGTAAAAACTGGGGTGCATAAGTGATTTTTCCAGAACTTGCTAATTTCAGCCTTATTTAAAGGTGTTCTGTAACTTCAATCAATTTATTTTCCCACCTTGAATGATCTTAATGTTAACTTCAGCTGCATCAACAAACATTAAAATATCCAAAAATAATTTGTGCAGCTAAAAATCACTTTTTAAGACATTTTCATCACACAAGCTTAAATAGCCTAATTATCAGAAATGTCAATTAAATCACTCTTTAAGCATACAAATTCAATTAAATACCCATAATTAAACACTGAATGAGGGCAAAAATACGCACTCATCAATGGGGTTTTATCTCTTTAGCTTCTTATTCCACTAATCTCAACATTTCAGGAGAAGGTTTCCATTCATCCTCATAATCTTCCATATTATCAACAGAGTCCTCAAAATTAGGAAAATCTACATTAATATTTTCAAAACATCCATCATCATATCTGCATTATTTGAGTTTATAAAATGGATAAATAAAACGAACACAAACAAAAACGCCAATTATAAATGATTTTATTGTCACATTGAGCATTAAAAAAAGATTTAAAGATTAAAAAATTAAAAATGGTCATCTCAAAAAGTCTTGAATCCTAAAACTCTGGGTAAAGCAAAAGGATAAATTAAAACTATTCCATTTGCTCCAAATTAAACATCACTGGTAAATTTGTTATCTCCCAATTGTTCAGCTGCACGTCTGGAGGACAAGATCGCACGAAGTTTAAGCTTTCAGATCCACTTCCATCCTCGATGGCTGATATCTGATAAGTGTTAACCCATCCAGCACTATAGAAGCTTTTCTTGATATCACAGATGTGAATCTTCCCTATCTTTCGTTCTCAACCTTCTATGCGAGCCAAGATTCGCTCCTTCTTCTCTTCTAACAGCCTCCTCTTGTCTTCTTTAGTAGGCTTGTACCCCAAACCGTATCTACCTTTGTTTTCAAAGGCCTCTAAAGGGAAAGTTAGCCCTTGGTTATTTTTACCAAGCCCTATTCCGTATTGGTAACCCTCTTTTAGCATAACCTTAGCCATCATGAGGGAAGGACAAGACATGTGTGTGACCATCGAAAATGGTTCAACATATGCATTCCCCACAATTTCTAACGATTGAAAAGCTGACTCAAGGGCTTCCTCTACTGCTTCAATGTAACGAGATGATGAGGGCCCACTCACAAGGAGATCCTCCTCACTTGACACTTTTACCAGTTTATCACCCTTTATGTATTTCAAATTCTGGTGTAATGTTGAAGGCACCACTCCCGTAGAGTGGATCCAAGGGCGTCCCAACAAACAACTATAAGATGGAATAATATCCATGACTTGGAATATTATTTGAAAGACACAAGGACCGATCTGAACTGGCAACTTTATTTCCCCCATTACTTCCCTCTTGCTTCCATCGAAGGCCCTTACAATCATGGCACTTGGCTTCATGTGCATACCATCACATGGCAATTTTTCTAGTGTCGATCTTGGCATCACATTTAATGAGGAACCATTAGCAACTAAAACTCTTGCCATGATATGGTCTAAACATTTGACAGATACATGCAACGCCTTATTATGTTCTCTACCTTCAACAGGTATCTCATCATCAGTAAAGGTGAGGTAATTATTAGTAGTGATATTGCCAACAATTCCCTCAAACTTGTCTAGGGTAATATTCTGCTCCACATGAGCTTTGCTGAGTATCTTCATTAACATCTTTCTATGGGAAATTGAATGCATAAGTAATTCCAAAAGGGAAATCTGAGTAGGCATGCGTTTCAATTATTCTACTACTTTGTACTCATTTTGTTGTATGAACTTTAAAAACTCACAAGCCTCTGCATCAGATATTTCTTGCTTTTCCTCTTTTTTAGGCCCTTCCTGTGTTTGCATGTCCTTTTCTTTGACAAGTTCTTTAATTTCTCCTGTTGTTATTCCCTCGTTGCTGACTACGTCATTCCTTAAAATGGGTGGTGTGAAGATACGACCACTACTTGTCATTCCTCCAATGCCTAATATATTTTCCACAACTGGCTCACCATCGGCTGATTATTTCTTTGTCAGTTGTCCCTCTCTTAACACATGTATATCGTATTTCCAAGGAAACGCCTTCTCACTTTTGTATGGGAAAGGTGAAGGTGATAGGATGACAACAAATTTCCTTTTCTGAGATATCGGTGCAAGAGTAGATCAAGCGAAACGAACTATCAATGGCTTTGGTGGCGACATGATAGATTTCTCACCAGTTTGTGCAAATACTTCTTCCTCCTTACCCCCACGACATACTTGTATAAAGTTCTTGTCGATCAGATTTTGCAGAAAATTCCCGAACTTGTTGCACGACTCGACGAAATGCTTAGCACCTGGATGGAACCCGCATGCCTCACTCAAGTTATATTCACCTTCCAACAATCCCACTGTTAGTAGTGCCTAAAATTTGAACCTTAGTGAACTTTGAATTTCGCCCACATTCTTTACCAACTTGTGTCCATTGAGATCAATAGTATTTATCGAAGTGTTACCATGCCCAGAGAGGGTATTGGCCTCGATGTTGGGTTTATCGTCTTGAAATTTTAACCACCCTGAGTCGATTAGAGCTTGCACCTTGTGTTTGAAAGACAAACATCTCTCGGTAGAGTGGTCAATGGCTCCTCCGTGATAATCACATTTGGCATTTATATCAAAATTCTTAAGATATAGCGGTTGCAATGGCTTCATCGAGCAAATGGCTACTAAAGCATTATGGAGTACATCTGGCAATAACTTCCTGTAAGTCACGGGAATAGGAGTGAAATGAACAAAATTCCTTTCTTGATTCCTTTTGGGACCAGCGATTTGCCCTAAAGGCTGGTTGAGATTTCTGTTAGCCTCAGTTTTCCAAGTGTTATTTGAGGCATGTAGTGGCTGATTGAATCCCTATTGTGGAGATTGTGGTTGGCGGGTAGCTGCTGTATGAGTCCCATAAGGATGTCGATTCACCAATCGTTGATAATTTTGAGTGTGGGCTTGGTTTTCCCACCTTGGTACCGTTGATGCTGCGTGCACTTGTACTTCCTTCTTCTTCCCTAGATTGAAACAAGGCTTTTTAGGAGTTGTAGCCGCGAGTGGGCTATATGCAATTTTTCCATTCTTCAACCCGATCTCTATCCTTTCAACTATGATGATAATATCGGCGAAAATTGAAGATACATTCCTTACCATGTGTTCATAGAATGGTGGTTGTAACGTGCTTACAAACATTGCCACCATTTCCACCGTTGGTCATACTCTTTAAAGGATTCTGCATCCCTTTTGGCCATGTTCTGTAATTACAACCGATCTGGCGTAATATCCATGTTATACTTGTATTGTTTCAAAACAGCATCTACCAAATCCACCCAAGAGCAAATGCAAGATGCCTCCAAGTGGGTATACCAACTCAATGCTATCCCATCCAAACTATCTTGGAAGAAGTGGATTAACAATTTGTCATCATAAGCGTAGGCAACCATCTTTTGATAATACATGGTTAGATGGCTTCTAGGGCATGCGGTACCCTTGTACTTTTCGAACTCCGGAACCTTAAACTTGTGAGGTATTGTTACATCATGAACTAGGCGTAAACCTGCAACATCGCCAAACCCATAGTTTCCACCTCTCTCAATAGCTCGTAGCCATTCTTCTAAAATTTCCAATTTAGTTTTGGTTCCCACAACATCAACGGATACGGCCTGCATAGTAGGGCATGATGTAATCTTGTCCAAAGAATTATCGATAGTTCTGTTTAAAGGCTTGGGCATTACAGTCTCTCGAGGTCTCGCAAAGGTAGTCGCTTCATTCCCTAGAGTATTGATTGGGAATGAAAAGGAAGCATGCTCAGCCTCTGAATATTCTCCAATAGGTGGGGTGTAACCAGATGGCAATCCATATGCTGGGAAAGTAACAAGAGTGTCGTGAGTGCTTTCCTCACCCTTTGCCGATGAAGTTTCTCCTGATGCCTTTAGGGACTTCAAGGTCTCTAAGATTTGACCTACTTGTCCTTTAGTTGACTAATATCAACTTTCATTGTCTCTTGTGGTGTTTCCCAATATTCCATATTCTTACTATTTGCTCGTGTCCTGTAGGGATGCCTTGGCTTTGTTGTATTTGTTTTTATTATTTTTGCTCTATTATTTTTATTAAACAAAATAAAATAAGAAAAAGAAAAGAAAGGAAAAACATAATGCAAAACGTTTAATTTATTAAACAAAATTATAAAGTTGTAAGTAAATTAACATGGAAAAAAGTCAATACAAACCCCATCCTCTAAAAAGCTCATAAATCAAATGCAAAAGAAAGAAAAACCTAATTTCTAGCCCTAGATATCATGCTCTTCATCTCTTCTATTAATTTCTTGCAGTGGTCCAAAAAGGTCTCAATCTTTTCTAGAGGATTAAAAATCGGCAGTGTAGACTCAGCTTCAGATAGTAATCGTGGGATGTCTTTAATGGCTCCATTGGCCAAGGCCGCCAACTACAAAAAGCATTTCTTCCAATATCTTATATTCCATTCATGCTCCAATGTGTAGTCATTCATCTGGGCAATCATCTCTTGATACCGTTCCTCATTCATCTTCATATCATAGGTCATCATTATCTCCTTCATCTATTGCTCCATCTTGTTAATCTTAATCTGGGCTTCATGCAATCTTTTTAATGTTTCCTTCGTATCTCTCTTAGCCTCTTCATACATTTGATTCATGTAGTACTCATATGAAGTTGTTGCATCTCTTTCTCGAGCCGTTAATGTTAATTCGATGTTGGCTGCAACAAGATCTTGTTTAACTCTTAAGCAATGATTCCTTTCTTCCCTCAGTGTCCTAAATAGCTCTTGGTACATCCTTTTCTTTTCTTCATTATCACGCCTAAGGCTTGCACATTCTTGTTGGAGCCTCTGGAGATCATTACTTAACTCGTCATTTTTCATCTTTACTACATCCATTTCTCCTTTCAAGATCGTAGCTTCCTTAGATTCTGCTGGTTGTGGTTGTTCAGAAGGAGGAAAGTCTTATTTGAAAGGTAGCTTTATCACTTTAACTCTCTCCATAATCCATCAATTGTAAGACATCTTGTCCTCAATTATCCAGGACCTTGGATCTTCCTCCACACACATAACCTCATCCTAAGCACACTTAATTTGTCGAATTAAATTGGGGGAAACTCATTCCTCATAATGAGTCCATATGGGCACCAAAGCTCTTGGATTTGGAGCGCCCCGAATGGGATACCCATATTGTCGTTGAGCTAACACAAGATTATAATTTATGTAGCTCCTTGTGCCTATGAGAGGTAACATCTGATCTTTCCCCCATTCAAACTTGCATAAAACTGAGCCCAATCCTTTGCCCCTTTAATTTCTGGCTTGTTTAATAAAACTTCTTCAATTGGACCTTCAACATTTGAAATACCCTTATTAATTAGTGAGGTGAACCACACGTACAATACAGGTAGACAACATAACATCTTCTTCTTCTTGAACTCATGGCAAAGGTTTAGACTTCCGTACACATCAACCAAAACTTCATTAACTAGGCTTTCTGAATGATTTTTGTAAGCCACAAACACATTACTGGCGGTGTGGTCAATGATATTCTCCATGTTAGGGAAAAGCATGGCTCCGTAGAGTGTGAGAGCTAACACGTCCATGAATGTTTCGCCAAATCCTTCTTCAGCCAATTGTCGCAAACGCCACTCCAAATACCCTTGAGAGATGCCTTTTGAATTGCCCCTTGTAATCATTTTACCTTCTAGCTCAGCAGGATGCACTTTCAAGATCCCTGCTAACGTAATAGTTGAGATATGTTGGCCTAAGTATCTATAAGGGACCTTGCCCTTCATTGACAAACCCAGGATATGCTCAAATTCTTCTATTGTAGGTACTAACTGAAAATTTTGGAAGGTGAAACATCTTAACGGTGGATCGTAGTATTGGGCCAAAGTTGTGAGTGTTGTAGCTTGAACTTCCACTTTCAGCAAACCTAATAAATTCCCATATTTCCTCTTGAAAGTATTCCTTGATATGGTCTTCATTCTTCCAGCTAACTCTCTCAAATCACTCAAATTACTTTCTGCAACCTTAATGGATAACTTTTTCTTCAAAGAAAAAAAATCTAACTACCCCCGACTCCAAATTCCATGTTAATTTGCCTTTTCTTTTTAAACTTAATCACATCTCTATAATTTCGGACCTAAAATTAAATAAACATGATGAGATGACATGGTAAAACATAAATACATGGATGCAATAATATGTCATGCATGATTTTATTACTAATTCAAAAATCAAAAGGAAAGGAAAAAAATAAATAAAAAAAACGAGGAATAAAAAAACGTGTATATCTCCCTTTGTGCCTTAACAAAGGTTTGACGCCTAATGGATCTAAGGTAAAATACATGCTTACCAAGATGGTTTCCTAATACCTAAATATCAAGGTCACTAGAGCTATGACCCACTTCATGGCATTTTCCACGACAATTGGTAAACAATAAGAGGTGAGAGTACCAATGAAGCAAATAAACTTTAGTTGGGGTTCTCACAATGACCACATGGGAAGTAAATCCACTGTGACAATGCTACACAATCCCCTTTAATCTTAAAGTTACTCAGACCCGGGTATAGGGCCCCACTCATGTCATGCACACAGTGTGTGTGAAGGGAGGATAATGCATACATAAACCCCTTTCTGCAAACAAACAAAAAAGACCAGACAAATATATATAATAATGTCATCTATCCTAGAATTCAAAATTCAAGCATAAAAATAAAGCAATATGAACAAAAAATAAATAAATAAATAAATAAACTTCCATCATCCAAAATTAACAAAAATATATACCATAATAATAATAATAAATGAGAAATAAAATAAAATAAAATAAAACAAAACAAATAACTATAAGACAAAAAAAAAAAGAAATGAAAAAGAAAAGAGAAAAAAATTGAAACAACCACATCAATTTTATATATTTAATTAAATAGCCTAACTCTCTAAATTCCTAGTGGAGTCGCCATCTGTCACAACCGAAATCACGATGGGACGGCGAACCAAAAATAAAACTTGAAAAAAAAAGAGTTTGGAGTCCCCACCATAGTTATTATAGAAAACTATGGAAAACCATAAAAAAAGAGCAAGGTCTACGAAAATAGAGTTTGGGGGTACGGAAGTTGGTTACGCGTAGGGAAGGTGTTAGCACCCTACAACGCCCGTCTTAAGATAGTACCTTTAATTAAAATACAAATTGATGTGGTCTCCTTTAAATGTTTATTTTCCAAAAAATAAATAAATAAAAGAATATAAATAAATAAAATAAGTAAAGATGACAAAGAAAAATAAAGGAAAGAAAAAAAGATTTTTGTTTTTTGGGCCCGACAAGGATTACTCCCTACTCCTACGTATCTCCATTCATAATGGAGAATCAGGGTCACGTAGTTCTTTTAAAAAACTTTTAGGAAAAAATTTGAAAACAACTTGATTGCTTTTTTCTAGTGAAAATGTTGATATTTTAAACTTTCAGAAATATGTTGAATAAAAAAAAGAACATTAAATACGAAACTAATGTAGATGATCATTTTAAAGACATATTTTATTTTATTTATTTTATTTTAAAAAATGAAAAAAGGAAAATAAAATACTAAGCTGATGCAGATGATCATTATAGTATTTCTTTTTAAAAGCGAATTTTAATTATTTACTTAGAAACGAAAGTCATTATAGAAATTGATTATAATATGGACCATTTTAAAAGCTATTAATATGATAAAGAAAAACATGTAAAAGCTAACGTTCAACACCAAAACCCACATCAATGTATGATTCTTTTTATAATATATGTACGATATACAAATATATACTTAAAAATGGGACCCACCTATTTATCATCACTTTGATTGAATTAGAAAGTACAACTAAATCTGCACCACTTTTTCAAAACTACCATTACACTTTGAATTCAATCAAGCTTTTAGATTTAAAGGGTTTTAAATAATAAAACAAATGATTAAATGGTTATAGGCTTGGAGAAACCATGTATGCACTAATAGCTGCCGTAAAAACATCGAAAACCAAAACCAAATCATTCTCAACGTAGATAAAGATTAATACAATCTTACCAATACTCTTTCCTGGAAGAATCGCACCAAACAAAATTTGCCACAAAAACAAATGTCTCGATGAAGCTGGCAGCAAGGTGGGGTGGTTGAATGAATATTTCGGAAGTGAGGGAGTGGGTTTTTAGTGCTTAAAATTATGGAAAAGAACTCAATAGCAAGATGAACCGTGGATTTTTTTAAGAGAGGTCTCTCAAGGTAAGAAAAAAACCTATTCTTTTTATCTGATGGGTTTATATACATAACGATTTAAATCTAATGTAATCTTATAATATTATCAGATTATGGGAATCAAATCACAGAAAAAAAAAATCAGAGCACAAAATCAAATATCATCAGCAAAATTGATTCTAATTAGTAAAAGAGACATTGCTTTGAATCATATTACTACTTTCTTTATCTGGTAAGAGGTGTCATAAAATCAGAGCACAAAATCAATTATCATTGGGAAAAACGACTCTAAAAAATTAGAATAGATTCTGCTTCTAAATATTAGAATCGCATCATTAACTTCTTGATTTAGAGCAGAAATGACAAAACATAGAGTGAAGGTAAGAATATAAAATTTTTGGGCTGCCGTTAGTTGCAAGAAAAAAACGGTGTGGGTGTATAGAGTATTTTGGGCTAAAATAGAAACAAAGCCTCAAAAGAAAATACATAAAAGATTAAAATAGTCTTTTTTCTTTTTATTTATTTATTTATTATTATTATTATTATACTATTATTATTATTTAGACAAAGAAAAACCAAAGGAAAAACATGTTTACATTTTTTAATATTATTTTTTTTTGAAAAAACAAATTAGTATTATTTATTCTATTATTTATTTAGCCGGACGAAATTTGGTGTTGACACTAACGTTGGAAAATAGGAGCCCGATGTTGCTTTACATTTGTTTGATCCCAACCCGACGTACAACTTGCGCCAACAGGAGGGAAAAAACTACTGAAATTGACGTTTGTCAGTGCAAGGATAGACGTCAATTTCAACAGTTTCTTTTTTAAATTTTGGCTGCATTTACATATTCGCACACCTGAAAAATAGAAAATTCTCAGAACAGAGTTCATGTTATATTCCAGCAACGTGGTAATTTTAACTCATAATTGTAAAGTTGTCTAAACTTTTACAATTACCACAAAACTAAAACTTTCATCAAGAAATTGTTCTACAAAGTTTTTAAAATAAAATTCTAATGTTCTAGGGCCTAACTCCATTGTTCCAATAAATATGCTGCCCACTCTTGTCTTAGTGTCTTTCGATAGAGGTGATGGATTCTTGAAGCGCTAAAAAGATAATACAAATTCATTATGCATGAATATCATTGTTTAAAGTTTGATATGATTTATAATATCTTAAAGATATATACATATATTATTACCTTTATCCATTCATCTTTACCTACAGCTCGAATGATTGTTCTTATCTAAGACATGACATAATACCCACATTCCCATGAATCTTCTTGCTTGTTACACTAAAGATGACAAAGAAAATAAACATATTTTAAGTTCATAAGTTGACATGCGAAAATAATAACTTGGTAAATGAATGAGTTACAACCTTTGGGTATAATAATTTAATCTATTGTGCTCTGAGCTTACCCACAACTCTAATGAAATTTTAAAAACATAAAATATAGGTTAGTTTTAATAAGTAAATACATATGATATGAAAAAAAAGTAACACTTACTCTTGTAACATGTTTTTCAAAGCATTTTTAATCTTCCAATGCAATGAATAAAACCATACAATCGTGCATTGATTTGGAAAGATGACCAATAGTTTCCAATTAGACCTATCATCAATCACAAGTACTTAGTTGAATAATCAACAATAATTCATAAAATATTACAAGCAATAACACCTACCCATCAATGTACAGCGCAATGTAAATCTCTCTGTTTGACTCAGCCTTCCATGTTTGCAAATAACTTTTCATGTGATCAAGTGAGTTTCCAGAAGCTTGAATGGTCTGAGGTTCAATGAATTCGTACATGGAAGCTCAACCTTGTTCTACAATTACTTTGTCCATGTACCTACAATAAAACATTTAGGTATAAATTAAAAAGTACCAATTCCAAGTTCTAAATGTGGAATACAATAAAAAAATCTTACATGCACCATAGCTGTAAAATTGAAATATTTAACATCTTGTCTCTCGCAACGATCTCTAGTGCATCATTCAGATTGATGTACAATGAATATCACAGTGGAGGCCAAATACTTTTAACTCCCGCTCTAGCACTACTAGTCATCTCTTCAATTTGTGTAATTTTGTAAGCAGCTTCCCTAGAGGTTCATCTTCTACTTCTGCCATGTCATCATCTTCACGTATAACACGTTGACGCCTGACATGTTGCTTTTCAGGACAGGTTAACTGAAATAAAGATTTTTGAAAGGTATAAGATCAAAAGGTTTTTAACTTGTAAAATTGAACTACCAAGAATATGATGCCATGATACCTTTTGTGGGCCAAAGTATGGCATCATCAATGCTTTAGGCCAAGCTATAAATGTGCCTAAAGCCTCCCCAACGAATTGGATTTCTGAAGTTGGCAAAGGCACTTAAGCATGATGATCTAGAATTTCATCAATTGTCACACGTGCGTACTAGGGCAGTAGAGGAACACCATGGATAGTCTCCCCCCTTGAAGTTGTCGTCCTATGGCCACTACGCGTGGAGGATCTCCATCAACCAATAGCTCACACTGACTTGTGTAGTCAGTATGATATGCAACAGAGCATGAGCCTTTTTTGCTCACACGATGTCCTGTAGGAGCTTGAGTAGGGATCTCTATATTCGGCTACTGCATGGACAAAAGCTTTTCTTCAAGTGCTTTTTGTATTTGTTGTTGTTGTTGTTGAAGTTGTTCCATTAAGTGTTGCTCCATAATTCCCATGCGTTCATTCATTTTTTCCTCCAATTGTTGCTCTATCTTCCTCAAGGCCTCTTGACTCAAGGATTCGTTACTTCTTTGTGGAGGACAAAAGTAATCTCGAAGACCAATGAAACCTCCAACACCACGAACATATCGTGGGTGCTCTGACTTTCCAATCGTTGTTGTCAGTATATCATCCCGACCATGACCAACAAACGAACCCTGAGTCTCTTGCTCAACTAACTCATCATGCACCACATAAGCAAGTTTAATCATAAAGAGGAAGCATATGAACTATGGGTGTCAAATACGGGATGTACTTACTATTCTTGCAGATATCATTTGAGCTGATTCTGATGTCATGATCCCATCGAACTTAGTCCGAGCAGCCTTCCACAACTCGTACCTAGGATATACAAGATGTACGAGATGTACATACTATTCTTTCACAGCCTTACAAATCATCTAACATTCAAGGGTCAATAACTTTCTTGCATATTGCATTAAAGAACATACACAAACGTGTTAGAATACCTGTAACAAAAGGAGGTAAGATGGCTCAAATAGCTACTGGTAACAATTGTTGCATCAGCACATGACAATCATAGGACTTTAAACCAACTAACTTTAAATCTTGCATAGAAATAAGGCTACTAATATTTGAAGAGTAACCTTGGGAAACCTTCACACTTTTTAAACACTGACAAAAATTTTGCTTCTCTTTTCAAGAGAGAGTGTGACAGACTGGGGGCAAGTAGGCCATGAACTATGTTTGCTACTTAAGTTCCCATAAGAATTCATACCATCTGCAGCAAGTCCAAGTCTTAAGTTTCTTGACTCTGCACCAAAGTCTGGAAATGTTTCATCAATCTTCTTCCATTGCGGAGAATCAGCTGGGTGTCGAAGAAGATTATCACACTTTCTTCCATCAACGTGCCATTTCAGGTTCTTTGCATCTTCTTTAATGGAAAACAATCGTTTGAATCTAGGTATTATAGGCAGATACCACATCACTTTAGCATATGGACTATCTTTGTCTTCATCACCACTTTCATCAATTTTCTTTTTAAACCGTGATAAACCACATGTTGGACACACCTTCAGTTAAGCAAACTCGTCTCTACATAGAACACAATCATTGGGGCATGCATGTATCTTTTGATATTATAAACACATTGGACATAAAATTTTCTTTGCCTCATAATTATGGATAGGTAACGTGTTATTTTCTGGAAGCACCTCCTTTAGCAACTCCAACAATTCTGTGAAACTTTTATCGATCCATCCATTCCTTGCTTTTAAACTAAATAATTTCAAAGTTGTTGACAATCGTGTAAAGTTAGCACATCCAAGGTATAACTCTTCCTCTGAATCAGACTTACGAGAATTAAATAAATGAGCTTTTTCAAAATTTTCTTCCTCAACATCACGTACCATGTCTTCTAAATGATCATCCATCCATTGGTCTACATAAGTTGTTCCTCATGACATCGTAGGCTTGTCTAATACTTCTCCATTCCAAGTCCAAAGTGTATAACTTCTCCTTACACCGAAGATGAAAAAATGATCACGCTTTATGCCCAAGTCATGACATATTTGATTAAGACAACGAACAAAGGACAAAAGTATGTCCCATTAACAGAGATTGCGTGTTCTTGAGCATATTGCAAAAGTTAGAAACCCCCTTTTCATACTCTTCACTGATGCGACGCTTATTCATCCAGCTTTGACCCATACTATTTTCATAAAAAACTTCATCAATCTCAAATTTTTAATTCTCACAAGGTAAGGCCCTACCCATTCAAAAAAATTATTTTTCATAATTTCCTAACACGTATATAAAGAAGCAAACATCATAAATTTGACAAAATGTCGACAACATTTCGCATTGGTTTTTGAAGTACACGAAATGAAAGAGATCAATCATGATCACAATCAAGTATGCATCCAGAGAACAACACAAATTGCCCCAATCGAAATTTTATCAAATTTATGCTTAAACCTCAATATACACGTTATAGGCAATTATGAAAAATAATTTTTTCAAACTATCCGATCAGACAATTCAAGATCTAATACAAACGATTAAAAATTGAATCATTTGTACTAGATCTAAAATGGGAACTAAGGTTCGCTCAAAATTGTGAACTAAAATTATAATAAATCTTCACAAATAAAATAACAATGTAATAATAATATTAAAAAATAAAAAATAAAATTAAAATTATTTTAACATGCAACAAATCTAATAATAAATATAAATTTTATTCCAAATTTATCAACTATCATAAAATTTCAAATAAAAAAAATAAGCCAAAAAAATCAACAAAATACATTAAAATCATTTTAACATGCAACCCATCTTATAATAAATTAAAATTTTATTTCAAACATATAAAAAATCATAATTTTCGTAATAAAAAAAACACAAAATAAATATACAAAATAAACAAATACATGAACTAGAGGAAAATTAAAAGCTAACCTCTTGTAGCAAAAACAAGAATGTAGATGAAGGAGGAGGAGGGTGGGCTGCTGGCGAAAAGAATTCACGTTGCAAAAAGGCAGAAAACCCTACATTTATGTGAAATCAAGACCAAAATGAAATCTACTCGGTTCAAAATGTTTAAATCAGTGCACAAATCAAAACCCAACAAGATTTCTGGTAGAAAACTCACATGTGGAGGTCGCGATGGACGGCGCAACGCGGAGGTTAGCTCGCGGAGAAGAGAAACAGTGACGTTTTACGTCACTGTTGTGCCCTATAACAAGTGGGACGTCAGGTTTGTGATTACCCGACGTCGAGTGACGTTGGATAAGTGGGGAAATCGACGTTGCGTGACGTCAGGTGTGTAAACAACAGACATCAAGATGGCGTGATGTCGGGTGCGTGGAGAACATACATTAAGGGACGTCGTGGCTTACGTGGATAGACGTTAAAATTGACGTTTTATTTACAAAAATGCCACTGGTCATTTTTGACGTCTGTGTTCTCTTTAGCAAACGTTAATTGGGTGACGTTATAGGCACTTTTTGTGTTAAAGAAGAAATCATTAAGGACCTATATGCATCTGAAACATTAAAATTGCTTGCAAATGGATTAAAATTTGATGTTTTATGTTGTTCTGGCTATAAATCAATGGAACATTATTTTATACAAATCTTAGGATGATAAAAGCATCATGCAGAATAATGGAGTCACTTTGGAGGCAGAGTCATTGCAATTCTCAACTTCGAAAGATCAGAATCCTATTGTGGGATCTATGCCATATTATAGTGTTGTACAAGAGATTTGAGAACTTAGTTATACCAAGTCCTTTATACCTCTTTTCAAATGCAATGGGGTGATAACAAAACTGGTGTGAAAGTTGATGAATCGGGAATGACATTGGTTGACTTTCGAAAGGTAGCATATGAAGATGAACCATTTATTATGGCATATCGAGCATCACAAGTCTTTTATGTAGATGATTCTACATATGAAAATTGGCATGTTGTGCTACACGATAAAAAGGAGACCAATAATGAACATGAGCAAGCCACTAAAATTTACGAGCTTGAATCATTTACATCAACAATGATTAAAAAACATTGTGATGATATTACAAATGACATACTTGCAACTCGAAAAGATCATGACGAAGGAATATATATAAATATATATATATATATATATATATATATATATATATGTACAATTTATTTTCAATTTTTTTGTCATTAAATTTATTACCTTTATTTATAAGTAATGTTATTAATGTTTATCATTTTCATTTGAAAACAGGAAAATGTCTTTTGGTGAAGGCCCTCCAAAGAGATCTAACAGAGGAGCTACTAGATTAAAGTCCCTCCTTAAGAAGTTAGTTATTGGTAAGAAGACATCGGTGGATGTCGATGTTCAGACTGGTAGGGCATTTGGGCCTATTGTAGAGATATTTAACATGTATCTCGGTATAGTGGCTCGGGAGAAGATTTCTATATTGACACCAACTTAGGATCATATCACCGAGCATGAGAGAAACATCATCTGGGAAGATATTTTGGTAACTAATTGTGTTCATTTTAAAAAATTTATGAAATATAACCTGTTCTAATATCTATTTTTTCCTTATATATGTAGATGGTTTTTTATATCCCTAATGTGAGGACGCTAAAGTCAAAGATTTTGTCTTCGGTTGTCATCAAATGGCATCAATTTAAATCAAAATTGACATCAATCTATGTGTGTGGTGCAAGAAAAGGAGAAAGTCCTTGTCCCAAGTATACTTGTATTGCTAAAGAATCATGCCAACAATTCTTACAGATTGAGAAAGTGAAAAATGGGAGGTTAATATTATCACTTTATATCTATTTTATTCTGTATACTGCTAAATACTAGGTAAATTTCATTAAAATGTTTATATGGTGTTAAGAAAAAAGCACAAGACATACAAGCATATAATGAGACTTTGCACTTGCTTTCTCGTGGTGGCTATCAAAAGCTAGAACAAAAGATTATTAGCGAAAAGATGAAGGCATGTTGTGCTTCTGATTATGATGGTAGAGCAGATACAGATGATGAACCTCTATCCCCACCATCCAAGCATGAGAAATGGAAGTAGTTCCGTCTAAAAATAATCAGAAGTTATACTTTTGATGAATCACAACGGGTTGTTGAGCGGATTGTAAGTAAAGTTGTTTCTATGTTTTAATTTAAAACTTATAATTGCAAGGAAAATGGTTTAATTATATACGTTTCCTTGTTGTAGGATTCTCTAGTTGAGTATCAAACCTAGGGTGCCTTCAATCCTCATGTTTCTTAACATTTCGCTTGGACGACCTGAACCCCCTATACGTGTTCGTACTATTGGATACAATGTGGTGATTCGAAGTTACTTTGAAGGGTCATCACATCGCCAATCTCATTCATCATTTAATGTGAATACGGAGGAAGCCTTGCAGAAAATGAAAGATGACTTGGCCCAGCAACTACGAGAGGAGAAGAGACAAGAACATGAGAGGATAAGGCAAGAGTAGGAGGAGATGAGATTAGAGCGGCAAGCAATGATGGAAGTATTTGAGAAGCGGCTAGAGACCTTACTGGTGTTGCAAAAGTTCCTCACTATAGTAGAACCTGACCTTTCTCCTGGTGTCATCAAAGTCAGCATAAAAGGAAGTTGTTCAGTTGTAGCTGAAACAGGGGGTTACATTGGTTTCGGTTCCCAATGTGAGTTGTACTCATTGGTTGATTATATATCTCCACTTTAGTTGGTGGCCTATGGAAAGTGCTTTGAATGTTCAACCATGTTACATGGTGAATGTCTCCCCTCTCACTTAGTAAAGGTTATGGTGGAGACAATATGTTATGGTGATGCTTTAGTTCCAATACCAACATCAGAGGTTGGTATTGTATCACATATAGTGGGAACCTTCATCGCTTGACCGAAACATCTCTTGAGGATGACACCACATATTGAATTGGTTTGTATATGAAGTAATATTTTTTCATATGTAGTATACAATTTATCCTAACTAATATTATGCTTGTTTTTGTATGTAGCCAGATGAACCAGAGTTGCATGTATCAAAAAATTTTGAGGATCCAATAACGGCATTAGTGGAATATATTGTTAGCATGAGTACAAATGCTACTTCTATTCCTTGGAATGCCAATGTTTTTGTCAGAGAAATTGAGTTGCCATTGTACATATATAAAAGTGATTTGATGGAGATCATATTAGACACAAAGGACTTAAATGTGTCTATTATGCAATTATGGATGATGTAAGTGAATCATTTTTTAATTATTTCCTTCATAGATATTAAGTATGTGTCTTCATTGTTAAATTAGGTACTTGCATGGTTTGTGTGTGGAAGCGGGAAATGATAACATATATGGGTTTATAAACCTTCATTTCATGACTCCAATGGGTAGCAAGAACCCTAGAACAAAAACATACATCCAAAATTCTATAATGCAGCGAAATAAAAAGATTTTCATTGCTCTATATATAGATAGGTAACTATATCCTTATTTTTCATTTAATAAGGTCTAAATTTTGTATTATTAAAATTTGAGGTATTTAAACTAATTTTCATTGCAGTTGTCATTGACAATTGCTTGTTGGATCAGTGCCAGAGTGTACCGCTATATGGTTTTACTCTTATCATAGACCTCCTCCCCTCTATTTGAAGAGCATAATTGATACGTAAGTCTTTTTCAATAAATGCCTTCATTTATACATTTATCTTAAATATATAATCTCATGTTTTGTAACATTGATTCTTTTAACTTTAGTGCTTTTAAGGAACAAAGTATATTGAGTGGTACTTGGATTTCCCTCTGGGTACTTATACTATATATATATATATATCATTCATTTACTTAGTATTGTTATGTGTATTTATAACTAAATACAATTACTATAACTGTAGTGTAATAAACAAACTAGGAGCTTTGAGTGTGACTAATATGTGATGCAATGGATGGCAGCAATTGTTCAAAGCAATTATGAAAGTGGTTGGGATGCGGTAATATACTAACTTATTTCATGTACTAATTTTAACTTAACCTAATTTACATATGTATTGCTATTAATTTTTTAAAAATTTTGTAGAAATTCAATGACCCAAGTCCAATGGTTTCAGAAGCAATAACTTATGCTCAAAAAGCATGGGCGAAGTACTTTCTATCTGTAGTTAGTGAAAGTTAGGTTTACTGACAATTAGAGGTAGTTTAGACTTATGTTGTTAGACTTATGTTGTCATATAAGTTAGTTGTAACTTTGATGGAACTATTTAGATTGGAACTCTGTCTGGATTGGATCTTTGTTTGAATTGGAATTCTATTTTGGATTGGAATTGTTTTCTGAATTACAAGTTTGGATTAAGACATTAAACAAAGTTTCCTTTTTTTTAAAAAAAAAAGCACTAACTAACGACGGTAATGACCCAAATTGTCGTTAAAAATGTTAAATCCACGACGGTTTTGGCACAAACGTTGTCGTTATATTTTGGGTTTCTGGTCCAAGTCCAAGCCCATATTATTCTCGTTCATAGTTCAACGACGACTCTCCAAATTGTCATCGTATTAGCTAATATTGACGATGGTTTTAATAATCGTTGTTGTCGTGGGTTACTTTTAACGACGACTTAATCAACGATGAATTTGGAACTGTTTTCATAGGTTTTGGTTAGCCGTCGTGGATAAGCATTGCTATAGTAGTGTAACTTTAAACTTTAGCCTCACAACCTCCATTACTACCACCAAGCTCACCCTCTTCCACATCAGGGTGATATTCTAACATATTCACTACATCTACTTCTTCCATTGTGTGTACCACGTACAAGTGCACATGACCATTAAGTGTGGCAATATTAATCATATGACAAGCCCCTCGGTCATCAGACAACAACTCTCACCTACCCTCCAAAACAAATCCTCCACCCGTTACATACCACATCTCTTTCACATTGGCATAACCCATTTCCTTCAAAATATCCAAAATATCGAAATAGCTCAATCTGTCTGGGTCAGATGCTAAAATACTAGACTTTCCAACATATTGCAGTGACACATTCCTCTCAAACCTCCCACCATGATGAAAGATGACTTCGAAATGGGAGTCATCCATACCAACAAAAAATAATATATCTATCACTCCCCAAGGCCCAAAAATCATTTGAAAACCATTGTTCAGATACCAAATGTAACATCCCTACTGGAACTTAATTAAAATAATTAAATAAGAAATGAACATCAAACGACAAAATTTTATTATTTCCAAATGCGGGAAAATTTAAAATTTTGTATAATGCGCTTAAAACTCCAAATTACAAATCCACAAAAACAGTAAAGGTTATACAATGTCGCAAAACAACTGAAGGAAGCTAAAATCATAGATAAACAAAGTTAAAATCCTAGCTCGACATCCCCAAGATAGTCCTCTCTCTGTCTCTATGCATTACCAGCATCACCTGTAATATCAACTGCTCTCGTATAACGAATCACACGATCATCGCCAAACACAAACAGAAAGGGTGAGCTCATAATGAAAATATCACATACATTAATAATATCAATTACCCAACTAATTTAGTCTATTTAGTTCTTGGCCAAGACCTTAATACCCCAAGGCTTTTCAACCTTCAAATCACACAAATAGTTAGCCTTGGTCTCAGGATTTAGGATGCTCACACGAACCTACTCGTTCGTGGTTCTGCCTCTACGAACCTCCCCGCTCGTAGTCCTGCTCTACGGACCTGCCTGCCCGTAATCCAACACACGTGATCCACCAGCTACGTACCTCCCTACACGCAGCATCTCTCAAGTGTGAGCACGGAACATACGAACCTACCTCGTTCGTATCCCCACACGAGAGTAAGATGATATTAACCTCCTCGCTCATATCATCATGTGTTCACCACTATCTATGAACCTACCCGCTCATGGCACAATATCTCCTGAACCAAGTCCGCATCATTGCGTATAACAACTCATACAAGTCAGATACCTACAACATTATCGCTAACTGCAGCCAGGCGAAACCTGTGAAGATCGCCTGGCGGTTAACCCCTTGCCGCTAGGCGCTAGCCTCTCACAGACCCACTGTTGTAGGGTTTATTACCTAGCGGAGCTCACTTTGCTGCTAGGCGCCATGCGGTGCAGGGACACCCTTGTTGGTCTTATCGCGTAGCGATCGCTCCTGTGCCGCCAAGTGTTATACCAGTAGCGCACCAACTACTGTTCTTAGCACCCATAACAGACCATAATTTAATGCAATTCATCCCAATACCTTGTCACATATCCCCAAAGTATTGCCTAACTCCAAACATATACACACCTTTATTGTCCTCCAATCTTATATACCAACACATCACTATTATCCAATTACTTCCAAACTGCCAAAGTAACCTCACCAAGTCCTCACCACATACCACACTCAACAACACCTGTTCTGATCACAATTCCTCTATTCAAGGTCTCTAATTTTCCAAGTACTCTATCATTGTATAATAGCTCAATCAAGCTTACGAAAATGATCACCAATCCATTATCTTAATACTTCAAGCACCCTACTTCTCCTACACTGCAAAGATCCAAAACTTGCCCTCAAATATCCTTTAAATTACATTTATACAAATCATGAGTTATACCTACCCCAATATTGCATAATCATTTAGTACCCAACTATACATATTTAAAGAACCATGTTTCCCAAAGCCTAAAGTTCCCATTACATTATTCTTTTATCCCATTTTCAATTACCATTTTAATTTCAATTCACACCTTTACCTTACATAAACACACCATCATATCCAATTCCTTACTCATTCCAAATTACCGAAATTTGCTCGCCTAATTCCCATCGATACAAATTTATAATAAAATCACAACACACCCCATTTTTCATCCCAAGCAACCATACGCTAAAACTGGAAAATACCCAATCATCGCTTAGGGGCAGATCATGCACCGCCAGGTGGCGTATCAGATTCTGGAGAAACCTAAATTTCCCTATATCTCTGCGACAGCCCCCAATCTGTCCCAATTCACTCTTATTGGGCAATTAGGCCAAATTCATATATGACTCAAGGAACGCAATACACAAGTAGTGTTCACCCCCCATATAATAATTAATACTGATAATTAAAATCACCATTCTTTTTCCCAACCCAAAATTTTGCATTAATAATTCAACATTATACCACATATCCAATTGTTTTTAAATGTCAGTTAGCTACCATCACAATATCACTCTTGACCAATGTTCCACAACAAGTTTTAAGGCATCAAAAATACATCAAAACAGCTAAAGTAAAAAATTGCACAACACATGTTGCATCCAACCCCAAATTCTCATAAACCATCATGTTCATGAAAACTCCAAATCATCAAGTTATCACGAATAGGTAAACATCCTTAGTCAATTAGATAAATAAACAACCAAATAATGAGTGATGTATATCTCTAACTGCAGACATCCAATGCAAATCTCCATCGTGCAAAGTGAATAACAACATGTTATGAATCTCTAGTCAAAATTTCACCTAAATCGGACGATTAACGAATTAGGAAACGCAGTTTTACGAAAATTGCGCAAACTAGAAAATTTTGTGGTGCCTAGCGCCCAGAAAATTAGAGCTTGGCGCCTGGCGGTATCGAAGCTGCGCCCGGCGGTTCCTGCACCTCGAAAAATACAAAAAATAGTGTTTTTGTACAGTATTCGCGTCGCCTGGCGGAGCCACCCTTACCGCCAGGCGGTTCATCACAAAAAACTCAGAATTTGGTTAATATTCATGCGTTGCCATAAGGCACATTCAAAGCCCCAGGCGATTTTTGGGGATTTTTCAGAAACGCGTAAACAAACAGATTTTTTATCATACACAGGCATCACATTCATACAGTCTTAAATGAAAATAAGTACAGATCATATACACATATAAAGGAACTCTCCTAACCTGTTAATCCTTGCTCAATTTGGAAGAACTAAGACTTCTCTTGTGCCACCACTAGTCAAGCTTTGGCCTTCTCCTAATGCATCTGATGCTCTTCTCAATTCCACTCCAAACACCTTCAGAGCCCCCTTTTCCACTGTCAATTTCGTTTGTCCTCTGCCCTTTCATGTTTGTCTCTCTTTCTTCATCAAAAACTCTCTAACTAGACCATTAACTAAGCCTCAATGCTTGTTAATGATAGGGAAAACGAAAATGGCTTTCAATTAGGTGTTAATGACCATTCAAAGACCATTATTGGTTGTCTCCCAGCCCACTAGGCTGCCTCCCTTGGCAGCTAGGGTTTTCTACCTTTTCATCTCCATGCCAAAAGAAATTTTGGCAAAAAGAATATTAAATTCGCTCTTAACAAGGTTTGAACCCACAACCATTCAATTACAAAGTCAATGCACAACCAATTCAACCAATTCATGTTTCGTGATAATTCCTATAATTTTAGGATTACATTATCACTAAGCACATTCACACATAACATTAACATTAAAATATTAAACTTATTACATAAGACTCGAACCCAAGTCCTTTCAACTTAACTAAGTACTTTCAACAATTTGAGCTAGTACTTTTCCACATTAGAACGAACCACATTAAATGCCATAAAGGCTCCCATGACTCGCATTTATTAAATAATTATTTATTTAATTATTTAAATTTCTCGGGTCTTACATTCCCCCCACCTTAAAAGATTTTAGTCCTCGAAAATTGAGCTTACCAAGGAACAAGTGCGGATAGGATTGCCTCCTAAGGTCTTCCATCTCTCAATTCATCTCCTGGGTTACCTCGTCCTAAAGGACCTTCAGAGTCCGGATCTCTTTCCCTCTGAGTGGCTTGACTTTAGAATCCAAGATTCTCAATGATCCAACTCCCACTATTAGATCCTCACGTCGTCCTCCTCTAACACAGGTGTAAGACTTGTAATGTACTTCCTTAACTGTAAATCCCATATACAAGTTTGCCAAGTGTGATGGTAAAGCGATCTCATAGGCTACTGAACCTATTCTCCGTGTTATCTTATAAGGTCCAATGAATTTCTGAGTCTGCTTCCTGAGTTTGATCGTTCTTTTATTGCCATCAACTGAAGTAATCTTGATAATCGCATGCTCTCCAGCCTAAAACTGCCACGACCTTTTCCTCATATTTGCATACAACTTGTGTCTATTCTGTGGCGCATTCATCTAGTCTTGGATTAAATGAGATTTCTTTGTGGTCTGCTGCAGGAACTCGGTCCAATAATCACCTACTCCCAATCCCGGTATTAACACATCTATATTTTGCCTCTTTTACCACCCAACACCTCATATAGTCCTATTCTGATCTTGATCAATACTTCACTTAAGTGGTTTAACTCACTAGCTTCTTCTTAGCGACCCACTAAAACTTGCAATCATTATAGGGTTTACACTAAGTCTTTGCCATTAAGTCTTCAATATCTAATCCTCTGCTTCTCTTTCTTCCCATTCCCCGTGAAACCATCTGATTAGAAACTATCGACACCAACTTTTCCTCGAGTACTAATGCAATAAAGAACTACACCACTCCAAAGTGAAATTCTAGTATCTACTTGAAAACGAGTCTAGGACTCTTCTACCATTGAGATCCTCTACATCTATTCTTCTCTTGTCTTTGCTAAGTAACTCTATTTCACACGACATTTTGTCCTCACCTTCTGATCCATCTACAATTGATACACCGTCGTCGATTTCTCTTTTTGGATCATCGAACACCACCTTGTTGAGTATCACATCGTTTCAGAATAAGATTGGAAAATAACCTATCCACTCTTGTGTTGATGTCCCAATCTCACAAAAGAGTCAATTCCAATTAACCTTGAGTATGGATTCTTCGATCATCCCGAGACACTACCAAACCCAAGTATTTCGCACCTAGCCGCAATTGTAGAGTAAACTAACATCTCACTACCAACTCCCTCTTGCAGACAACCAGAACCTAATTCTCATACTGGCGATACCAAGGAGTATATGATCTCGATAAAAACCAAAATGCCTATCCCAAACACCACTTTTATACCTTGTATCCTTTTAGTTATTTACTTTAACCGATCCAACACCAATTTGTAGATACACTCCTTCAGCTACACAATACTTTCCTCTTTTCCTTTCATCCTCCCTTGTGCCATGACATTACCAACTGCCTCATTCCCATAAGAACAACTTAACGAAGTACTTCTTCTTTCGATACTTGAAATCGTTCATCTCATGTTCCAAGTCAAACCTTTATCTCTTGTGAGCCACCTTACTTAGGACATCCATTCTACTCATGACTTAAATTGTGGTTATTGCCGAGAAGATTTAACTGCCTCTCATGGAGGTTCACCGGCATAAAACCTTGAACATACGATATTCTTACCACATGATTGGTTTTCCCCCTTTCTTAGAACATTGCTTGGTTGACCTATTCTTTCGAGCTTTGCCTCAACTTTACCTTTCGCTTGAGATTCTCACTTCCTTGTCTCTACCCTCTTGGTTTATCCTTAAACTCATAACTTTCACTACTTTCCACTCCGACCTCAGACCTATGTTAGGATGTAGTACTAATTTGACTTCTCAACTTTACTGCACAAGCATGCACTGAACACCTCTCCTTATTCTAACCTTTGAATTTGATTCCTCTCGCAAAACTTGTGGTATTCGTTCCAAGAACCTATTCTTACCCTTAGTTTAACGCGATATTTCTAAACTCCTCCAGTGTTTTTCGCCTACAAATTCACAACTTAACTTCACTCATACACTGATACACAACCTTCTGCATATTCGTATCTTCGGTCAAGAGAGTGCCTCAAAGGCCCTACTCTAACCCTTGCAAGGCAAGCAGGTTAAGTTTGACCTTGAATCTGCATTCCTTTGCCACCACAAATAACAATCACATAACACAGAAGTGCAAACATAACAAGAAAAGGTATAGGAGAGGAACTCAACCTATAACTTCCCTCTCTTTTACCAAAACCTTTAGAATTAAGAAACGAAACTATCTCTGATATAGTCATGAGTGTGCACCCTCATCAATTTACCAAGATATTTTCTGTTCTTAATGCTTCCAGTTTCGTAACTCTACGCAGTCCACAATTAATAGTATGATTGATAGTCTACAAATCTATTCCTACAAGGTTTCGCAACCGAAACATGACAAGCTCACTCTCTAAGGCCCACAAATCATTTGAAAACCATTGCTCTAATACCAAATGTAACATCCCTACTGGAAATTACTTAATTAAAATAATTAACCAAGAAATGAAGATCAAACGACAAAAAAATATTATTTCCAAATGCAGGAAAATTTAAAATTTTGTATAATGCGCTTAAAACTCCAAATTATAAATCCATAAAAACAGTGAAGGTTATACAAGTTCTCAAAACAACTTAAGGAAGCTAAAATTATAGATAAACAAAGTTAAAATCCTAGCTCGACATCCCCAAGATAGCCCTCTCTCCGTCTCTATGCATTGCAAGCATCACATGTAATATCATCTGCTCCCGTGTAACGAATCACGATCATCGCCAAACACAAACAGAAAGGGTGAGCTCATAATGAAAATATCACATACATTAATAATATAAATTACACAACTAATTTAGTCTATTTAGTTCTTGGCCAAGACCTTAATACCCCAAGGCTTTTCAACCTTCAAATCACACAAATAGTTAGCCTTGGTCTCAGGATTTATGATGCTCACACAAACTTGCCTGCTCGTGGTCCTGCATCTACGAACCTCCCGCTCGTAGTCCTGCTCTACGGACCTACCTGCTCGTAATCCAACACACGTGATCCACCAGCTACGTACCTCCCTACATGCAGCATCTCTCAATTGTGAGCACAGAACATACGAACCTACCTCGTTAGTATCCCCACACGAGAGTAACATGATATGAACCTCCCCGCTCATATAATCACGTGTTCACCACCATCCATGAACCTACCCGCTCATGGCACAGCATCTCCTGAACCAAGTCTGCATCATTATGTATAACAACTCACACAAGTCAGATTCCTACAACATTATCGCCAAGCGCAGTCAGGCGAAACTTATGCAGACCGCCTGGCGGTTAACCCCTTGTCGCCAGGCGCCAACCTCTCACAAACCCATTATTGTAGGGTCTATCGCCTGGCAGAGCTCACCTTGCCGTCAAGCGCCATGCGGTGCAAGGACACCCCTGTTGGTCCTATCGCCTGATGATCGCTCCTGTGCCGCCAAGCGCTATACCAGTAGCGCACCAACTACAATTTTTAGCACCCATAACAGACCATAATTTAATGCAATTCATCCCAAAACCTTGTCACATATCCCAAAAGTATTGCCTAACTCCAAACATATACACACCTCTATTGTCCTCCAATCTTATATACCAACACATCACTATTATCCAATTACTTCCAAACTGCCAAAGTAACCTCACCAAGTCCTCACCACATACCACACTCAACAACACTCGTTTTGATCACAATTCCCCTATTCAAGTTCTCTAATTTGCCAAGTACTCTATCATTGTATAATAGCTCAATCAAGCTTCTGAAAATGGTCACCAATCCATTATCTTAAAACTTCAAGCACCCTACTTCTACTGCACTGCAAAGATCCAAAACTTGCCTTCAAATATCCTTTAAATTACATTTATACAAATCATGAGTGATACCTACCCCAATATTGCATAATCACTTAGTACCCAACTAGACATATTTAAAGAACCATGTTTCCCAGAGCCTAAAGTTCCCATTACATTATTCTTTTATCCCATTTTCAATTACCATTTTAATATCAATTCACACTTTTATCTTACATAAACACACCATCATATCCTATTCATTACTCATTCCAAATTACCGAAATTTGCTCGCCTAATTCCCATCGATACAGATTTATATTAAAATCACAACACGCCCCATTTTTAATCCCAAGCAACCATACGCTAAAACTGGAAAATACCTAGTCATCGCTTGGCGGCAGATCATGTATCGCCAGGCATTGTATCAGATTCTGGAAAAACCTAAATTTCCTTATATCTCTACGACAACCCCTAATCTGTCCCAATTCACTCTTATTGTGCAATTAGGCCAAATTCATATATGACTCAAGGAACGCAATACACAAGTAGTGTTCACCCCCCATATAATAATTAATACTGATAATCAAAATCACCATTCTTTTTCCCAACCCAAAATCTTACATTAATAATTCAACATTATACCACATATCCAATTGTTTTTAAATGTCGGTTAGCTACCATCACAATATCACTCTTGACCAATGTTCCACAACAAGTTTTAAGGCATCAAAAATACATTGAAACAGCCAAAGTAATAAATTGCACAACACATGTTGCATCGAACCCCAAATTCTCTTAAACCATCATGTTCATGAAAACCCCAAATCATCAAGTTATCACGAATAGGTAAACATCCTTAGTCAATTAGATAAATAAACAACCAAATAATGAGTGATGTATATCTCTAGCTGCAACATCCAATGCAAATCTCCACCGTTTAAAGTGAATAACAACATGTTATGAATCTCCTGTCAAAATTTCACCTAAATCAGACGGTTAACGAATTAGGAAACGCAGTTTTACGAAAATTGCGCAAACTAGAAAAATCTGTGGCGCCTAGCGGTTCCTGCTGCGCGAAACGTATGAAAAATAGCGTTTTTGTACAGTATTCGCGTCGCCTGGCGGAGCCACTCTTGCCGCCAGGTGGTTCATCACAAAAAACCCAGAATTTGGTTAATATTCATGCATCGCCTAGCGGCACATTCAAAGCTGCCAAGCGGTTTCTAGGGATTTTCCAGAAACGCGTAAACAGAGACATTTTTATCGTACAAAGGCATCAAATTCATATAGTATAACACGAAAATAAGTACATATCATATACACATATAAAGGAACTCCCCTAACCTGTTAATCCTTGCTCAATTTGGAAGAACCAAGACTTCTCTTGTGCCACCACTAGTCCAGCTTTGGCCTTCTTAATTCCACTCAAAATACCTTGAGAGCCGTCTTTTCCACTGTCAATTTCGTTTGTCCTCTGCCCTTTCATGTTTGTCTCTCTTTCTTCATCAAAAACTCTCTAATTAGACCATTAACTAAGCCTCAATGCTTGTTAATGATAAGGAAAACGAAAATGGCTTTGAATTAGGTGTTAATGACCATTGAAAGACCATTATTGGTTGTCTCCCAGCCCACTAGGCTGCCTCCCTTGGCAGCTAGGGTTTTCTACCTTTTCATCTCCATGCCAAAAGAAATTTTGGCAAAAAGAAAATTAAATTCCTTCATAACAAGGTTTGAACCCACAATCATTCAATTAAAAAGTCAATGCACGACCAATTCAACCAATTCATGTTTCATGATAATTCCTATAATTTTAGGATTACATTATCACTAAGCACATTCACACATAACATTAACGTTAAAATAATACACTTATTAAAATAACATACAATTAGCATACATAAGACTCAAACCCAAATCCTTTCAACTTAACTAAGTACTCTCAACCATTTGAGCTAGTACTTTTCCACATCATAACAAACCCCATTAAATGTCATAAAGGCTCCCACGACTCGCATTTATTAAATAATTATTTATTTAATTATTTAAATTTCTCGGGTCTTACAAACCACGCACAAGATTCAAACAAAAACCCTAAACCCCATGATCCCAACAACAAAGCATGCAATCAACACACACAAATATTGGTTTGCGCACCCACGATCCAAAATTGAAGTCAATTTGATATCAAAGGAACCTTCAAGTTTGTCCAAATCGTTCGAACTCCCCCAAATATAACAAACCCTCTTCACCCCTCTTCACCATCGATTGTAGAGAAATGGGAACAAATGTGTCACTTCATATTTTATTTTTTTTCCTATCGTTGTACTGTTCCACATAACACACAACTCATGTGCCACGTCACAATATTTTTCTTCACTTACTAGGTCCACAAAGTCATATGTTATCTTATTTATCGGTGTCAAAGAAAAGGGACTACATTGATGCAAATTAACGAATTTGGGTATTAAGTAGACACAAAGTTAAAAGCAGGTACCCTTTAGACACATTCAAATGAAAGTGGGTATGTTGCGACTAATTATACCTGATATTTACTTATATTGCATATAAAGATTCTTATGTGGTTTCGTCCTCACGTACCAAGAACTAAAAAACACATGCATCACTCATGATATTAATTACAAATTCACCCTTTCATTCAATATATAATTTGTCACTTAATTCACATTCACTCACAAATAAACAAAAGTTAATATACATCATTGAAATGAGTTAATGGTAAACTTTTTTTGAAAATGTACCTAATAACATAATTATAATATTTGAATCATATATTATATCATCCGTAAGTTATGCGAAAAAGATATATTATATTCGATAGAATATAATTGATGTTATTAGGTCTGATCATGGATTAGATTTTTAATAATTCAATCCACATTTATTTTATATCCAAATAATTGGATTAGATTTTTTTGTCCAAATTCATTTTTTAGCAGAATTAGTTTAAATGTTTTTTAAAATCTAGATCGAAATATTTGGATCAAGATTTAAATTTAAATCTAAATATTTGAATCAAGTTCAAAATCCAAAATTTATATTTTATAAAAGAAATTTAAATTGAATTACCTAAAATTTGTGTCCTTAAGGCCGACATGATCGAATTTGGCAAAATTTTGGTCAAGGCCAATTCGGCCAAATTTCAGCATGGGACCGACTCGGCTAACCTTCAAAAGTGGCCAACTTGGTCAAATTTTGGTTGGGGCCGACTTGGTCAAATTCAGCTGAATTTTAGCTATGGTTGACTCAGCCAAATTCGAACGAATTTCAGTTAGGGCTGACTTAGACGAATATGTCCAAATTTCCGTAAGGCCCGACTGGATAAAATTTGGCTGCATACAATCGAATTTTGTTAGGGTACAACGTGGCCGAAAAAGACCAACTTTAGGATAAGGCCAATTTAGAAAAAAAGAATATCGATCGGGATCTACTTGACTAGATTCAGTCGAATTTCATTGGGGTTGACTAAGCCTAATACTACCAAATTTTTTCACAGGCTTACCTGTCCGAATACGACTAATTTTGGGCTAGGTCCTACTTGGCTAAATTTTGGTAAGGGCTAATTCGATAGAATTTGGCCGCGACCGACTCGACTTAATACGGTCGAATTTCTGTCACGACCAACTCGGCAAAAACTGTTAAATTTCATTTAGGGTTGACTCGACCGAATACGACAAATTGGGCCAGGCAGACTTAGCCAAATTTTGGTTGGGACCCACTCGACTAAGTTTGGTCATATTTTGATCAAAGCCGACTGAGTTGAATACTATCAAATTTCAATCGCGAACGACTCCATCAAAGCAGCCAAATGTTTTTTGGGCCGACTCGACCGAATACGACCAAATTTGAGCCATGGCCGAGTAACCCAAATTTCGATTGGGGTTGACTCGACTGAATTCAACCAAATTTTGGGCTAAGACTGACTTCGCCAAATTTCAGTCGGGATTGACACAGTTGAGTATGACTAAATTTCGATATTGGTGGAATACAACAAAATTTCGTTTTGGGTCGACTTAGCCTAATACGGCCAAATTTGGGCTAGGGCCGCCTCGGCCAAATTTCGATCGTGCTGACTTGACTAAATTTGGTTGAATTTCGGTTGGGGCCGACTCAGTTGAATACTACTAAATTTTGGTCGCAACCAGCTCATCCAAAACGACCAAATTTCATTCAGGTCCTAATACTGCCAAACTTGGATCAAGACCGACTCGGGCAAATTTTTTTTGAGGCAAACTAAGTTGAATACTGTCATATTTTGTGCCCAATGCGGTCAAATTTGGGTCGGGGTCGACTCGACCAAATATGGCCAAATTTGGTCCAAGGCCGACTAGCCTAAATTTTGACCGAGACTGACTCGAACGAATTCGGCTAAATTTCATATAAGGCCGGCTTTGCCAAATACGGGCAAATTTGGGTCACGCAAACTCGACCAAATACAGCTAAATTTGGGTTAGGCTATCTCGACTTTTAGCCTAACCCAACTAAAAATTTAGATTTAAAATCTGGACTGAATTTTTTGGATTATCCACATTTGAAAATTTGGATTTTGAGAATGAATATTCAATCCATAAAATATATAAAATATGGATCAAATTGAAATCCATATCCAACAAAATAGATTTTAAATGGATTGTATTTTTAATAAAATGGATCTTAAATGGATTCGATCGGAAATTATATCAATCAAGAATATTAGATTTTTTCCCACCAAGATGCTGTATAACAAATGATTACAATATCCATTAAGTACTTAATTATAAATAAAAAAAGGTATATCATATCACTTCCTCATATTCGATGTAATATACCATGTGTAATATACCAATTCTAAATTGAGCTTT
Organism: Vigna unguiculata; assembly: GCF_004118075.2. Lineage (NCBI taxonomy): Eukaryota > Viridiplantae > Streptophyta > Magnoliopsida > Fabales > Fabaceae > Vigna > Vigna unguiculata. The sequence goes on along the minus strand of NC_040288.1, from coordinate 9,736,930 downwards.
TCTGATTTTACCTATTTGCAATCTTGATTGAAAATTGCTTGACTTCATTTCTTTTTCTTTAGAAGCTTACCTTTTATAAAGATAAGATTTTAGATGATGTTGAAAGAATGGAGCTACACTTTTAGTGATTTCAAGTGACAAGAAAAGACATAAAAGGAGTGCAAAAATTTGAGAGAGACGGCATATACCAAGCCATACTGAAAACTATATACCAAAGCATTAAACTATCTCTTATCCATTTTACAGCTGCAAGTAAGTTAAACAGAAAACTGCTCATAATAAAAGAAAAATTTATTCAGAAATATAAAATTGAAATTTTACATAGAATATGTAAAGTTCCTTATTGTAGAAATTAAATCACAAAAGTATTTTACCTTAGATTTCATTTCAGTACCACCTCCTTAGAGTTCTATATGTTTGCCCTCGTTGGTGTTCGTACGCAAATTCAAGTTGGGGAATGATCTTTTGAAGCATCTCATCCATATGTTTGGAATACCAAAACCTCCATCTCTTCCACAGAAGAAGAGGGAGAATGAAAACTCCAAAGCCAAAAATAAATCCCATCTCTGCGCTTAATAAACTCCAATCAATTGAACTCCTAGTATGAGATTGAGGTGTTTCAGGAGTTGGCATTCCACTATTGCTGCAATTACCGGTCAATGGAGACCCACATAAATTTTCATTTCCTTCAAAGGAATCTCCATCAAATGTCTGAATTTGGGCGCCCTTTGGAATTTCACCCACCAGGTGATTGTTTGAGAGATTCAGGTATGCAAGAAAATATAACATAACAAGCTCTCTAGGGATGTCCCCACTTAAAGAATTGTTTGATAAGTCTAAGCATTCAAGGTTTTTCAAATTTTCAATAGATGATGGGATATGACCTGAGAGGGCATTATTTGACAAGTTAAGAGCCATCATTGCCTTGAACTGCATTAGCTCAATAGGTATTGGACCCTCAAAATTGTTGCTTGACATATCCACGTAAGTGAAGGCTCTCTGGATTTTGTCCAATTTTATTTGTTGACCTTTATTTGTAATAAGAATTGAATTTTGATACTGAGAAAGATCTATTTGATAGGTGTCTGAGGGGTTTTTTTTCCCTTCTAGGCAAATCAGTATGGTTTATTACGGATATAGGTAAATTTTTTAAAAATTACAGAACTAGGCAAACCGTTTTGGGGGCGAACGTTTTCGTTATGAAGAAATCGTGTAGCCCCCGAACGTTATTCGGTCTGATTTTGTCAACGAGCGAAATCGCGTGGGGGGTGGACGACATTCAAAGGAAATCGTGTGGGGGGGAACGACATTGAAAGGAAATCGTTGGGGGGGTGCACGTTTTTAGATGAAATCGTGGGGGGGGGGAATACGTTTTTCATTGAGTAATCGATTACCGCAGGCTGTAATCGATTACTGCATGTGTTGCAGTTTTCTGGGTGTAATGTAATCGATTACAAACGAAGTGTAATCGATTACATGGTTAATGCATTTTGTTCGAGTGAATTGTAATCGATTACAATACCATTGTAATCGATTACAGTACAAATTTTGAAAAACAAAGTTGTTAAATTAGAATTGGATACAGAGGCGAGCATAATAATTTGTTCTCATTTGATAAAGTTTTATTGGTCCATAAAAGAATAAAGTATTTGAACTTGTAGTTGATGAAGGCATAAGAAATATTAATGTTCATAGAAAATTGTCTTAGTTTTGACATTGTAGAAAGAAGAAAAAAACATTGAAAATTAAATTAATTGAAATAAAAAATGTACAAATTATTGGCGAAATGGACATTGTCCCCTATGATGACCCTCAGTGCGACAATAAGAGCAATTTTTGGCTTATCCGTAACGGGTTGATCCATTTCGTTGTGGATCCTAGTCCTTGTAGGTCGTCCCGAAGCCTTACACCTAGTTTGGGGGTCTGGATTGAAATTAGGACCTGTATATGTTGACCAATAGTCCTCATTTCGCAGGGGGTGGAATTGGACTTGATAAGCCTTATTTATGTTATCAAGGGTGTAAACTGGATCGATAAAATTTGAAAGTGGCATGTGACCAAAAGAACAAACAGCTATGACGTGCTGACAGGGTAATCGACTAGCTTGGAAGTGACCACAATCACACCACCAATCGTTTAATCTGACAGTGAATGAGATTGGTTTTGGCCGATAGTAATGGGGGCTCGATATCTCTTGCACCTCGAATTCTGAATTATCTCGATCGTAGCGTTGAACATGACAATATGCAGATTTCTGTTGATTTTGTTGGAGCAAGGTTGTGACATCTTCTAGATATTGATGTCCAGCTCTTAACATAGAGTCTGCCTTTAAGCCGCGTTCAACAAACCAAGCATTTATGTTTTGAAATGTAATTTTCAAAAGTGCACAGATAGGTAATGAGCAAGCCCCCTTAAGCATAGAGTTCATGCACTCCGCCAAGTTTGTTGTCATGTGCGTGTACCTGCGCCCCCCATCATAAGCCTGAGACCACTTATGTAAGGGGATTTTATCAATCTAAGCTACTGCTTGTGGGAATTGGGACCTCATAGCTGAAAGTTTTGCTTGCACGATAGGTTGTTTGACTTCATAAGCTGTGAAAAAGAAATATAAAATGAAATGAAAAAGTATTATGTATAGGAAATATTTTGTGCATCTGGAATTTAAAGTTAGGAAAACGTCTTACCCAAGTTAATGAATTGTTTCTTGAGATCGGCATTTTTAAAGCGGTTGTTGAAGTTGGAACCCAGATGACGTATGCAGTAGACAGAGTGAAGATTGTCTGATTCCCAATCAACTTCTTCCGATCGTAATTAGGCAGAGATTTGGCTGAGGAGTTACATGCTCTCGTAGTAGTTGAAAAAACCAAATCAATGCCTCCTTTGTCTCACCTTCTACTATTGCAAATGCCAAAGGAAATATGTTTCTATTTCCATCCTGAGCAATTGCAGTTAGCAAGGTGGCATGATATCTGCCTGTTAAAAAGGTTCCATCCACTTGAACAACAGGTTTACAATACTTAAAACCTTCAATGCAAGGTCCAAATGCCCAGAAGCAACGTTTCATAATGTATGTGGAACTTCCATCCTCAGCATCAATATTAACTGGAGGACCGGAAAGTTGAAAAATTGTCCCAAGATTGGTTTGTTGGGCAGCTAGTAACCATCTGGGAACTTCATTATAAGATTGGTCCCAATCACCATACTCCATTGTTATTGCTTTCTCCTTCGCAATCCATGCTCTTCTATATGTGACTGTGTATCTGTAACGACTTTTGATGTCAGCGACCAAGCTTTTGATGCGAATGCTTGGATTTGTGCGGACCAAATGAAAAACAATGGAAGCAATTTGGGTCGAATCTAGATTGCAGTGATCTTGTGACATTAATGTAGAGAAACACGTATGTGTACCATCAATGGACTTGATTTCCCAATGATGTCAGATTTTACTATAACTAGCCCTCATACGCCATTGACATCCATTGTTGTAATGGATGCATCGTGCAACATAAAGATGCGGTTTTGATTCTACCACATTGAAGTTGTATCCATTAGTGATGTGATAATGTTTGATGGCAGACACCGTTGCCTCTTTAGAATCGAATTGCATGCCTTCTTGTAGTTGGACTTCCCCATAGGGATTGTAATCCATAGGAGGAATCGGGACAATTTCTTGATTGTCTGCATTGTCTTCCTCAAAATCATCGGAAGTAAAGTCTTCGACAATGTCTGGAATGATAGGTTCGTCATCGATTGGATTAGACGAAGAAGATCCTCCATAATTCCAGGAACTCATTCTGAACAGGTTGGTATGGAAGTTTAGACCCAAATTTTTTAGATCGAAAAATAGATCAGAAAATTTCAGATGTGAAGCTTGTATGCAGAGAACTTTTGATAAGAGAAACAATGGTAGTGTGGTAGAATATATAAGCGTTTTAGTTACTACAATGAATTGGAGTGGGTTGGTGTGCAAAAGGAGGGGTTAGGGGGTGTGAAAAGGAAAAAAAATAATTTTTTTAGAAAACGTGCACCCCCCACACGTTTTCTACTAGAAAACGTGCCCCCCACACGTTTTCTAGTTTAAAAACGTGCCCCCCCATACGTTTTCTATTTAGAAAACGTGCCCCCCCAGCACGTTTTTTTCTTACATTTTTTCGATTCGGCGTGATTCCTGGACTGCACTTGCCATGATACTATTACAAATTCACGCTTATGTCGTCAAATTAAATCACGCTTCTGCACATTACTATTGAAAATAATGCATCCTTTTTTGTTGTACATGATAGTATTCACAATAATAGTTTGATTGGAAATGTTTCTGCCACCTGCAAATGTGAGAAATAGTATGAGATTCTCTGAAAAAGTGATTATTATTGAAGAGAAGGTTTGAGTGGCAAACATAGGGAGCCATGTGGTGGTGTGCATGGAGGTATAGGAAAATAGGGTCGTATTTTTTAGACAGGTGGTGGAGTACGTGAGAGAGAGAAAAATGAGAAGTAAGGCATGTGAGTGAATAGTGTGGTGAGGTAGTTTAAGTATCCATATGAGGTGCAACATTCACATCACTGAATACTTCATTGCCTTCCCGTAGTAGTTGGATTTGCAGCATAGAAAAATTTATTTGTCCTCCGTCAACCTAACAGGTTTGGTAAATTTTATGATAATTTGTTTTTTGTTTGTTTTGTTAGTGATTAAGTTCAAATGATATTCTGTTAATATTTTCATAAACTTTTATGTAGTTTATTATGGCTCAGAACAACAACCTCCCAACAAACTTGTCCGTGTTGCGTCATCAAGACGATCACATCACCAACCACATTTGGGAAGGAAACGAGAGGGTCCTCCGACCACGACGCCATTCTATCTGGATACTAAAACATACAGATCTTATTGACCCTAGGGTTAGAATGGTAATTGATGCAGCTGGTTTTGGTCACGTTCTGAAAGTGAGTAATATGGAGATTAACCACCTAATGGTAACAGCATTATGTGAAAGGTGGAGGACTGAAACTCACACCTTCCACATGCCACTCGGAGAAACAACTGTTACCCTGGAAGATGTTTCACTACAACTGGGATGCCAATTGATGGTGAACCCGTCACCGGTGGAAGTTCTGGAAACCTACTACAACTGTGTCAAGATTTATTGGGGGATATTCCTCCCGAAAATATGTTTACAGGGAACCGAATAAAGCTATCATGGCTAAATAGCAGATTCCGAGAATTACCGGATGACGCAACACTGGCTACAGTTGGACAGTATGCACGAGCACACATCCTCATTTTGATTGGCAGCATGTTGATGCCGGATACATCAGCCAGTCTCGTACATTTTATGTTCTTGCCATTGTTAACAGATTTGGAGCATATTTCAAATTTTAGTTGGGGTTCCGCAGTATTGGCATGCCTCTATCGTGCACTGGATCACAACACAAAATTCCATCAAGACAACATTGGTGGATGCATGTTATTGCTCCAGTGTTGGGCGTGGGAGAGATTTACATGCATCTCTCCAGAAATACAACCAGTCATGGAGGACGAGATTGTGGCTGGGCTTGCGTTTCCCTTAAGTGTGAGATGGTGTCGGCAAACACGTTTCGTGTTCCATGACCAAACAACTGTGGTTGGCTTCCGGAAAAAATTTGATCAAATTCAACCAAAGCAGGTTCATTATCAATCCATGCTCTAGTATTTTGTTCCTTGAAATTCCCTTAGTTTTTTCTTTTCAAATTATTAACACTAATTTTTGCAGTTTTTATGGACACCATATCGACAGCCACATGTTAATCGCATGATAATAATAAATGTTTCTCCAATTAGTCGGGCATTGGTTCCTCTTATATGTTTTGCGACGATTGAATTTCACCAAGTTGACCGGGTAGTTAGACAGTTTGGTTGGCTACAAAACATCCCATCCGACCCGATGAACCTGGATGAGGTTCACCGAACTGATCTCCGAGGAAGGGGGGAAATTAATTGGAGGCAATATCACCATCGCTTTATCATGCTATGGAATAATCGCCATAATTTCATTGTTCAGGGCGAACCTTTCACCAAAAGCGGCCATCTGCGTGATAACTCGCCCTACATGCAATGGTACATAAATCATACCATCCGGTATATAACGGCTAATGCGCAATCATCCGATGATGAAGTGAGAATCAATTTTTCATTCTCTGCATGTTAATTAAAGTTTTGATAATAATTGATTTTAAATAATAAAATTTAATTTTTTATTTTGTATTAGTATGACATGCCGGAGCAATATCAGAATCCGCCTTCACATCAGCAGTTTCGTCCGGATACACCCTTTTCCGGCCTCCTTCAGTCACAAAATGTATCTGCTGGATTTGGGAATTGGGATCACAGAATGCATCCTCCATCGTCATCTCAACAGGTTCCCAGTTCATATGGTTTTTTTCCAGCACCTTCAAACTTTGGATCAGGTCCAGCGCAATGTTATGGTGGTTCAGCTGGCCCACACATTTCCAGCTATGGGGGTGTTCCATCACAAATGTTTGGGACATCAGCACTAACTCCACCATCTGCATACCGAGGTGCCTCATCTTCACAACCATACTACAGACCTGAAATTCCATTTAATGTGTCAGAAGGAGGTTTTGAATCTGTGGAAGTGGAAGATACTGATGACGAAAGTGAGTCACCCCCTCCTCCCCCACAACCTGAGAGACGACCTCAACGACCGACACGAAGGCCACCATGCGGCACAGGCAGCCACCGTTGAATAATGTTGTTGTGAAATAAAGTTATCACATTATGGGACAATATTGTACTTTGTATGTGTATTATTTCAATATGACAATTGCATATGTACGTAATGAATTCAACCTTTATCATTTTGTCTTTCTTCATTCACTCAATAATTGTGCAACTACTATGCTTATAAAAACCACATCCCCACACTACATCAAATGCAAACTTTCAACTTTTCAACACATCAATTGCTTGACATCTCCTTCCTCTTTTTCTTTGTTAATACAAAACCCAAAGATGGAACAATTTTCCCCTGAAATGTTTGGCATAACAGAGTCGCAGGATTTCTCCAATTCTTACATAGCTGCCTTATACACAAACGGTGAAATCAAACTCTGTGAGGATGGGGTGAAGTTCATATGTCAGACTCCGGAGATTGTTCGCATTCCATACAACTGCACATACAACATGCTGAAGCAAAGAGTTTGTGCAGCCATTCCAAGCCAGTCACACACAACCATTAACAACCTATACTTCAGACGACCCACAATGACTTCTGAAGGAAATATTGTCTATGACGCATTTGAAATAAAGACAGATGAACATGTTTTTCAAATGTTGGAATGTAAGTCTTCTTTCCCTTTGAACACCATGATTGAATTGTACGTGACCTTCACAAGATCACCTGAAGAAATACTTTCTCTTTTAACTACAAATACCCCATCATCATCATCCTCAAACTCTCTCCCAACTTCACCAACTATTATTTATTTTGGTGGACCTTTAAGGGGTGCTGGTATCATAGAGAGTCGATTAGGTTTTGGTCTTGAGTTTCGTTCCGATTCCACAAAAACCTTCTCCATCAGACATGATTGCACCTACAATGAATTATTAAAAACTGTAACTCAATTAGTGGAGTGTGGTGACCGTAGAGTTGTCAAATAAATTGACTATCGTCGCCCTTCAACAATACGCAACAGGCGACTATATCATGACACCGCGGAAATCAAATGTGACTTTGATGTTTCACAAATGATCAGTCGTTGGACACATGTACAAAGTCTAGACCAATCTGTCAAAAAACCGCGCATCTCTTCCTATATCGAGCTTTTCATCCAAACTAGAGACATCAGACCACCAACACCTTCCGAAGAATACCAAGATATCAATTCTGGATGGTTTGTGGATCACCGCGGAAGAAGAAGATACAGATGGTTGCCGTAAATCATTTTTTTATTTTTTATTTTGCTTTCCATTTGAAGTAATGTGCAACTTATTTCTCATTTTATTTTTCTTTAATTAATGGAATATGTTAAAGTTTCTTATCAATGGAGTACAAAGGCTAAAAAAAAATTGTTATCATGAAAGTGTGTGGTAATCGATTACCATGAAAGTGTAATCGATTACAATTACCAAAATTTGGACATCTGATACCACCGTAATCGATTACACAACCCCAAATTTGTTCAATGTAATCGATTACCAAAGTCTGTAATCGATTACGCAAGTAACACGACAACCTGGAACACAAATAATACCTTCGTAATCGATTACAACCCCCCTCGTAATCGATTAACAGGAGAATTTGCCAAAATTTATTTCTACATTCGTAATCGATTACATAAACACTGTAATCGATTACCACTCTACCACGAACCACTGGAACTGATTCTTTTCCTTCGTAATCGATTACCGAAACCCTGTAATCGATTACACAACTTTCAGGAGCCCCTGGAATGTTATTTTTAACGTCGTAATCAATTACACAAACCCTGTAATCGATTACGACTCGTCTTCCACTATAAAAACAACATTTTCTCTCTCCGCCGCTGCATCCCAAAAACCCCACCCACGCCTCCATTCTCTCCTCCGTGAATTCATCATTCTGCCTTCATATCTTCACCAAATCACCTCCCGTTTGTTGCAATCTTTCTCATTTTCAATTCTCTACAAAACCCACCGATTCAAATCTTCAAAAACACCCTAAAATGGCAGAATCGTCAAGGAAACGCAAGACTCAAGTCGGTGCTCGCCGCCGCCGTGGTCCCGCCGTCAACGAACCTGAAGAAATAATCGCACCTTCACAACCACAGAGACTCTTCTCTTCCGTAGCACAATACGAGAGGTATACTTCAAAATTTTCTGCCAGAGATATTCTTGAACCCAGATATCTTGATGATTTTATTGTTAAGCAAAATTTTGAGTGCTATGATATACTTCACAACTTGGGATTATTACCTTTTTTGACTAATCGTCAACGTTATTATCTGGAATTAGTTAGGGTATTTTATTCCAACTTACAAATTACTGAGGAAGGGGTTATTCTTAGTGAAGTTAAGCATGTCAAAATTAGGATGGATATAGATATGTTTTATCGTATCACTCAATTGGGCACTCAAGGGGTCTGTTTTGAGGGAAACATAGTTCAGGAATGGAGAGATGATTATTCAAGTCACAATGCAAAAATGATGATTTGTCGTGACAATGTAAATATTGGAGGAGGAATACTGGCAGGGCAAATGAGAGTGGAAACACGTATCCTGCACTACATCTTATGTCGATGCCTAGTGCCCCGATCAACTAACCTTGCCCAAGCTACTGAAGAAGACATTATCTTAATGTGGGCAATGCTGACCGGAAGGCAGCTTAACTGGGGTCATCTGATTAGATATCGGATGAAAAAGGCATTAAAAGACCATGCCCCTTTACCATATGCTAATCATATTACTGACATTTTTATTAAGTTTAATGTTCCTCTAGATGATGAACCATTTGAGGAGATTAATTGGAGAACAGGTCCAATTGGTGCTGAAGTGATTCATTCCTTTGGTTTTGTAAAAAACCAAAATGGTGAATGGATTCATTAACGTGGTATGCAGGATGCACCTATTCATGATGACCGAACACCATCTCCACCGCCTCAGCCTACCTAGGATGCATCTGCTGCTATGCTTAATGATATTATCCATGAAATCCGCGATCTTCGGGCTTTTGTTGGTTCAAGATTTGACAATATAGATGCTCGGGTTGGACAACTTGAGGAAGACATGACTTATGTGCGGCGCCAATTTCCTCCATCTTAGATGCATTTCAAATGTTTATTTTCATTCAAAAACTTTGTATTTCTTTAATGCACTTTGACATTGATATTATTATGTTAGTACTTTAATTGATTGTAATCTTTTTTTTCACTAATATCACTATTTTTTACTCTCATATTCAACTATATTATACATCATTGTTTTCCTATCGAGTGAAATTTTTTTTTTTTCAAAAAATTACGCATGTAATCGATTACACTTCGTGCGTAATCGATTACACAATACCCAGAAAACTGCAACACATTCAGTAATCGATTACAAACTACGGTAATCGATTACTGCTTAAAAAACGTTAAACCCCTGCACGATTACAGCATGCAGTAATCGATTACAACAAACGGTAATCGATTACGACACCAAAAATGTTCACCTCCCACACGATTTCGCCTCTGACTACGTTGACCCACAAAAATGTATGGGGGCTACACAATTTCTTCATATGAAAACGTGCACCCCCAAAACGTTTTGCCTAATTCTGTAATTTTTAAAAAACTTGCCCATATCCGTAATAAACCAAAGCCATTTGCCTACAATGGAAAAAAAACCGTGTCTGAGGACCCCTCATCAAGAATAGAGCGAGGTACGTTTGCAACAATTTTAGCCAACTTTGCTACAATAGTTTTGTCTAAGTGTAACAATAAATCCTTAAAATCCTTGGGATTATAGTTATCAGTGATATCAATGAATAAGTGGCCAAATTCTGGTCCGACATTATCATTGTCTCGCATCATTGCTTTCCAATTGTTCAATAGTGCTCCTGGTATTGCACCACTGAAATTATTGAATGCTACATCAACCATATGGAGCATTTCCCAGTCACCTCTGCTTTTTGAGCATCCAATTGACCCATGAAGTTTGTTTAACTGTAAATCCATGATTCGTAAGGTGGAAATCTTACTTAAGAAACAAGGAAATTTGTCGGTTAATAAATTTCTTCGAAGGTTCACGACTTGTAGTTTCTGGCAATATGCTAAAGATGTTGGGATGGTACCCTCCAAGAGATTGTCATTTAGGTCCAATAACTGTAGAGAACATGAAGTTGGCAGAGTATCAGGAATATATCCTTGAAGTTTGTTTCCACCAAAGTTCAACACCCGAAGAGTGCTACTCAACTCAGCAAAAAACTTGGGAATCGTTCCATCAAAGTTATTGCGAGAAAGATCGAGTAGAAGAAGACTTGAAGCATTGAGAAAGGATTCAGGGATTTGTCCTTGAAAACTGTTGTTTGAAAGATACAACACTTTTACAAAAGGGAGACGATTTCCAATGTCCGTTGGAATGACCGAGTTAAATCTATTGTTTGAGTAGTCCATATAATTTACAGACCTTGGAAGGAATGGCAATGGCCCTTGTAGTTGGTTGGAACTAAGATCAAGAAGCATAAGGTTTGAACTAAAGTTCCAGAAATTTCCTTCCAATTTTGTTAGGAAATTTTTGGACAGGTCCAACAGAAGAAGATATTCAAGTTGCCAAATCCAATAAGGTATTGTTCCTTGAATCTCGTTGTCAGCAAGGTCAAGATACAGTAATGCTGATTGATTTTTCACAAAACTAGGGATTCCTCTCAACTTGCAAGATGCCAACATTATTTTTCTTAGAACAGGAAAGGGTGATGGATCACGTTCATATCTAGAGTATATATCAACTGACAAATTGTTATGCGAAAGGCATAATGAAGTCAGGTTACTCAACCTGCGAATCATGTCCAACTGTAATGTGCCATTAAACTTGTTTAAATTAAGTTGAATGACACGAAGTGTTCTAAGGTTAAATATAGACAAAGGAATAGGTCCTTCCAAATTATTACTACCCAAATCAAGCATCTCCAGTGTAGGTGAGGTCATCACAGATTCATCCAACAGACCAGTGAGTTGATTAAAGGGAAGTTTAAGTTCTCGTAAATATGGAAGTTTAAGCAGAGATGAGGGAAGAGTCCCTTTGAAAAAGTTAAACCCCAGATCAATGATGACAAGATTTTTAAGGCCCTCAAAATGATTAGATGGTAACACCCCTGTTAAACTATTATGTGAGAGGGACAAATATGAAAGATTCTTGGACATATTAAAAGAAGGAAGTGTACCTGAAAAGTTATTGGAAGACAAGTCCAGATAAACTAGCTGGATGAGTTCTAACATTGAACTAGGAAGTGTTCCATTAAATTGGCAATAAGATATATCAATATGTTTCAAGTTAGAAATTGCACCCGGAAGCTTTCCTGTGAAACTTGTCTCGCTGAGATTCAAGTCACGAAGAGAACCACGTGGTTGGAAGTTTGGAAAAGAACCCATAAGATGTTGATTGTCTGAGATGTCAAGCACCTCTAATGATGGCATGAGGAAGATATCTTTCGGAAAAGAGCCATTCAAGCCACAACTTCTGAGTTGCAGTATGACTAGATTGGACAAGTTTGTTAAGGAATCTGGCACTGAGCTGGACATGCTGTTGTTGCTTAAATTCAGAACAGTGAGTGACAGAAGCTTAGCCAGGGAAGCATGAATAGGTCCAGACATATTGCATGATGACATGCTTAGAACACGCAAGTTGTGCAATGAAGATAAAGCATGAAACCATTCTTGTCCTTTTGCAGATATTGTTATACCATCTAGATATAATTCTGTGATTTCTGTAAGGTTTTGCAAAAGCATTGCTATATTTGGCTTGTCGAGTTTCAGGCTGTGAGGTGAGGAGATTGAAGAAGACAAGTCAAGAATAACTAACCTTCTGAGATGAAACATCTCATTAGGAATCTGCCCCTCAAAGCCAGCATTTGAAAAGTTCAAATACCTCAAATTATTAAGTTTGCATAGTTCAGAAGGAATCACCGAACTGAAGTTGTTGAAAGCCAAATTCAAGCTTTGAAGATATTGAAGGCCAAAAAGAACGGTTGAATTAAGAAGTCTTCCTGAGATAGACTCCTCACTGAGATCAAGGGCTACAACACGACCTTCTTTGCATGTCACTCCATTCCATTGACAACAATCTTCATTTTGATTCCAAAGAGTGAGTTTTTTGGAAATTGTAGGGTTGAATATTAGGTTATTTTTCAAAAGGAGCAACATGGAACACTCGTTGCCAAGCAAATAGGCATTGGCCGGAAAGACGTTGGCATTGTGGTTTATGCAGAGAAATGGTAAAAGAAAAAAGCACAGGAGTGTGTTTCCTCTCATAGTTTATTATGAGAAGTGTATGATGAGAGATATTTCTCATTTGAAAAATCTATTTCTCTTTTATAGACTACAAAAAGATGTACTATTTATAGTTTCCGGCGACTCTATCACGCAATTAAATCACTTTGGAAGTAAAAGTAACTTTGACCAACTTGTAATATTTTAATACCAATTTTTGAAAGCAATATAATTTTAGATTAATAACTTGATTATTTATCTTCTTGAACAAAATATATTAATTTTTTTATTAAATTAAAACAAATACTTTTAATATATAAATTATATTATAAAAATAAAAACTTTGTAGTTTAACGACCTTCCTTAAATTTTAATATTTTGTTGTTTCTTTTTTATAATTTGTTAAAAGGAATTTGTTCCTGCAAGGACAAATAAGATCAGTTAGGCACAAGTATTATATCTCCTCGGCTGGCCTCTTCCCATTTGGCATATATCGGCTCGGCTTGGACCTGAGAGGAGTTACCTGCAAGGGACTCCGAAGCTTAAGTCAGTCAAAAGCTCTCAAAAAGTCAAATCAGGTGATTAATGGAGTAATGAATGCGTACCTTTAATTCGTGGGGTCCATGTGCCACTAGTGCAGATTTGACATTTTACTTCGCCTTATAGGCCTCGGTTATAGTGGAACCGAAGCCTATAAGGAGGTGGTGGCATTTTTGCAATTTCGTCCAACTATATTGCCTCGGGTGAATGCAAAACCGGTGCAGTAAGAGGTTTTAGGCCTCGGTTGCAAAAGAACCGAAGCCTATAAGGTAGCCTAGTAACCAAAATTTCAAAAATGTCATCAGCGTCAGCACTTTTGGCCTCGGTTATTAATTGCACCGAGGCAATATGAAGAGGTTTTTGGCCTCGGTTAAAAAAGAACCGAGGCCTATAAGTCAGCCAGTAACCCTAATTTCAAAATGTCACCTGCGCCGCCACATTTGGCTTCGGGTCTTTATTGACCGAGGCCATAAAGGGACTTTTGGCCTCGGTTATTAATTGAACCGAGGCAATATGAAGAGGTTTTTGGCCTCGGCTAAAAAAGAACCGAGGCCTATAAGTCAGCCAGTAACCCTAATTTCAAAAATGTCACCTGCGCCGCCACATTTGGCTTCGGGTCTTTATTGACCGAGGCCATAAAGGGACTTTAGGCCTCGGTTATTAATTGAACCGAGGCAATATGAAGAGGTTTTTGGCCTCGGTTAAAAAAGAACCGAGGCCTATAAGTCAGCCAGTAACCCTAATTTCAAAAATGTCACCTGCGTCGCCACATTTGGCTTCGGGTCTTTATTGACCGAGACCATAAAGGAACTTTAGGCCTCGGTTATTAATTGAACCGAGGCCATATGTCCTATTTAGGTTCCCAAATTCGCGACTTCGCATTGTTCACCTTCGTCCCTGAGCGAAAACTTTGTGCGCGGTGGATGCATTCTCTTCTTCGTTTTCTCATGCGGTGGTGTTTGGTTCGTCATTGGTGAAGGAGGCGTGCTCGCGGCTCACGGCAAAGGCGTGATTTGGTGGTCATTGTCTTCCTTTGTCTGCGGTGGTGATGGCGGCACAGTGGTAGGGTTGCCCACAACAGTGGATTGAAGTTATGCTTCGAACGACGGTGGAGGTGCTGGATCTCTAGATCTCTTGGCTCTACTGGTTCATGGTGGTTTGTCCTTGTCGCATTCAGACCAGTGAGCGTCGTGGTGAGTTGCTCGTTCAGTGCTAGTGAAGGTCTGGCTGCGACAGCGTTTGCCGACGATCTCGGTGGCGAGGACGAGCGCAACAGTGCTAATGGTGGTGCGAGCGAAGTACCCCTATGGCTTCGGGTCCCAGGGAACCGAGGCAGAAAAGTACCCCCTATGGCTTCGGTTGACACCCGAGGCCAAAAACCACCCTTTTTTGCCTCACCCCAATATGCCTCGGTTCTGGAACCGGGGCAGAATATCAAAAACAACCGGGGTCAAAAGCCCTTATTGCACTAGTGTGCATTTATAGATTATTAATTATGTTTGCCTATTCCATGGGTTGGGCCTTGGTTTAGGCTATAGGTGGGCCTAGGCTTTGGCCCAGGCCCTTAGTCTTGACTGTTGTGGGTTTTGATTTCATTAAGTGTACCAGGGTGGTCGGCATAGGCCGATTACCTCTTTGGCGGCTCGTGCCGCCATTGCTAATTCGTGGTCCTAGGCTAGTTATTTTTTTTAGTGTCTTAGGTTACCGGTTTAAGCCGGTTAGGATTAGGTCAGCCTAGGCCGGTTACCTGAATAATTTCACGTGTAGATATGGTGGACGTTTATTATTATTACTTGGTTGAATTGGTTAGGTGTGGTACACCAGTCCCCCAGCCTTTGCCGATATAGGTATGTCGGTGAAGGATGATATGTGCGGATATGTCAGCGAGGCCGGCTAGGTGTGATATAGAATTTAAATATATTATTAAAAAGATATATTGAAAAAGGGAATTGTAAAAAATATTATAAAATAAAAAGCTTTGGAATTTTAGATGAAATTGACGGATAAATGAAACTAAGTCAAAAAAGAAATATATAATATACACACTCAAACATTATGAAAAAGTAAATATGAATTATACTTTCAATATAGAGATGGGAAGGAATTTATCATTTTCTTTTCCTTGTATTATCTTGCATTCGTTGAAAAACAAAAACCATCATTCATGTTTTTGAAATTACAAATTTTTGACTTTGTCATGAGATATCACTGACAACTGTTTTTCGCGAAATCGTGGAAATACCGAGCAAGCAGGTGCGTTCTTCACGTCCGCCTAATCACATTTTCACATTGTGATTTCACTGTTAAAGTATACTTGATAATTAGGAATTTTGATTATGCATTCAAATCTGCAAATACTTTTCATAAAGTTAAATTTATAAAATAAATAGTTTGAAACATACAAAATAAATTATGAATGTTTTCTTTTTTGAATTTGAGTTTAACCTCAAAACACTTAATTAAATTCGCATTTCTTTTTTAATTGTTATGGAGGTGTTAAAAAAAACAAAACGTTTTTGGATTATAATATAGAGATTAATAATGTAACTCAAAATTAGCAATCCTTCAAGTCATTGTTAATTTTGTTGAACACGTCTTTCTCACTATAAATCATTAAACAATCATTCATATATGTTGAGTGGGTTGGCATGGTACTCTTTGAAAATATACTCTTAGTATCTTTTCCTTGTCATTAGGATGATATGCTGAAATTTTTATTTGCCTTTCCGGATTTGATGACAAGTCTTCCAAATTAATTTTAATTTGTTGTTTAGTTATTGGAGACTTGATTCACAACATTTATACTTTAAAAGAAATTAATAATTCAAAATTTAAAATATCCATAAAAAATAAAAATTCAGAAATCGATCAAACAGTACCTAAATCATTTTTTGTTTCTCTGATTTTAGTTCCGTACTGGTTCGTTCCTTATTTTCGTACCTAAATGTTGTTCATCTGCTGTTATATTTAGGAGAGAAAGGAAAGTATAGGGTAGCACTTTATAGAAGAAAGATAAATTTAATGGTAATGGTTTGTTGCGGTTTTATGGAGAGAAAGAAAATATAAATATATTCTATTATCCTTTTAATTCAATTTTATAATAGAGCTTAGGAGTTTTAATTTCGGATTATAATTATAAATTATTTGAGTATAAATCAAGTAATCTTTGAAAGAAATAAGGGGAACAAAATTAGGGGACATCATTTATATGCTTAAGATGAGTTGGTCTAGATCAAAGTTTGAGTCGAATGTTTACTAACTAACTTCGAAGGTTGATATAAGCAAGGTAGTCAAAATTGATATTTAAATAGTAAAATCGTAAGATCCTATTATTTAAACCGTATTTACGAGTTATATTACATGCATAATCGTAATACAATAGATCAATAAGATCGTAAAAAAATCGTAAAATCGTGTAAATCGTCGTTTGTTTTTGTTCAAATGTTATGTTTTACTATTCGTTCATATTCTTTGGTGAATAATTAAAAAATTCCATTGTTATCTGTGTTCCCAATCACACAACCATTTTTCATATAACGCCCCATTTAATAATTAAACTTAATTAAATGAAAGTGTCACACAAAATAATATAAAGAGCGAAGATTCGAAGTGTGACTTCACTTCACATAATTATCCAAAAGTTTCTCCAAGGAATCCAAGGCACACCAGGATGCCAAAATCGAGCAGCAATACAAAAACTTGACAATAGTTAATAATGTACTGGAATATAAAACAGTATATGGGCCTTAACCCAAGAGAGAGCCCAAGACAGAAGAATCCAGCCCAGGTGGACTACGCAGTGGAACCATCACCCCCTGTTGACCATGGGTGTTTCTCACATCTGCTCACACCAATAAATTGATGATCATCGCAAAAGAGAAAACCACACATACCAAACACACAACAAACAACAGAAGGGTAAGCTAGAGTCGAGAAAATAGTTTTATCATGCAATCATATACACTTCAATAGTCAATTATACATACATCACCCAAACATGTTATGACCTTCCAAACAATATACTAAGACTCGACACGACTCATCCGGATATGTATAATTTAGTCGGATTCAACGGATGTTTGCACTTGTTGTGGATATCTCTGCTCACCCCCGATCTAAGTGTTACAAGTGTTAAAATATTTCAATCCCCCACACACAAGATTAGCCATTAATGAGTTTCAAGCCTCCTGCTATTCTCACCACAAGAGTCAGTCTGTTCTATGTGAGATAAACTAACTCCTTAGAGCGTCAGGATGCAACCTTACATTGAATCCTTACCAAATTATATAGATGGGGCACCACCATGGACTCCCACTAACAGGGGCCATGGAATTACGTCCCGACCACTGAAGCAGGACCATGAGGTTTTACCTAGAGGCCCATGAAATTACGCACTGACCACAAACCAATCATACTCAATCAATCAAGTAATATTTATCATGCACATAACCTCATGCCAACCTTTTCAACCCATCCTTATTCATATCCAAATGTTGAATCCATACCATCTCGTCCTTCCCAAACCATGAATATAGAATTGTATTTCATACCATGTCACTTTGATACCAACCATCTCATTTAAATCACATGCCAAGATCATACCAAACCCATCATTCATAACCCATGAACCACATCACTCATGCATAATCAATCAGAACATGCTTTAATACAATAATCCAACCATACACGTGACATTCATCCAATAACACAATAGAAATCAAAACAAGGACGCATCCTCGCCCAACTCTCGCTCAGACTGAAGGTGCTCACTCAAGCGAGAGGTTTCTCTCGTTCAGGCGGGCTCCCCTCGTTTAGGCGAGAACTCAAGGAGTGGAAATAGTGGCTTCCTGCGAGATCTCGCTTAGGCGAGCCCTCCTCGCCTAAGCGAGACCTCGCTCAAAACGGGGACTCGTCGCTTAAGCGACCTCTCGAGCAGAAATCCTGAGCGAACTTCTGTTAGTATCGCCTAGGCGAGACAAGCTTGCTTAGGTGAGATTATCAGTCATCGCCACTGTTCGCACCTGCGTCAGCCATATATACATACCAAACAACACAACCAAGCATCCCATGCATTCACAGTAGTACACAATCTCAAGAATCGTGAAACAAAAACAAAACAACCCACAATCGCATTTAAACAAGGAGGTTCTAGCTTCCCTTACCTAGAAAGGGTTAGCCAAACAACTCTGACACTGAAGCGAATGAGTACAAGCACTCCCAGAGTAGATTTAAGATCTGAGAAACCCTAATATATATGAGGCACGAGATTATTACACAGAGCCCTAACAAGAAACACGAAGAACTAAACCAGGGATGAATGGTAAGGGTTCGTGAACAACTTATGTGAGTAAAACGAGGCCAAACCAACTCAGATATGACTGAACTTCAAAACCCTAACATAGCTTTGAGGATGAAAAAAAGAGTAAGTTGTGAGCTATTTCCGCAAGAATGATCAGAATGGGAGGGGTTTGGCTGCTTTAGGGACCTTAGCACCTTGTGGGTCAGCCCTTAGGCCCAACATATTAAATGTCAGCCCTTAAAATATTAGGGCAGAAAAATTAGGCCTTACATTCTCCCCAACAACAAAAATATTTGACCTAGAAAATGAAAACTTACCAAGTAAAAAGATGCGGGTCTGATTTCCTCATATCCTCCTCTAACTCCCACGTAGAGTCACCGGTTCTCCGATCCTAGATGACTTTGACAAGGCTGACTATTTTTCCTCGGCATTCCTCAACTTTGCTATCGTCTAAAGCAATGGGTGGCACTTCTACAGTGAGGTCCTCTTTGATTTGTATATCCTCTACTTCCAACACATGAGTCAGATCAAACACATACTTCCTCAGTTGCGACACATGGAACACCGGATGGAGATTTGCCAACTGAGGAGGCAAGGCTATCTCATAAGCTACTGGCCCAATCCTCCTCAATATCTAGTAAGGGCCAAGAAACTTAGGAGAGAGCTTCCTTGAGCGGAGAGCCCTTCCCACACCAGTGGTTCAGGTCACCCTCAAGAACACATGATCTTCTGTCGCGAACTCCAAGGGTCTCCTCCTACGGTCCGCATAGGCCTTCTGCCTACTCTGAGAAGCCTGCATTTTGTCCCTCGCCATCCTTACCTTCTGAGTAGTCTGGTCCCACAAGTACTGCTTCCCCATCTTGAAACCAACACAGAGGGGTTCTACATTTCCTACCATAAAGAGCCTCATATGGTGCCATGTCGATTGTAACATCCCATCAAGATATTACGGATTTTAAATAAAAAGTAAAGAAATATTACGTTAACTTCATTTATTAAAGCATCATTTCCCCAAAACGTGAGAAATTTAAAACTTTATTAAATCTATGAATAGTATAAAATTCCATAATTTAT